>NC_136267.1:53130616-53658116 GCF_964187855.1 Myxine glutinosa
AAAAGTGGTTTTTCCACACTAATACAAGTGCAAAAGTGGTTTCCTGCTCCAACACAAGTGCGAAAAGTGGTTTTTCAACACTAACACAAGTGCGAAAAGTGGTTTTTCAACACTAACACAAGTGCGAAAAGTGGTTTTTCCACACTAATACAAGTGCAAAAGTGGTTTCCTGCACCAACACAAGTGCGAAAAGTGGTATTTCAACACTAACACAAGTGCGAAAAGTGGTTTTTCAACACTAACACAAGTGCGAAAAGTGGTTTTTCCACACTAATACAAGTGCAAAAGTGGTTTCCTGCACCAACACAAGTGCGAAAAGTGGTTTTTCAACACTAACACAAGTGCAAAAAGTGTTTTTTCCACACTAATACAAGTGCAAAAGTGGTTTCCTGCACCAACACAAGTGCGAAAAGTGGTTTTTCAACACTAATACAAATGCGAAAAGTGGTTTTTCAACACTAACACAAGTGCGAAAAGTCGTTTTTCAACACTAACACAAGTGCGAAAAGTGGTTTTTCAACACTAACACAAGTGCAAAAAGTGGTTTTTCCACACTAATACATGTGCAAAAGTGGTTTCCTGCACCAACACAAGTGCGAAAGGTGGTTTTTCAACAATAACACAAGTGCGAAAAGTGGTTTTTCAACACTATCACAAGTGCAAAAAGTGTTTTTTCCACACTAATACAAGTGCAAAAGTGGTTTCCTGCACCAACACAAGTGCGAAAAGTGGTTTTTCAACACTAACACAAGTGCGAAAAGTGGTTTTTCCACACTAATACAAGTGCAAAAGTGGTTTTTCCACACTAATACAAGTGCAAAAGTGGTTTCCTGCACCAACACAAGTGCGAAAAGTGGTTTTTCAACACTAACACAAGTGCGAAAAGTGGTTTTTCAACACTAACACAAGTGCGAAAAGTGTTTTTGCCACACTAATACAAGTGCAAAAGTGGTTTCCTGCACCAACACAAGTGCGAAAAGTGGTTTTTCAACACTAACACAAGTGCGAAAAGTGGTTTTTCAACACTAACACAAGTGCGAAAAGTGGTTTTTCAACACTAACACAACTGCGAAAAGTGGTTTTTCCACACTTATACAAGTGCAAAAGTGGTTTCCTGCACCAACACAAGTGCGAAAAGTGTTTTTTCAACACTAACACAAGTGCGAAAAGTGGTTTTTCAACACTAACACAACTGAGAAAATTGGTTTCCACACTAATACAAGTGCAAAAGTGGTTTCCTGCACCAACACAAGTGCAAAAAGTGGTTTTTCAACACTAACACAAGTGCGAAAAGTGGTTTTTCCCCACTAATACAAGTGCAAAAGTGGTTTCCTGCACCCAACACAAGTGCGGAAAAGTGGTTTTTCAACACCAACACAAGTGGGAAAAATGGTTTTTCAACACTAACACAAGTGCGAAAGTGGTTTTTCAACACTAACACAAGTGCGAAAAGTGGTTTTTCCACACTAATACAAGTGCAAAAGTGGTTTCCTGCACCAACACAAGTGCGAAAAGTGGTTTTTCAACACTAACACAAGTGCGAAAAGTGGTTTTTCAACACTATCACAAGTGCAAAAAGTGTTTTTTCCACACTAATACAAGTGCAAAAGTGGTTTCCTGCACCAACACAAGTGCGAAAAGTGGTTTTTCAACACTAACACAAGTGCGAAAAGTGGTTTTTCCACACTAATACAAGTGCAAAAGTGGTTTCCTGCACCAACACAAGTGCAAAAAGTGGTTTTTCAACACTAACACAAGTGCGAAAAGTGGTTTTTCAACACTAACACAACTGCGAAAAGTGGTTTTTCCACACTAATACAAGTGCAAAAGTGGTTTCCTGCACCAACACAAGTGCAAAAAGTGGTTTTTCAACACTAACACAAGTGCGAAAAGTGGTTTTTCCCCCACTAATACAAGTGCAAAAGTGGTTTCCTGCACCCAACACAAGTGCGAAAAGTGGTTTTTCAACACTATCACAAGTGCAAAAAGTGTTTTTTCCACACTAATACAAGTGCGAAAGTGGTTTCCTGCAACCACACAAGTGCGAAAAGTGGTTTTTCAACACTAACACAAGTGCGAAAAGTGGTTTTTCAACACTAACACAAGTGCGAAAAGTGGTTTTTCAACACTAACACAACTGCGAAAAGTGGTTTTTCCACACTTATACAAGTGCAAAAGTGGTTTCCTGCACCAACACAAGTGCGAAAAGTGTTTTTTCAACACTAACACAAGTGCGAAAAGTGGTTTTTCAACACTAACCCAACTGAGAAAATTGGTTTTTCCACACTAATACAAGTGCAAAAGTGGTTTCCTGCACCAACACAAGTGCAAAAAGTGGTTTTTCAACACTAACACAAGTGCGAAAAGTGGTTTTTCCCCACTAATACAAGTGCAAAAGTGGTTTCCTGCACCCAACACAAGTGCGAAAAGTGGTTTTTCAACACCAACACAAGTGGGAAAAATGGTTTTTCAACACTAACACAAGTGCGAAAAGTGGTTTTTCAACACTAACACAAGTGCGAAAAGTGGTTTTTCCACACTAATACAAGTGCAAAAGTGGTTTCCTGCACCAACACAAGTGCGAAAAGTGGTTTTTCAACACTAACACAAGTGCGAAAAGTGGTTTTTCAACACTATCACAAGTGCAAAAAGTGTTTTTTCCACACTAATACAAGTGCAAAAGTGGTTTCCTGCACCAACACAAGTGCGAAAAGTGGTTTTTCAACACTAACACAAGTGCGAAAAGTGGTTTTTCCACACTAATACAAGTGCAAAAGTGGTTTCCTGCACCAACACAAGTGCAAAAAGTGGTTTTTCAACACTAACACAAGTGCGAAAAGTGGTTTTTCAACACTAACACAACTGAGAAAATTGGTTTTTCCACACTAATACAAGTGCAAAAGTGGTTTCCTGCACCAACACAAGTGCAAAAAGTGGTTTTTCAACACTAACAAGTGCGAAAAGTGGTTTTTCAACACTAACACAAGTGCGAAAAGTGGTTTTTCCACACTAATACAAGTGCAAAAGTGGTTTCCTGCACCAACACAAGTGCGAAAAGTGGTTTTTCAACACTAACACAAGTGCAAAAAGTGTTTTTTCCACACTAATACAAGTGCAAAAGTGGTTTCCTGCACCAACACAAGTGCAAAAAGTGGTTTTTCAACACTAATACAAATGCGAAAAGTGGTTTTTCAACACTAACACAAGTGCGAAAAGTCGTTTTTCAACACTAACACAAGTGCGAAAAGTGGTTTTTCAACACTAACACAAGTGCAAAAAGTGGTTTTTCCACACTAATACAAGTGCAAAAGTGGTTTCCTGCACCAACACAAGTGCGAAAAGTGGTTTTTCAACAATAACACAAGTGCGAAAAGTGGTTTTTCAACACTATCACAAGTGCAAAAAGTGTTTTTTCCACACTAATACAAGTGCAAAAGTGGTTTCCTGCACCAACACAAGTGCGAAAAGTGGTTTTTCAACACTAACACAAGTGCGAAAAGTGGTTTTTCCACACTAATACAAGTGCAAAAGTGGTTTTTCCACACTAATACAAGTGCAAAAGTGGTTTCCTGCACCAACACAAGTGCGAAAAGTGGTTTTTCAACACTAACACAAGTGCGAAAAGTGGTTTTTCAACACTAACACAAGTGCGAAAAGTGTTTTTGCCACACTAATACAAGTGCAAAAGTGGTTTCCTGCACCAACACAAGTGCGAAAAGTGGTTTTTCAACACTAACACAAGTGCGAAAAGTGGTTTTTCAACACTAACACAAGTGCGAAAAGTGGTTTTTCAACACTAACACAACTGCGAAAAGTGGTTTTTCCACACTTATACAAGTGCAAAAGTGGTTTCCTGCACCAACACAAGTGCGAAAAGTGTTTTTTCAACACTAACACAAGTGCGAAAAGTGGTTTTTCAACACTAACACAACTGAGAAAATTGGTTTTTCCACACTAATACAAGTGCAAAAGTGGTTTCCTGCACCAACACAAGTGCAAAAAGTGGTTTTTCAACACTAACACAAGTGCGAAAAGTGGTTTTTTCCCACTAATACAAGTGCAAAAGTGGTTTCCTGCACCCAACACAAGTGCGAAAAGTGGTTTTTCAACACCAACACAAGTGGGAAAAGTGGTTTTTCAACACTAACACAAGTGCGAAAAGTGGTTTTTCAACACTAACACAAGTGCGAAAAGTGGTTTTTCCACACTAATACAAGTGCAAAAGTGGTTTTTCCACACTTATACAAGTGCAAAAGTGGTTTTTCCACAATAATACAAGTGCAAAAGTGGTTTCCTGCACCAACACAAGTGCGAAAAGTGTTTTTTCAACACTAAAACAAGTGCGAAAAGTGGTTTTTCAACACAAACACAAGTGCGAAAAGTGTTTTTGCCACACTAATACAAGTGCAAAAGTGGTTTCCTGCACCAACACAAGTGCGAAAAGTGGTTTTTCATCACTAACACAAGTGCGAAAAGTGGTTTTTCAACACTAACACAAGTGCGAAAAGTGGTTTTTCAACACTAACACAACTGCGAAAAGTGGTTTTTCCACACTAATACAAGTGCAAAAGTGGTTTCCTGCTCCAACACAAGTGCGAAAAGTGGTTTTTCAACACTAACACAAGTGCGAAAAGTGGTTTTTCAACACTAACACAAGTGCGAAAAGTGGTTTTTCCACACTAATACAAGTGCAAAAGTGGTTTCCTGCACCAACACAAGTGCGAAAAGTGGTATTTCAACACTAACACAAGTGCGAAAAGTGGTTTTTCAACACTAACACAAGTGCGAAAAGTGGTTTTTCCACACTAATACAAGTGCAAAAGTGGTTTCCTGCACCAACACAAGTGCGAAAAGTGGTTTTTCA
Organism: Myxine glutinosa; assembly: GCF_964187855.1. Lineage (NCBI taxonomy): Eukaryota > Metazoa > Chordata > Myxini > Myxiniformes > Myxinidae > Myxine > Myxine glutinosa. Next base: position 53,135,481 of record NC_136267.1, read on the forward strand.
ACACTAACACAAGTGCAAAAAGTGTTTTTTCCACACTAATACAAGTGCAAAAGTGGTTTCCTGCACCAACACAAGTGCGAAAAGTGGTTTTTCAACACTAATACAAATGCGAAAAGTGGTTTTTCAACACTAACACAAGTGCGAAAAGTCGTTTTTCAACACTAACACAAGTGCGAAAAGTGGTTTTTCAACACTAACACAAGTGCAAAAAGTGGTTTTTCCACACTAATACAAGTGCAAAAGTGGTTTCCTGCACCAACACAAGTGCGAAAAGTGGTTTTTCAACAATAACACAAGTGCGAAAAGTGGTTTTTCAACACTATCACAAGTGCAAAAAGTGTTTTTTCCACACTAATACAAGTGCAAAAGTGGTTTCCTGCACCAACACAAGTGCGAAAAGTGGTTTTTCAACACTAACACAAGTGCGAAAAGTGGTTTTTCCACACTAATACAAGTGCAAAAGTGGTTTTTCCACACTAATACAAGTGCAAAAGTGGTTTCCTGCACCAACACAAGTGCGAAAAGTGGTTTTTCAACACTAACACAAGTGCGAAAAGTGGTTTTTCAACACTAACACAAGTGCGAAAAGTGTTTTTGCCACACTAATACAAGTGCAAAAGTGGTTTCCTGCACCAACACAAGTGCGAAAAGTGGTTTTTCAACACTAACACAAGTGCGAAAAGTGGTTTTTCAACACTAACACAAGTGCGAAAAGTGGTTTTTCAACACTAACACAACTGCGAAAAGTGGTTTTTCCACACTTATACAAGTGCAAAAGTGGTTTCCTGCACCAACACAAGTGCGAAAAGTGTTTTTTCAACACTAACACAAGTGCGAAAAGTGGTTTTTCAACACTAACACAACTGAGAAAATTGGTTTTTCCACACTAATACAAGTGCAAAAGTGGTTTCCTGCACCAACACAAGTGCAAAAAGTGGTTTTTCAACACTAACACAAGTGCGAAAAGTGGTTTTTCCCCACTAATACAAGTGCAAAAGTGGTTTCCTGCACCCAACACAAGTGCGAAAAGTGGTTTTTCAACACCAACACAAGTGGGAAAAGTGGTTTTTCAACACTAACACAAGTGCGAAAAGTGGTTTTTCAACACTAACACAAGTGCGAAAAGTGGTTTTTCCACACTAATACAAGTGCAAAAGTGGTTTCCTGCACCAACACAAGTGCGAAAAGTGGTTTTTCAACACTAACACAAGTGCGAAAAGTGGTTTTTCAACACTATCACAAGTGCAAAAAGTGTTTTTTCCACACTAATACAAGTGCAAAAGTGGTTTCCTGCACCAACACAAGTGCGAAAAGTGGTTTTTCAACACTAACACAAGTGCGAAAAGTGGTTTTTCCACACTAATACAAGTGCAAAAGTGGTTTCCTGCACCAACACAAGTGCAAAAAGTGGTTTTTCAACACTAACACAAGTGCGAAAAGTGGTTTTTCAACACTATCACAAGTGCAAAAACTGTTTTTTCCACACTAATACAAGTGCAAAAGTGGTTTCCTGCACCAACACAAGTGCGAAAAGTGGTTTTTCCACACTAACACAAGTGCGAAAAGTGGTTTTTCAACACTAACACAAGTGCGAAAAGTGGTTTTTCCACACTAATACAAGTGCAAAAGTGGTTTCCTGCACCAACACAAGTGCGAAAAGTGGTTTTTCAACACTAACACAAGTGCGAAAAGTGGTTTTTCAACACTATCACAAGTGCAAAACGTGTTTTTTCCACACTAATACAAGTGCAAAAGTGGTTTCCTGCACCAACACAAGTGCGAAAAGTGGTTTTTCAACACTAACACAAGTGCGAAAAGTGGTTTTTCCACACTAATACAAGTGCAAAAGTGGTTTCCTGCACCAACACAAGTGCGAAAAGTGGTTTTTCAACACTAACACAAGTGCGAAAAGTGGTTTTTCAACACTATCACAAGTGAAAAAGTGTTTTTTCCACACTAATACAAGTGCAAAAGTGGTTTCCTGCACCAACACAAGTGCAAAAAGTGGTTTTTCAACACTAACACAAGTGCGAAAAGTGGTTTTTCAACACTATCACAAGTGCAAAAAGTGTTTTTTTCCACACTAATACAAGTGCAAGAAGTGGTTTCCTGCACCAACACAAGTGCGAAAAGTGGTTTTTTCAACAATAACACAAGTGCGAAAAGTGGTTTTTCAACACTATCACAAGTGCAAAAAGTGTTTTTTCCACACTAATACAAGTGCAAAAGTGGTTTCCTGCACCAACAAAAGTGCGAAAAGTGGTTTTTCCACACTAACACAAGTGCGAAAAGTGGTTTTTCAACACTAACACAAGTGCGAAAAGTGGTTTTTCCACACTAATACAAGTGCAAAAGTGGTTTCCTGCACCAACACAAGTGCGAAAAGTCGTTTTTCAACACCAACACAAGTGCGAAAAGTGTTTTTTCAACACTAACACAAGTGCGAAAAGTGGTTTTTCAACACTATCACAAGTGCAAAAAGTGGTTTTCCACACTAATACAAGTGCAAAAAGTGGTTTCCTGCACCAACACAAGTGCGAAAAGTGGTTTTCTCAACACTAACACAAGTGCGAAAAGTGGTTTTTCAACACTAACACAAGTGCGAAAAGTGGTTTTTCAACACTAATACAAGTGCAAAAGTGGTTTCCTGCACCAACACAAGTGCGAAAAGTGGTTTTTCAACACTAACACAAGTGCGAAAAGTGCTTTTTCCACACTAATACAAGTGCAAAAGTGGTTTCCTGCACCAACACAAGTGCGAAAAGTGGTTTTTCAACACTAACACAAGTGCGAAAAGTGGTTTTCCACACTAATACAAGTGCAAAAGTGGTTTTTCCACACTAATACAAGTGCAAAAGTGGTTTCCTGCACCAACACAAGTGCGAAAAGTGGTTTTTCAACACTAACACAAGTGCGAAAAGTGGTTTTTCAACACTAACACAAGTGCGAAAAGTGTTTTTGCCACACTAATACAAGTGCAAAAGTGGTTTCCTGCACCAACACAAGTGCGAAAAGTGGTTTTTCAACACTAACACAAGTGCGAAAAGTGGTTTTTCAACACTAACACAAGTGCGAAAAGTGGTTTTTCAACACTAACACAACTGCGAAAAGTGGTTTTTCCACACTAATACAAGTGCAAAAGTGGTTTCCTGCACCAACACAAGTGCGAAAAGTGGTTTTTCAACACTAACACAAGTGCGAAAAGTGGTTTTTCAACACTAACACAACTGAGAAAATTGGTTTTTCCACACTAATACAAGTGCAAAAGTGGTTTCCTGCACCAACACAAGTGCAAAAAGTGGTTTTTCAACACTAACACAAGTGCGAAAAGTGGTTTTTCCCCACTAATACAAGTGCAAAAGTGGTTTCCTGCACCCAACACAAGTGCGAAAAGTGTTTTTCAACACCAACACAAGTGCGAAAAGTGGTTTTTCAACACTATCACAAGTGCAAAAAGTGTTTTTTCCACACTAATACAAGTGCAAAAGTGGTTTCCTGCACCAACACAAGTGCGAAAAGTGGTTTTTCAACACTAACACAAGTGCGAAAAGTGGTTTTTCAACACTAACACAAGTGCGAAAAGTGGTTTTTCAACACTAACACAACTGCGAAAAGTGGTTTTTCCACACTAATACAAGTGCAAAAGTGGTTTCCTGCACCAACACAAGTGCAAAAAGTGGTTTTTCAACACTAACACAAGTGCGAAAAGTGGTTTTTCCCCACTAATAAAAGTGCAAAAGTGGTTTCCTGCACCCAACACAAGTGCGAAAAGTGGTTTTTCAACACTATCACAAGTGCAAAAAGTGTTTTTTCCACACTAATACAAGTGCGAAAGTGGTTTCCTGCACCAACACAAGTGCGAAAAGTGGTTTTTCAACACTAACACAAGTGCGAAGAGTGGTTTTTCAACACTAACACAAGTGCGAAAAGTGGTTTTTCAACACTAACACAACTGCGAAAAGTGGTTTTTCCACACTAATACAAGTGCAAAAGTGGTTTCCTGCACCAACACAAGTGCGAAAAGTGGTTTTTCAACACTAACACAAGTGCGAAAAGTGGTTTTTCAACACTATCACAAGTGCAAAAAGTGTTTTTTCCACACCAATACAAGTGCAAAAGTGGTTTCCTGCACCAACACAAGTGCGAAAAGTGGTTTTTCAACACTAACACAAGTGCGAAAAGTGGTTTTTCAACACTAACACAAGTGCGAAAAGTGGTTTTTCAACACTAACACAAGTGCGAAAAGTAGTTTTTCCACACTAATACAAGTGCAAAAGTGGTTTCCTGCACCAACACAAGTGCGAAAAGTGGTTTTTCAACACTAACACAAGTGCGAAAAGTGGTTTTTCGACACTATCACAAGTGCAAAAAGTGGTTTTTCCACACTAATACAAGTGCAAAAGTGGTTTCCTGCACCAACACAAGTGCGAAAAGTGGTTTTTCAACACTAACACAAGTGCGAAAAGTGGTTTTTCAACACTAACACAGGTGCGAAAAGTGTTTTTGCCACACTAATACAAGTGCAAAAGTGGTTTCCTGCACCAACACAAGTGCGAAAAGTGGTTTTTCAACACTAACACAAGTGCGAAAAGTGGTTTTTCAACACTAACACAAGTGCGAAAAGTGGTTTTTCAACACTAACACAACTGCGAAAAGTGGTTTTTCCACACTAATACAAGTGCAAAAGTGGTTTCCTGCACCAACACAAGTGTGAAAAGTGGTTTTTCAACAATAACACAAGTGCGAAAAGTGGTTTTTCAACACTATCACAAGTGCAAAAAGTGTTTTTTCCACACTAATACAAGTGCAAAAGTGGTTTCCTGCACCAACACAAGTGCGAAAAGTCGTTTTTCAACACTAACACAAGTCCGAAAAGTGGTTTTTCAACACTAACACAAGTGCGAAAAGTGGTTTTTCAACACTAACACAAGTGCGAAAAGTGGTTTTTCCACACTAATACAAGTGCAAAAGTGGTTTCCTGCACCAACCCAAGTGCAAAAAGTGGTTTTTCAACACTAACACAAGTGCGAAAAGTGGTTTTTCAACACTAACACAAGTGCAAAAAGTGTTTTTTCCACAGTAATACAAGTGCAAATGTGGTTTCCTGCACCAACACAAGTGCGAAAAGTGGTTTTTCAACACCAACACAAGTGCGAAAAGTGGTTTTTCAACACTAACACAAGTGCGAAAAGTGGTTTTTCAACACTATCACAAGTGCAAAAAGTGTTTTTTCCACACCAATACAAGTGCAAAAGTGGTTTCCTGCACCAACACAAGTGCGAAAAGTGGTTTTTCAACACTAACACAAGTGCGAAAAGTGGTTTTTCAACACTAACACAAGTGCGAAAAGTGGTTTTTCAACAATAACACAAGTGCGAAAAGTAGTTTTTCCACACTAATACAAGTGTAAAAGTGGTTTCCTGCACCAACACAAGTGCGAAAAGTGGTTTTTCAACACTAACACAAGTGCGAAAAGCGGTTTTTCGACACTATCACAAGTGCAAAAAGTGTTTTTTCCACACTAATACAAGTGCAAAAGTGGTTTCCTGCACCAACACAAGTGCGAAAAGTGGTTTTTCAACACTAACACAAGTGCGAAAAGTGGTTTTTCAACACTAACACAAGTGCGAAAAGTGGTTTTTCCACACTAATACAAGTGCAAAAGTGGTTTCCTGCACCAACACAAGTGCGAAAAGTGGTTTTTCAACACTAACACAAGTGCGAAAAGTGGTTTTTCAACACTAACACAGGTGCGAAAAGTGTTTTTGCCACACTTATACAAGTGCAAAAGTGGTTTCCTGCACCAACACAAGTGCGAAAAGTGTTTTTTCAACACTAACACAAGTGCGAAAAGTGGTTTTTCAACACTAACACAACTGAGAAAATTGGTTTTTCCACACTAATACAAGTGCAAAAGTGGTTTCCTGCACCAACACAAGTGCAAAAAGTGGTTTTTCAACACTAACACAAGTGCGAAAAGTGGTTTTTCCCCACTAATACAAGTGCAAAAGTGGTTTCCTGCACCCAACACAAGTGCGAAAAGTGGTTTTTCAACACCAACACAAGTGGGAAAAGTGGTTTTTCAACACTAACACAAGTGCGAAAAGTGGTTTTTCAACACTAACACAAGTGCGAAAAGTGGTTTTTCCACACTAATACAAGTGCAAAAGTGGTTTCCTGCACCAACACAAGTGCGAAAAGTGGTTTTTCAACACTAACACAAGTGCGAAAAGTGGTTTTTCAACACTATCACAAGTGCAAAAAGTGTTTTTTCCACACTAATACAAGTGCAAAAGTGGTTTCCTGCACCAACACAAGTGCGAAAAGTGGTTTTTCAACACTAACACAAGTGCGAAAAGTGGTTTTTCCACACTAATACAAGTGCAAAAGTGGTTTCCTGCACCAACACAAGTGCAAAAAGTGGTTTTTCAACACTAACACAAGTGCGAAAAGTGGTTTTTCAACACTATCACAAGTGCAAAAACTGTTTTTTCCACACTAATACAAGTGCAAAAGTGGTTTCCTGCACCAACACAAGTGCGAAAAGTGGTTTTTCCACACTAACACAAGTGCGAAAAGTGGTTTTTCAACACTAACACAAGTGCGAAAAGTGGTTTTTCCACACTAATACAAGTGCAAAAGTGGTTTCCTGCACCAACACAAGTGCGAAAAGTGGTTTTTCAACACTAACACAAGTGCGAAAAGTGGTTTTTCAACACTATCACAAGTGCAAAACGTGTTTTTTCCACACTAATACAAGTGCAAAAGTGGTTTCCTGCACCAACACAAGTGCGAAAAGTGGTTTTTCAACACTAACACAAGTGCGAAAAGTGGTTTTTCCACACTAATACAAGTGCAAAAGTGGTTTCCTGCACCAACACAAGTGCGAAAAGTGGTTTTTCAACACTAACACAAGTGCGAAAAGTGGTTTTTCAACACTATCACAAGTGAAAAAGTGTTTTTTCCACACTAATACAAGTGCAAAAGTGGTTTCCTGCACCAACACAAGTGCAAAAAGTGGTTTTTCAACACTAACACAAGTGCGAAAAGTGGTTTTTCAACACTATCACAAGTGCAAAAAGTGTTTTTTCCACACTAATACAAGTGCAAGAAGTGGTTTCCTGCACCAACACAAGTGCGAAAAGTGGTTTTTTCAACAATAACACAAGTGCGAAAAGTGGTTTTTCAACACTATCACAAGTGCAAAAAGTGTTTTTTCCACACTAATACAAGTGCAAAAGTGGTTTCCTGCACCAACAAAAGTGCGAAAAGTGGTTTTTCCACACTAACACAAGTGCGAAAAGTGGTTTTTCAACACTAACACAAGTGCGAAAAGTGGTTTTTCCACACTAATACAAGTGCAAAAGTGGTTTCCTGCACCAACACAAGTGCGAAAAGTCGTTTTTCAACACCAACACAAGTGCGAAAAGTGTTTTTTCAACACTAACACAAGTGCGAAAAGTGGTTTTTCAACACTATCACAAGTGCAAAAAGTGGTTTTCCACACTAATACAAGTGCAAAAAGTGGTTTCCTGCACCAACACAAGTGCGAAAAGTGGTTTTCTCAACACTAACACAAGTGCGAAAAGTGGTTTTTCAACACTAACACAAGTGCGAAAAGTGGTTTTTCAACACTAATACAAGTGCAAAAGTGGTTTCCTGCACCAACACAAGTGCGAAAAGTGGTTTTTCAACACTAACACAAGTGCGAAAAGTGCTTTTTCCACACTAATACAAGTGCAAAAGTGGTTTCCTGCACCAACACAAGTGCGAAAAGTGGTTTTTCAACACTAACACAAGTGCGAAAAGTGGTTTTCCACACTAATACAAGTGCAAAAGTGGTTTTTCCACACTAATACAAGTGCAAAAGTGGTTTCCTGCACCAACACAAGTGCGAAAAGTGGTTTTTCAACACTAACACAAGTGCGAAAAGTGGTTTTTCAACACTAACACAAGTGCGAAAAGTGTTTTTGCCACACTAATACAAGTGCAAAAGTGGTTTCCTGCACCAACACAAGTGCGAAAAGTGGTTTTTCAACACTAACACAAGTGCGAAAAGTGGTTTTTCAACACTAACACAAGTGCGAAAAGTGGTTTTTCAACACTAACACAACTGCGAAAAGTGGTTTTTCCACACTAATACAAGTGCAAAAGTGGTTTCCTGCACCAACACAAGTGCGAAAAGTGGTTTTTCAACACTAACACAAGTGCGAAAAGTGGTTTTTCAACACTAACACAACTGAGAAAATTGGTTTTTCCACACTAATACAAGTGCAAAAGTGGTTTCCTGCACCAACACAAGTGCAAAAAGTGGTTTTTCAACACTAACACAAGTGCGAAAAGTGGTTTTTCCCCACTAATACAAGTGCAAAAGTGGTTTCCTGCACCCAACACAAGTGCGAAAAGTGGTTTTTCAACACCAACACAAGTGCGAAAAGTGGTTTTTCAACACTATCACAAGTGCAAAAAGTGTTTTTTCCACACTAATACAAGTGCAAAAGTGGTTTCCTGCACCAACACAAGTGCGAAAAGTGGTTTTTCAACACTAACACAAGTGCGAAAAGTGGTTTTTCAACACTAACACAAGTGCGAAAAGTGGTTTTTCAACACTAACACAACTGCGAAAAGTGGTTTTTCCACACTAATACAAGTGCAAAAGTGGTTTCCTGCACCAACACAAGTGCAAAAAGTGGTTTTTCAACACTAACACAAGTGCGAAAAGTGGTTTTTCCCCACTAATAAAAGTGCAAAAGTGGTTTCCTGCACCCAACACAAGTGCGAAAAGTGGTTTTTCAACACTATCACAAGTGCAAAAAGTGTTTTTTCCACACTAATACAAGTGCGAAAGTGGTTTCCTGCACCAACACAAGTGCGAAAAGTGGTTTTTCAACACTAACACAAGTGCGAAGAGTGGTTTTTCAACACTAACACAAGTGCGAAAAGTGGTTTTTCAACACTAACACAACTGCGAAAAGTGGTTTTTCCACACTAATACAAGTGCAAAAGTGGTTTCCTGCACCAACACAAGTGCGAAAAGTGGTTTTTCAACACTAACACAAGTGCGAAAAGTGGTTTTTCAACACTATCACAAGTGCAAAAAGTGTTTTTTCCACACCAATACAAGTGCAAAAGTGGTTTCCTGCACCAACACAAGTGCGAAAAGTGGTTTTTCAACACTAACACAAGTGCGAAAAGTGGTTTTTCAACACTAACACAAGTGCGAAAAGTGGTTTTTCAACACTAACACAAGTGCGAAAAGTAGTTTTTCCACACTAATACAAGTGCAAAAGTGGTTTCCTGCACCAACACAAGTGCGAAAAGTGGTTTTTCAACACTAACACAAGTGCGAAAAGTGGTTTTTCGACACTATCACAAGTGCAAAAAGTGGTTTTTCCACACTAATACAAGTGCAAAAGTGGTTTCCTGCACCAACACAAGTGCGAAAAGTGGTTTTTCAACACTAACACAAGTGCGAAAAGTGGTTTTTCAACACTAACACAGGTGCGAAAAGTGTTTTTGCCACACTAATACAAGTGCAAAAGTGGTTTCCTGCACCAACACAAGTGCGAAAAGTGGTTTTTCAACACTAACACAAGTGCGAAAAGTGGTTTTTCAACACTAACACAAGTGCGAAAAGTGGTTTTTCAACACTAACACAACTGCGAAAAGTGGTTTTTCCACACTAATACAAGTGCAAAAGTGGTTTCCTGCACCAACACAAGTGTGAAAAGTGGTTTTTCAACAATAACACAAGTGCGAAAAGTGGTTTTTCAACACTATCACAAGTGCAAAAAGTGTTTTTTCCACACTAATACAAGTGCAAAAGTGGTTTCCTGCACCAACACAAGTGCGAAAAGTCGTTTTTCAACACTAACACAAGTCCGAAAAGTGGTTTTTCAACACTAACACAAGTGCGAAAAGTGGTTTTTCAACACTAACACAAGTGCGAAAAGTGGTTTTTCCACACTAATACAAGTGCAAAAGTGGTTTCCTGCACCAACCCAAGTGCAAAAAGTGGTTTTTCAACACTAACACAAGTGCGAAAAGTGGTTTTTCAACACTAACACAAGTGCAAAAAGTGTTTTTTCCACAGTAATACAAGTGCAAATGTGGTTTCCTGCACCAACACAAGTGCGAAAAGTGGTTTTTCAACACCAACACAAGTGCGAAAAGTGGTTTTTCAACACTAACACAAGTGCGAAAAGTGGTTTTTCAACACTATCACAAGTGCAAAAAGTGTTTTTTCCACACCAATACAAGTGCAAAAGTGGTTTCCTGCACCAACACAAGTGCGAAAAGTGGTTTTTCAACACTAACACAAGTGCGAAAAGTGGTTTTTCAACACTAACACAAGTGCGAAAAGTGGTTTTTCAACAATAACACAAGTGCGAAAAGTAGTTTTTCCACACTAATACAAGTGTAAAAGTGGTTTCCTGCACCAACACAAGTGCGAAAAGTGGTTTTTCAACACTAACACAAGTGCGAAAAGCGGTTTTTCGACACTATCACAAGTGCAAAAAGTGTTTTTTCCACACTAATACAAGTGCAAAAGTGGTTTCCTGCACCAACACAAGTGCGAAAAGTGGTTTTTCAACACTAACACAAGTGCGAAAAGTGGTTTTTCAACACTAACACAAGTGCGAAAAGTGGTTTTTCCACACTAATACAAGTGCAAAAGTGGTTTCCTGCACCAACACAAGTGCGAAAAGTGGTTTTTCAACACTAACACAAGTGCGAAAAGTGGTTTTTCAACACTAACACAGGTGCGAAAAGTGTTTTTGCCACACTAATACAAGTGCAAAAGTGGTTTCCTGCACCAACACAAGTGCGAAAAGTGGTTTTTCAACACTAACACAAGTGCGAAAAGTGGTTTTTCAACACTAACACAAGTGCGAAAAGTGGTTTTCCACACTAATACAAGTGCAAAAGTGGTTTCCTGCACCAACACAAGTGCGAAAAGTGGTTTTTCAACACTAACACAAGTGCGAAAAGTGGTTTTTCAACACTAACACAAGTGCGAAAAGTGGTTTTTCCACACTAATACAAGTGCAAAAGTGGTTTCCTGCACCAACACAAGTGCGAAAGTGGTTTTTCAACACTAACACAAGTGCGAAAAGTGGTTTTTCAACACTAACACAAGTGCGAAAAGTGGTTTTTCCACACTAATACAAGTGCAAAAGTGGTTTCCTGCACCAACACAAGTGCGAAAGTGGTTTTTCAACACTAACACAAGTGCGAAAAGTGGTTTTTCAACACTAACACAAGTGCGAAAAGTGGTTTTTCCACACTAATACAAGTGCAAAAGTGGTTTTTCCACACTAATACAAGTGCAAAAGTGGTTTCCTGCACCAACACAAGTGCGAAAAGTGTTTTTTCAACACTAAAACAAGTGCGAAAAGTGGTTTTTCAACACAAACACAAGTGCGAAAAGTGTTTTTGCCACACTAATACAAGTGCAAAAGTGGTTTCCTGCACCAACACAAGTGCGAAAAGTGGTTTTTCATCACTAACACAAGTGCGAAAAGTGGTTTTTCAACACTAACACAAGTGCGAAAAGTGGTTTTTCAACACTAACACAACTGCGAAAAGTGGTTTTTCCACACTAATACAAGTGCAAAAGTGGTTTCCTGCTCCAACACAAGTGCGAAAAGTGGTTTTTCAACACTAACACAAGTGCGAAAAGTGGTTTTTCAACACTAACACAAGTGCGAAAAGTGGTTTTTCCACACTAATACAAGTGCAAAAGTGGTTTCCTGCACCAACACAAGTGCGAAAAGTGGTATTTCAACACTAACACAAGTGCGAAAAGTGGTTTTTCAACACTAACACAAGTGCGAAAAGTGGTTTTTCCACACTAATACAAGTGCAAAAGTGGTTTCCTGCACCAACACAAGTGCGAAAAGTGGTTTTTCAACACTAACACAAGTGCAAAAAGTGTTTTTTCCACACTAATACAAGTGCAAAAGTGGTTTCCTGCACCAACACAAGTGCGAAAAGTGGTTTTTCAACACTAACACAAGTGCGAAAAGTGGTTTTTCAACACTAACACAAGTGCGAAAAGTGGTTTTTCAACACTAACACAAGTGCAAAAAGTGGTTTTTCCACACTAATACAAGTGCAAAAGTGGTTTCCTGCACCAACACAAGTGCGAAAAGTGGTTTTTCAACAATAACACAAGTGCGAAAAGTGGTTTTTCAACACTATCACAAGTGCAAAAAGTGTTTTTTCCACACTAATACAAGTGCAAAAGTGGTTTCCTGCACCAACACAAGTGCGAAAAGTGGTTTTTCAACACTAACACAACTGCGAAAAGTGGTTTTTCCACACTAATACAAGTGCAAAAGTGGTTTTTCCACACTAATACAAGTGCAAAAGTGGTTTCCTGCACCAACACAAGTGCGAAAAGTGGTTTTTCAACACTAACACAAGTGCGAAAAGTGGTTTTTCAACACTAACACAAGTGCGAAAAGTGTTTTTGCCACACTAATACAAGTGCAAAAGTGGTTTCCTGCACCAACACAAGTGCGAAAAGTGGTTTTTCCACACTAATACAAGTGCAAAAGTGGTTTTTCCACACTAATACAAGTGCAAAAGTGGTTTCCTGCACCAACACAAGTGCGAAAAGTGGTTTTTCAACACTAACACAAGTGCAAAAAGTGTTTTTTCCACACTAATACAAGTGCAAAAGTGGTTTCCTGCACCAACACAAGTGCAAAAAGTGGTTTTTCAACACTAATACAAATGCGAAAAGTGGTTTTTCAACACTAACACAAGTGCGAAAAGTCGTTTTTCAACACTAACACAAGTGCGAAAAGTGGTTTTTCAACACTAACACAAGTGCAAAAAGTGGTTTTTCCACACTAATACAAGTGCAAAAGTGGTTTCCTGCACCAACACAAGTGCGAAAAGTGGTTTTTCAACAATAACACAAGTGCGAAAAGTGGTTTTTCAACACTATCACAAGTGCAAAAAGTGTTTTTTCCACACTAATACAAGTGCAAAAGTGGTTTCCTGCACCAACACAAGTGCGAAAAGTGGTTTTTCAACACTAACACAAGTGCGAAAAGTGGTTTTTCCACACTAATACAAGTGCAAAAGTGGTTTTTCCACACTAATACAAGTGCAAAAGTGGTTTCCTGCACCAACACAAGTGCGAAAAGTGGTTTTTCAACACTAACACAAGTGCGAAAAGTGGTTTTTCAACACTAACACAAGTGCGAAAAGTGTTTTTGCCACACTAATACAAGTGCAAAAGTGGTTTCCTGCACCAACACAAGTGCGAAAAGTGGTTTTTCAACACTAACACAAGTGCGAAAAGTGGTTTTTCAACACTAACACAAGTGCGAAAAGTGGTTTTTCAACACTAACACAACTGCGAAAAGTGGTTTTTCCACACTTATACAAGTGCAAAAGTGGTTTCCTGCACCAACACAAGTGCGAAAAGTGTTTTTTCAACACTAACACAAGTGCGAAAAGTGGTTTTTCAACACTAACACAACTGAGAAAATTGGTTTTTCCACACTAATACAAGTGCAAAAGTGGTTTCCTGCACCAACACAAGTGCAAAAAGTGGTTTTTCAACACTAACACAAGTGCGAAAAGTGGTTTTTTCCCACTAATACAAGTGCAAAAGTGGTTTCCTGCACCCAACACAAGTGCGAAAAGTGGTTTTTCAACACCAACACAAGTGGGAAAAGTGGTTTTTCAACACTAACACAAGTGCGAAAAGTGGTTTTTCAACACTAACACAAGTGCGAAAAGTGGTTTTTCCACACTAATACAAGTGCAAAAGTGGTTTTTCCACACTTATACAAGTGCAAAAGTGGTTTTTCCACAATAATACAAGTGCAAAAGTGGTTTCCTGCACCAACACAAGTGCGAAAAGTGTTTTTTCAACACTAAAACAAGTGCGAAAAGTGGTTTTTCAACACAAACACAAGTGCGAAAAGTGTTTTTGCCACACTAATACAAGTGCAAAAGTGGTTTCCTGCACCAACACAAGTGCGAAAAGTGGTTTTTCATCACTAACACAAGTGCGAAAAGTGGTTTTTCAACACTAACACAAGTGCGAAAAGTGGTTTTTCAACACTAACACAACTGCGAAAAGTGGTTTTTCCACACTAATACAAGTGCAAAAGTGGTTTCCTGCTCCAACACAAGTGCGAAAAGTGGTTTTTCAACACTAACACAAGTGCGAAAAGTGGTTTTTCAACACTAACACAAGTGCGAAAAGTGGTTTTTCCACACTAATACAAGTGCAAAAGTGGTTTCCTGCACCAACACAAGTGCGAAAAGTGGTATTTCAACACTAACACAAGTGCGAAAAGTGGTTTTTCAACACTAACACAAGTGCGAAAAGTGGTTTTTCCACACTAATACAAGTGCAAAAGTGGTTTCCTGCACCAACACAAGTGCGAAAAGTGGTTTTTCAACACTAACACAAGTGCAAAAAGTGTTTTTTCCACACTAATACAAGTGCAAAAGTGGTTTCCTGCACCAACACAAGTGCGAAAAGTGGTTTTTCAACACTAATACAAATGCGAAAAGTGGTTTTTCAACACTAACACAAGTGCGAAAAGTCGTTTTTCAACACTAACACAAGTGCGAAAAGTGGTTTTTCAACACTAACACAAGTGCAAAAAGTGGTTTTTCCACACTAATACAAGTGCAAAAGTGGTTTCCTGCACCAACACAAGTGCGAAAAGTGGTTTTTCAACAATAACACAAGTGCGAAAAGTGGTTTTTCAACACTATCACAAGTGCAAAAAGTGTTTTTTCCACACTAATACAAGTGCAAAAGTGGTTTCCTGCACCAACACAAGTGCGAAAAGTGGTTTTTCAACACTAACACAAGTGCGAAAAGTGGTTTTTCAACACTAACACAAGTGCGAAAAGTGTTTTTGCCACACTAATACAAGTGCAAAAGTGGTTTCCTGCACCAACACAAGTGCGAAAAGTGGTTTTTCAACAATAACACAAGTGCGAAAAGTGGTTTTTCAACACTATCACAAGTGCAAAAAGTGTTTTTTCCACACTAATACAAGTGCAAAAGTGGTTTCCTGCACCAACACAAGTGCGAAAAGTGGTTTTTCAACACTAACACAAGTGCGAAAAGTGGTTTTTCAACACTAACACAAGTGCGAAAAGTGTTTTTGCCACACTAATACAAGTGCAAAAGTGGTTTCCTGCACCAACACAAGTGCGAAAAGTGGTTTTTCAACACTAACACAAGTGCGAAAAGTGGTTTTTCAACACTAACACAAGTGCGAAAAGTGGTTTTTCAACACTAACACAATTGCGAAAAGTGGTTTTTCCACACTTATACAAGTGCAAAAGTGGTTTCCTGCACCAACACAAGTGCGAAAAGTGTTTTTTCAACACTAACACAAGTGCGAAAAGTGGTTTTTCAACACTAACACAACTGAGAAAATTGGTTTTTCCACACTAATACAAGTGCAAAAGTGGTTTCCTGCACCAACACAAGTGCAAAAAGTGGTTTTTCAACACTAACACAAGTGCGAAAAGTGGTTTTTCCCCACTAATACAAGTGCAAAAGTGGTTTCCTGCACCCAACACAAGTGCGAAAAGTGGTTTTTCAACACCAACACAAGTGGGAAAAGTGGTTTTTCAACACTAACACAAGTGCGAAAAGTGGTTTTTCAACACTAACACAAGTGCGAAAAGTGGTTTTTCCACACTAATACAAGTGCAAAAGTGGTTTCCTGCACCAACACAAGTGCGAAAAGTGGTTTTTCAACACTAACACAAGTGCGAAAAGTGGTTTTTCAACACTATCACAAGTGCAAAAAGTGTTTTTTCCACACTAATACAAGTGCAAAAGTGGTTTCCTGCACCAACACAAGTGCGAAAAGTGGTTTTTCAACACTAGCACAAGTGCGAAAAGTGGTTTTTCCACACTAATACAAGTGCAAAAGTGGTTTCCTGCACCAACACAAGTGCAAAAAGTGGTTTTTCAACACTAACACAAGTGCGAAAAGTGGTTTTTCAACACTATCACAAGTGCAAAAACTGTTTTTTCCACACTAATACAAGTGCAAAAGTGGTTTCCTGCACCAACACAAGTGCGAAAAGTGGTTTTTCCACACTAACACAAGTGCGAAAAGTGGTTTTTCAACACTAACACAAGTGCGAAAAGTGGTTTTTCCACACTAATACAAGTGCAAAAGTGGTTTCCTGCACCAACACAAGTGCGAAAAGTGGTTTTTCAACACTAACACAAGTGCGAAAAGTGGTTTTTCAACACTATCACAAGTGCAAAACGTGTTTTTTCCACACTAATACAAGTGCAAAAGTGGTTTCCTGCACCAACACAAGTGCGAAAAGTGGTTTTTCAACACTAACACAAGTGCGAAAAGTGGTTTTTCCACACTAATACAAGTGCAAAAGTGGTTTCCTGCACCAACACAAGTGTGAAAAGTGGTTTTTCAACACTAACACAAGTGCGAAAAGTGGTTTTTCAACACTATCACAAGTGAAAAAGTGTTTTTTCCACACTAATACCAGTGCAAAAGTGGTTTCCTGCACCAACACAAGTGCAAAAAGTGGTTTTTCAACACTAACACAAGTGCGAAAAGTGGTTTTTCAACACTATCACAAGTGCAAAAAGTGTTTTTTCCACACTAATACAAGTGCAAGAAGTGGTTTCCTGCACCAACACAAGTGCGAAAAGTGGTTTTTTCAACAATAACACAAGTGCGAAAAGTGGTTTTTCAACACTATCACAAGTGCAAAAAGTGTTTTTTCCACACTAATACAAGTGCAAAAGTGGTTTCCTGCACCAACAAAAGTGCGAAAAGTGGTTTTTCCACACTAACACAAGTGCGAAAAGTGGTTTTTCAACACTAACACAAGTGCGAAAAGTGGTTTTTCCACACTAATACAAGTGCAAAAGTGGTTTCCTGCACCAACACAAGTGCGAAAAGTCGTTTTTCAACACCAACACAAGTGCGAAAAGTGTTTTTTCAACACTAACACAAGTGCGAAAAGTGGTTTTTCAACACTATCACAAGTGCAAAAAGTGGTTTTCCACACTAATACAAGTGCAAAAAGTGGTTTCCTGCACCAACACAAGTGCGAAAAGTGGTTTTCTCAACACTAACACAAGTGCGAAAAGTGGTTTTTCAACACTAACACAAGTGCGAAAAGTGGTTTTTCAACACTAATACAAGTGCAAAAGTGGTTTCCTGCACCAACACAAGTGCGAAAAGTGGTTTTTCAACACTAACACAAGTGCGAAAAGTGCTTTTTCCACACTAATACAAGTGCAAAAGTGGTTTCCTGCACCAACACAAGTGCGAAAAGTGGTTTTTCAACACTAACACAAGTGCGAAAAGTGGTTTTCCACACTAATACAAGTGCAAAAGTGGTTTTTCCACACTAATACAAGTGCAAAAGTGGTTTCCTGCACCAACACAAGTGCGAAAAGTGGTTTTTCAACACTAACACAAGTGCGAAAAGTGGTTTTTCAACACTAACACAAGTGCGAAAAGTGTTTTTGCCACACTAATACAAGTGCAAAAGTGGTTTCCTGCACCAACACAAGTGCGAAAAGTGGTTTTTCAACACTAACACAAGTGCGAAAAGTGGTTTTTCAACACTAACACAAGTGCGAAAAGTGGTTTTTCAACACTAACACAACTGCGAAAAGTGGTTTTTCCACACTAATACAAGTGCAAAAGTGGTTTCCTGCACCAACACAAGTGCGAAAAGTGGTTTTTCAACACTAACACAAGTGCGAAAAGTGGTTTTTCAACACTAACACAACTGAGAAAATTGGTTTTTCCACACTAATACAAGTGCAAAAGTGGTTTCCTGCACCAACACAAGTGCAAAAAGTGGTTTTTCAACACTAACACAAGTGCGAAAAGTGGTTTTTCCCCACTAATACAAGTGCAAAAGTGGTTTCCTGCACCCAACACAAGTGCGAAAAGTGGTTTTTCAACACCAACACAAGTGCGAAAAGTGGTTTTTCAACACTATCACAAGTGCAAAAAGTGTTTTTTCCACACTAATACAAGTGCAAAAGTGGTTTCCTGCACCAACACAAGTGCGAAAAGTGGTTTTTCAACACTAACACAAGTGCGAAAAGTGGTTTTTCAACACTAACACAAGTGCGAAAAGTGGTTTTTCAACACTAACACAAGTGCGAAAAGTGGTTTTTCCACACTAATACAAGTGCAAAAGTGGTTTCCTGCACCAACACAAGTGCAAAAAGTGGTTTTTCAACACTAACACAAGTGCGAAAAGTGGTTTTTCCCCACTAATAAAAGTGCAAAAGTGGTTTCCTGCACCCAACACAAGTGCGAAAAGTGGTTTTTCAACACTATCACAAGTGCAAAAAGTGTTTTTTCCACACTAATACAAGTGCGAAAGTGGTTTCCTGCACCAACACAAGTGCGAAAAGTGGTTTTTCAACACTAACACAAGTGCGAAGAGTGGTTTTTCAACACTAACACAAGTGCGAAAAGTGGTTTTTCAACACTAACACAACTGCGAAAAGTGGTTTTTCCACACTAATACAAGTGCAAAAGTGGTTTCCTGCACCAACACAAGTGCGAAAAGTGGTTTTTCAACACTAACACAAGTGCGAAAAGTGGTTTTTCAACACTATCACAAGTGCAAAAAGTGTTTTTTCCACACCAATACAAGTGCAAAAGTGGTTTCCTGCACCAACACAAGTGCGAAAAGTGGTTTTTCAACACTAACACAAGTGCGAAAAGTGGTTTTTCAACACTAACACAAGTGCGAAAAGTGGTTTTTCAACACTAACACAAGTGCGAAAAGTAGTTTTTCCACACTAATACAAGTGCAAAAGTGGTTTCCTGCACCAACACAAGTGCGAAAAGTGGTTTTTCAACACTAACACAAGTGCGAAAAGTGGTTTTTCGACACTATCACAAGTGCAAAAAGTGGTTTTTCCACACTAATACAAGTGCAAAAGTGGTTTCCTGCACCAACACAAGTGCGAAAAGTGGTTTTTCAACACTAACACAAGTGCGAAAAGTGGTTTTTCAACACTAACACAGGTGCGAAAAGTGTTTTTGCCACACTAATACAAGTGCAAAAGTGGTTTCCTGCACCAACACAAGTGCGAAAAGTGGTTTTTCAACACTAACACAAGTGCGAAAAGTGGTTTTTCAACACTAACACAAGTGCGAAAAGTGGTTTTTCAACACTAACACAACTGCGAAAAGTGGTTTTTCCACACTAATACAAGTGCAAAAGTGGTTTCCTGCACCAACACAAGTGTGAAAAGTGGTTTTTCAACAATAACACAAGTGCGAAAAGTGGTTTTTCAACACTATCACAAGTGCAAAAAGTGTTTTTTCCACACTAATACAAGTGCAAAAGTGGTTTCCTGCACCAACACAAGTGCGAAAAGTCGTTTTTCAACACTAACACAAGTCCGAAAAGTGGTTTTTCAACACTAACACAAGTGCGAAAAGTGGTTTTTCAACACTAACACAAGTGCGAAAAGTGGTTTTTCCACACTAATACAAGTGCAAAAGTGGTTTCCTGCACCAACCCAAGTGCGAAAAGTGGTTTTTCAACACTAACACAAGTGCGAAAAGTGGTTTTTCAACACTAACACAAGTGCAAAAAGTGTTTTTTCCACAGTAATACAAGTGCAAATGTGGTTTCCTGCACCAACACAAGTGCGAAAAGTGGTTTTTCAACACCAACACAAGTGCGAAAAGTGGTTTTTCAACACTAACACAAGTGCGAAAAGTGGTTTTTCAACACTATCACAAGTGCAAAAAGTGTTTTTTCCACACCAATACAAGTGCAAAAGTGGTTTCCTGCACCAACACAAGTGCGAAAAGTGGTTTTTCAACACTAACACAAGTGCGAAAAGTGGTTTTTCAACACTAACACAAGTGCGAAAAGTGGTTTTTCAACAATAACACAAGTGCGAAAAGTAGTTTTTCCACACTAATACAAGTGTAAAAGTGGTTTCCTGCACCAACACAAGTGCGAAAAGTGGTTTTTCAACACTAACACAAGTGCGAAAAGCGGTTTTTCGACACTATCACAAGTGCAAAAAGTGTTTTTTCCACACTAATACAAGTGCAAAAGTGGTTTCCTGCACCAACACAAGTGCGAAAAGTGGTTTTTCAACACTAACACAAGTGCGAAAAGTGGTTTTTCAACACTAACACAAGTGCGAAAAGTGGTTTTTCCACACTAATACAAGTGCAAAAGTGGTTTCCTGCACCAACACAAGTGCGAAAAGTGGTTTTTCAACACTAACACAAGTGCGAAAAGTGGTTTTTCAACACTAACACAGGTGCGAAAAGTGTTTTTGCCACACTAATACAAGTGCAAAAGTGGTTTCCTGCACGTACACAAGTGCGAAAAGTGGTTTTTCAACACTAACACAAGTGCGAAAAGTGGTTTTTCAACACTAACACAAGTGCGAAAAGTGGTTTTCCACACTAATACAAGTGCAAAAGTGGTTTCCTGCACCAACACAAGTGCGAAAAGTGGTTTTTCAACACTAACACAAGTGCGAAAAGTGGTTTTTCAACACTAACACAAGTGCGAAAAGTGGTTTTTCCACACTAATACAAGTGCA
This sequence comes from Myxine glutinosa, assembly GCF_964187855.1. Taxonomy (NCBI): domain Eukaryota; kingdom Metazoa; phylum Chordata; class Myxini; order Myxiniformes; family Myxinidae; genus Myxine; species Myxine glutinosa. The sequence continues at coordinate 53,156,077 of NC_136267.1, forward strand.
AAAGTGGTTTCCTGCACCAACACAAGTGCGAAAGTGGTTTTTCAACACTAACACAAGTGCGAAAAGTGGTTTTTCAACACTAACACAAGTGCGAAAAGTGGTTTTTCCACACTAATACAAGTGCAAAAGTGGTTTCCTGCACCAACACAAGTGCGAAAGTGGTTTTTCAACACTAACACAAGTGCGAAAAGTGGTTTTTCAACACTAACACAAGTGCGAAAAGTGGTTTTTCCACACTAATACAAGTGCAAAAGTGGTTTTTCCACACTAATACAAGTGCAAAAGTGGTTTCCTGCACCAACACAAGTGCGAAAAGTGTTTTTTCAACACTAAAACAAGTGCGAAAAGTGGTTTTTCAACACAAACACAAGTGCGAAAAGTGTTTTTGCCACACTAATACAAGTGCAAAAGTGGTTTCCTGCACCAACACAAGTGCGAAAAGTGGTTTTTCATCACTAACACAAGTGCGAAAAGTGGTTTTTCAACACTAACACAAGTGCGAAAAGTGGTTTTTCAACACTAACACAACTGCGAAAAGTGGTTTTTCCACACTAATACAAGTGCAAAAGTGGTTTCCTGCTCCAACACAAGTGCGAAAAGTGGTTTTTCAACACTAACACAAGTGCGAAAAGTGGTTTTTCAACACTAACACAAGTGCGAAAAGTGGTTTTTCCACACTAATACAAGTGCAAAAGTGGTTTCCTGCACCAACACAAGTGCGAAAAGTGGTATTTCAACACTAACACAAGTGCGAAAAGTGGTTTTTCAACACTAACACAAGTGCGAAAAGTGGTTTTTCCACACTAATACAAGTGCAAAAGTGGTTTCCTGCACCAACACAAGTGCGAAAAGTGGTTTTTCAACACTAACACAAGTGCAAAAAGTGTTTTTTCCACACTAATACAAGTGCAAAAGTGGTTTCCTGCACCAACACAAGTGCGAAAAGTGGTTTTTCAACACTAACACAAGTGCGAAAAGTGGTTTTTCAACACTAACACAAGTGCGAAAAGTGGTTTTTCAACACTAACACAAGTGCAAAAAGTGGTTTTTCCACACTAATACAAGTGCAAAAGTGGTTTCCTGCACCAACACAAGTGCGAAAAGTGGTTTTTCAGCAATAACACAAGTGCGAAAAGTGGTTTTTCAACACTATCACAAGTGCAAAAAGTGTTTTTTCCACACTAATACAAGTGCAAAAGTGGTTTCCTGCACCAACACAAGTGCGAAAAGTGGTTTTTCAACACTAACACAACTGCGAAAAGTGGTTTTTCCACACTAATACAAGTGCAAAAGTGGTTTTTCCACACTAATACAAGTGCAAAAGTGGTTTCCTGCACCAACACAAGTGCGAAAAGTGGTTTTTCAACACTAACACAAGTGCGAAAAGTGGTTTTTCAACACTAACACAAGTGCGAAAAGTGTTTTTGCCACACTAATACAAGTGCAAAAGTGGTTTCCTGCACCAACACAAGTGCGAAAAGTGGTTTTTCAACACTAACACAAGTGCGAAAAGTGGTTTTTCAACACTAACACAAGTGCGAAAAGTGGTTTTTCAACACTAACACAACTGCGAAAAGTGGTTTTTCCACACTTATACAAGTGCAAAAGTGGTTTCCTGCACCAACACAAGTGCGAAAAGTGTTTTTTCAACACTAACACAAGTGCGAAAAGTGGTTTTTCAACACTAACACAACTGAGAAAATTGGTTTTTCCACACTAATACAAGTGCAAAAGTGGTTTCCTGCACCAACACAAGTGCAAAAAGTGGTTTTTCAACACTAACACAAGTGCGAAAAGTGGTTTTTCCCCACTAATACAAGTGCAAAAGTGGTTTCCTGCACCCAACACAAGTGCGAAAAGTGGTTTTTCAACACCAACACAAGTGGGAAAAGTGGTTTTTCAACACTAACACAAGTGCGAAAAGTGGTTTTTCAACACTAACACAAGTGCGAAAAGTGGTTTTTCCACACTAATACAAGTGCAAAAGTGGTTTCCTGCACCAACACAAGTGCGAAAAGTGGTTTTTCAACACTAACACAAGTGCGAAAAGTGGTTTTTCAACACTATCACAAGTGCAAAAAGTGTTTTTTCCACACTAATACAAGTGCAAAAGTGGTTTCCTGCACCAACACAAGTGCGAAAAGTGGTTTTTCAACACTAACACAAGTGCGAAAAGTGGTTTTTCCACACTAATACAAGTGCAAAAGTGATTTCCTGCACCAACACAAGTGCAAAAAGTGGTTTTTCAACACTAACACAAGTGCGAAAAGTGGTTTTTCAACACTATCACAAGTGCAAAAATTGTTTTTTCCACACTAATACAAGTGCAAAAGTGGTTTCCTGCACCAACACAAGTGCGAAAAGTGGTTTTTCCACACTAACACAAGTGCGAAAAGTGGTTTTTCAACACTAACACAAGTGCGAAAAGTGGTTTTTCCACACTAATACAAGTGCAAAAGTGGTTTCCCGCACCAACACAAGTGCGTAAAGTGGTTTTTCAACACTAACACAAGTGCGAAAAGTGTTTTTTCCACACTAATACAAGTGCAAAAGTGGTTTCCTGCACCAACACAAGTGCGAAAAGTGGTTTTTCAACACTAACACAAGTGCGAAAAGTGGTTTTTCAACACTATCACAAGTGCAAAACGTGTTTTTTCCACACTAATACAAGTGCAAAAGTGGTTTCCTGCACCAACACAAGTGCGAAAAGTGGTTTTTCAACACTAACACAAGTGCGAAAAGTGGTTTTTCCACACTAACACAACTGCGAAAAGTGGTTTTTCCACACTAATACAAGTGCAAAAGTGGTTTTTCCACACTAATACAAGTGCAAAAGTGGTTTCCTGCACCAACACAAGTGCGAAAAGTGGTTTTTCAACACTAACACAACTGCGAAAAGTGGTTTTTCCACACTAATACAAGTGCAAAAGTGGTTTTTCCACACTAATACAAGTGCAAAAGTGGTTTCCTGCACCAACACAAGTGCGAAAAGTGGTTTTTCAACACTAACACAAGTGCGAAAAGTGGTTTTTCAACACTAACACAAGTGCGAAAAGTGTTTTTGCCACACTAATACAAGTGCAAAAGTGGTTTCCTGCACCAACACAAGTGCGAAAAGTGGTTTTTCAACACTAACACAAGTGCGAAAAGTGGTTTTTCAACACTAACACAAGTGCGAAAAGTGGTTTTTCAACACTAACACAACTGCGAAAAGTGGTTTTTCCACACTTATACAAGTGCAAAAGTGGTTTCCTGCACCAACACAAGTGCGAAAAGTGTTTTTTCAACACTAACACAAGTGCGAAAAGTGGTTTTTCAACACTAACACAACTGAGAAAATTGGTTTTTCCACACTAATACAAGTGCAAAAGTGGTTTCCTGCACCAACACAAGTGCAAAAAGTGGTTTTTCAACACTAACACAAGTGCGAAAAGTGGTTTTTCCCCACTAATACAAGTGCAAAAGTGGTTTCCTGCACCCAACACAAGTGCGAAAAGTGGTTTTTCAACACCAACACAAGTGGGAAAAGTGGTTTTTCAACACTAACACAAGTGCGAAAAGTGGTTTTTCAACACTAACACAAGTGCGAAAAGTGGTTTTTCCACACTAATACAAGTGCAAAAGTGGTTTCCTGCACCAACACAAGTGCGAAAAGTGGTTTTTCAACACTAACACAAGTGCGAAAAGTGGTTTTTCAACACTATCACAAGTGCAAAAAGTGTTTTTTCCACACTAATACAAGTGCAAAAGTGGTTTCCTGCACCAACACAAGTGCGAAAAGTGGTTTTTCAACACTAACACAAGTGCGAAAAGTGGTTTTTCCACACTAATACAAGTGCAAAAGTGATTTCCTGCACCAACACAAGTGCAAAAAGTGGTTTTTCAACACTAACACAAGTGCGAAAAGTGGTTTTTCAACACTATCACAAGTGCAAAAATTGTTTTTTCCACACTAATACAAGTGCAAAAGTGGTTTCCTGCACCAACACAAGTGCGAAAAGTGGTTTTTCCACACTAACACAAGTGCGAAAAGTGGTTTTTCAACACTAACACAAGTGCGAAAAGTGGTTTTTCCACACTAATACAAGTGCAAAAGTGGTTTCCCGCACCAACACAAGTGCGTAAAGTGGTTTTTCAACACTAACACAAGTGCGAAAAGTGGTTTTTCCACACTAATACAAGTGCAAAAGTGGTTTCCTGCACCAACACAAGTGCGAAAAGTGGTTTTTCAACACTAACACAAGTGCGAAAAGTGGTTTTTCAACACTATCACAAGTGCAAAACGTGTTTTTTCCACACTAATACAAGTGCAAAAGTGGTTTCCTGCACCAACACAAGTGCGAAAAGTGGTTTTTCAACACTAACACAAGTGCGAAAAGTGGTTTTTCCACACTAATACAAGTGCAAAAGTGGTTTCCTGCACCAACACAAGTGCGAAAAGTGGTTTTTCAACACTAACACAAGTGCGAAAAGTGGTTCTTCAACACTATCACAAGTGCAAAAAGTGTTTTTTCCACACTAATACAAGTGCAAAAGTGGTTTCCTGCACCAACACAAGTGCAAAAAGTGGTTTTTCAACACTAACACAAGTGCGAAAAGTGGTTTTTCAACACTATCACAAGTGCAAAAAGTGTTTTTTCCACACTAATACAAGTGCAAGAAGTGGTTTCCTGCACCAACAAAAGTGCGAAAAGTGGTTTTTCCACACTAACACAAGTGCGAAAAGTGGTTTTTCAACACTAACACAAGTGCGAAAAGTGGTTTTTCCACACTAATACAAGTGCAAAAGTGGTTTCCTGCACCAACACAAGTGCGAAAAGTCGTTTTTCAACACCAACACAAGTGCGAAAAGTGTTTTTTCAACACTAACACAAGTGCGAAAAGTGGTTTTTCAACACTATCACAAGTGCAAAAAGTGGTTTTCCACACTAATACAAGTGCAAAAAGTGGTTTCCTGCACCAACACAAGTGCGAAAAGTGGTTTTCTCAACACTAACACAAGTGCGAAAAGTGGTTTTTCAACACTAACACAAGTGCGAAAAGTGGTTTTTCAACACTAATACAAGTGCAAAAGTGGTTTCCTGCACCAACACAAGTGCGAAAAGTGGTTTTTCAACACTAACACAAGTGCGAAAAGTGCTTTTTCCACACTAATACAAGTGCAAAAGTGGTTTCCTGCACCAACACAAGTGCGAAAAGTGGTTTTTCAACACTAACACAAGTGCGAAAAGTGGTTTTTCCACACTAATACAAGTGCAAAAGTGGTTTCCTGCACCAACACAAGTGCGAAAAGTGGTTTTTCAACACTAACACAAGTGCGAAAAGTGGTTTTTCAACACTATCACAAGTGCAAAAATTGTTTTTTCCACACTAATACAAGTGCAAAAGTGGTTTCCTGCACCAACACAAGTGCGAAAAGTGGTTTTTCCACACTAACACAAGTGCGAAAAGTGGTTTTTCAACACTAACACAAGTGCGAAAAGTGGTTTTTCCACACTAATACAAGTGCAAAAGTGGTTTCCTGCACCAACACAAGTGCGTAAAGTGGTTTTTCAACACTAACACAAGTGCGAAAAGTGGTTTTTCAACACTAACACAAGTGCGAAAAGTGGTTTTTCAACACTAACACAAGTGCGAAAAGTGGTTTTTCCACACTAATACAAGTGCAAAAGTGGTTTCCTGCACCAACACAAGTGCGAAAAGTGGTTTTTCAACACTAACACAAGTGTGAAAAGTGGTTTTTCAGCACTATTACAAGTGCAAAAAGTGTTTTTTCCACACGAATACAAGTGCAAAAGTGGTTTCCTGCACCAACAAAAGTGCGAAAAGTGGTTTTTCAACACTAACACAAGTGCGAAAAGTGGTTTTTCAACACTAATACAAGTGCAAAAGTGGTTTCCTGCACCAACACAAGTGCGAAAAGTGGTTTTTCAACACTAACACAAGTGCGAAAAGTGCTTTTTCCACACTAATACAAGTGCAAAAGTGGTTTCCTGCACCAACACAAGTGCGAAAAGTGGTTTTTCAACACTAACACAAGTGCGAAAAGTGGTTTTCCACACTAATACAAGTGCAAAAGTGGTTTTTCCACACTAATACAAGTGCAAAAGTGGTTTCCTGCACCAACACAAGTGCGAAAAGTGGTTTTTCAACACTAACACAAGTGCGAAAAGTGGTTTTTCAACACTAACACAAGTGCGAAAAGTGTTTTTGCCACACTAATACAAGTGCAAAAGTGGTTTCCTGCACCAACACAAGTGCGAAAAGTGGTTTTTCAACACTAACACAAGTGCGAAAAGTGGTTTTTCAACACTAACACAAGTGCGAAAAGTGGTTTTTCAACACTAACACAACTGCAAAAAGTGGTTTTTCCACACTAATACAAGTGCAAAAGTGGTTTCCTGCACCAACACAAGTGCGAAAAGTGGTTTTTCAACACTAACACAAGTGCGAAAAGTGGTTTTTCAACACTAACACAACTGAGAAAATTGGTTTTTCCACACTAATACAAGTGCAAAAGTGGTTTCCTGCACCAACACAAGTGCAAAAAGTGGTTTTTCAACACTAACACAAGTGCGAAAAGTGGTTTTTCCCCACTAATACAAGTGCAAAAGTGGTTTCCTGCACCCAACACAAGTGCGAAAAGTGGTTTTTCAACACCAACACAAGTGCGAAAAGTGGTTTTTCAACACTAACACAAGTGCGAAAAGTGTTTTTGCCACACTAATACAAGTGCAAAAGTGGTTTCCTGCACCAACACAAGTGCGAAAAGTGGTTTTTCAACACTAACACAAGTGCGTAAAGTGGTTTTTCAACACTAACACAAGTGCGAAAAGTGGTTTTTCAACACTAACACACTGCGAAAAGTGGTTTTTCCACACTTATACAAGTGCAAAAGTGGTTTCCTGCACCAACACAAGTGCGAAAAGTGTTTTTTCAACACTAACACAAGTGCGAAAAGTGGTTTTTCAACACTAACACAACTGAGAAAATTGGTTTTTCCACACTAATACAAGTGCAAAAGTGGTTTCCTGCACCAACACAAGTGCAAAAAGTGGTTTTTCAACACTAACACAAGTGCGAAAAGTGGTTTTTCCCCACTAATACAAGTGCAAAAGTGGTTTCCTGCACCAACACAAGTGCGAAAAGTGGTTTTTCAACACCAACACAAGTGGGAAAAGTGGTTTTTCAACACTAACACAAGTGCGAAAAGTGGTTTTTCAACACTAACACAAGTGCGAAAAGTGGTTTTTCCACACTAATACAAGTGCAAAAGTGGTTTCCTGCACCAACACAAGTGCGAAAGGTGGTTTTTCAACACTAACACAAGTGCGAAAAGTGGTTTTTCAACACTAACACAAGTGCGAAAAGTGGTTTTTCCACACTAACACAAGTGCGAAAAGTGGTTTTTCAACACTAACACAAGTGCGAAAAGTGGTTTTTCCACACTAATACAAGTGCAAAAGTGGTTTCCCGCACCAACACAAGTGCGTAAAGTGGTTTTTCAACACTAACACAAGTGCGAAAAGTGTTTTTTCCACACTAATACAAGTGCAAAAGTGGTTTCCTGCACCAACACAAGTGCGAAAAGTGGTTTTTCAACACTAACACAAGTGCGAAAAGTGGTTTTTCAACACTATCACAAGTGCAAAACGTGTTTTTTCCACACTAATACAAGTGCAAAAGTGGTTTCCTGCACCAACACAAGTGCGAAAAGTGGTTTTTCAACACTAACACAAGTGCGAAAAGTGGTTTTTCCACACTAACACAACTGCGAAAAGTGGTTTTTCCACACTAATACAAGTGCAAAAGTGGTTTTTCCACACTAATACAAGTGCAAAAGTGGTTTCCTGCACCAACACAAGTGCGAAAAGTGGTTTTTCAACACTAACACAACTGCGAAAAGTGGTTTTTCCACACTAATACAAGTGCAAAAGTGGTTTTTCCACACTAATACAAGTGCAAAAGTGGTTTCCTGCACCAACACAAGTGCGAAAAGTGGTTTTTCAACACTAACACAAGTGCGAAAAGTGGTTTTTCAACACTAACACAAGTGCGAAAAGTGTTTTTGCCACACTAATACAAGTGCAAAAGTGGTTTCCTGCACCAACACAAGTGCGAAAAGTGGTTTTTCAACACTAACACAAGTGCGAAAAGTGGTTTTTCAACACTAACACAAGTGCGAAAAGTGGTTTTTCAACACTAACACAACTGCGAAAAGTGGTTTTTCCACACTTATACAAGTGCAAAAGTGGTTTCCTGCACCAACACAAGTGCGAAAAGTGTTTTTTCAACACTAACACAAGTGCGAAAAGTGGTTTTTCAACACTAACACAACTGAGAAAATTGGTTTTTCCACACTAATACAAGTGCAAAAGTGGTTTCCTGCACCAACACAAGTGCAAAAAGTGGTTTTTCAACACTAACACAAGTGCGAAAAGTGGTTTTTCCCCACTAATACAAGTGCAAAAGTGGTTTCCTGCACCCAACACAAGTGCGAAAAGTGGTTTTTCAACACCAACACAAGTGGGAAAAGTGGTTTTTCAACACTAACACAAGTGCGAAAAGTGGTTTTTCAACACTAACACAAGTGCGAAAAGTGGTTTTTCCACACTAATACAAGTGCAAAAGTGGTTTCCTGCACCAACACAAGTGCGAAAAGTGGTTTTTCAACACTAACACAAGTGCGAAAAGTGGCTTTTCAACACTATCACAAGTGCAAAAAGTGTTTTTTCCACACTAATACAAGTGCAAAAGTGGTTTCCTGCACCAACACAAGTGCGAAAAGTGGTTTTTCAACACTAACACAAGTGCGAAAAGTGGTTTTTCCACACTAATACAAGTGCAAAAGTGATTTCCTGCACCAACACAAGTGCAAAAAGTGGTTTTTCAACACTAACACAAGTGCGAAAAGTGGTTTTTCAACACTATCACAAGTGCAAAAATTGTTTTTTCCACACTAATACAAGTGCAAAAGTGGTTTCCTGCACCAACACAAGTGCGAAAAGTGGTTTTTCCACACTAACACAAGTGCGAAAAGTGGTTTTTCAACACTAACACAAGTGCGAAAAGTGGTTTTTCCACACTAATACAAGTGCAAAAGTGGTTTCCCGCACCAACACAAGTGCGTAAAGTGGTTTTTCAACACTAACACAAGTGCGAAAAGTGGTTTTTCCACACTAATACAAGTGCAAAAGTGGTTTCCTGCACCAACACAAGTGCGAAAAGTGGTTTTTCAACACTAACACAAGTGCGAAAAGTGGTTTTTCAACACTATCACAAGTGCAAAACGTGTTTTTTCCACACTAATACAAGTGCAAAAGTGGTTTCCTGCACCAACACAAGTGCGAAAAGTGGTTTTTCAACACTAACACAAGTGCGAAAAGTGGTTTTTCCACACTAATACAAGTGCAAAAGTGGTTTCCTGCACCAACACAAGTGCGAAAAGTGGTTTTTCAACACTAACACAAGTGCGAAAAGTGGTTCTTCAACACTATCACAAGTGCAAAAAGTGTTTTTTCCACACTAATACAAGTGCAAAAGTGGTTTCCTGCACCAACACAAGTGCAAAAAGTGGTTTTTCAACACTAACACAAGTGCGAAAAGTGGTTTTTCAACACTATCACAAGTGCAAAAAGTGTTTTTTCCACACTAATACAAGTGCAAGAAGTGGTTTCCTGCACCAACAAAAGTGCGAAAAGTGGTTTTTCCACACTAACACAAGTGCGAAAAGTGGTTTTTCAACACTAACACAAGTGCGAAAAGTGGTTTTTCCACACTAATACAAGTGCAAAAGTGGTTTCCTGCACCAACACAAGTGCGAAAAGTCGTTTTTCAACACCAACACAAGTGCGAAAAGTGTTTTTTCAACACTAACACAAGTGCGAAAAGTGGTTTTTCAACACTATCACAAGTGCAAAAAGTGGTTTTCCACACTAATACAAGTGCAAAAAGTGGTTTCCTGCACCAACACAAGTGCGAAAAGTGGTTTTCTCAACACTAACACAAGTGCGAAAAGTGGTTTTTCAACACTAACACAAGTGCGAAAAGTGGTTTTTCAACACTAATACAAGTGCAAAAGTGGTTTCCTGCACCAACACAAGTGCGAAAAGTGGTTTTTCAACACTAACACAAGTGCGAAAAGTGCTTTTTCCACACTAATACAAGTGCAAAAGTGGTTTCCTGCACCAACACAAGTGCGAAAAGTGGTTTTTCAACACTAACACAAGTGCGAAAAGTGGTTTTTCCACACTAATACAAGTGCAAAAGTGGTTTCCTGCACCAACACAAGTGCGAAAAGTGGTTTTTCAACACTAACACAAGTGCGAAAAGTGGTTTTTCAACACTATCACAAGTGCAAAAATTGTTTTTTCCACACTAATACAAGTGCAAAAGTGGTTTCCTGCACCAACACAAGTGCGAAAAGTGGTTTTTCCACACTAACACAAGTGCGAAAAGTGGTTTTTCAACACTAACACAAGTGCGAAAAGTGGTTTTTCCACACTAATACAAGTGCAAAAGTGGTTTCCTGCACCAACACAAGTGCGTAAAGTGGTTTTTCAACACTAACACAAGTGCGAAAAGTGGTTTTTCAACACTAACACAAGTGCGAAAAGTGGTTTTTCAACACTAACACAAGTGCGAAAAGTGGTTTTTCCACACTAATACAAGTGCAAAAGTGGTTTCCTGCACCAACACAAGTGCGAAAAGTGGTTTTTCAACACTAACACAAGTGTGAAAAGTGGTTTTTCAGCACTATTACAAGTGCAAAAAGTGTTTTTTCCACACGAATACAAGTGCAAAAGTGGTTTCCTGCACCAACAAAAGTGCGAAAAGTGGTTTTTCAACACTAACACAAGTGCGAAAAGTGGTTTTTCAACACTAATACAAGTGCAAAAGTGGTTTCCTGCACCAACACAAGTGCGAAAAGTGGTTTTTCAACACTAACACAAGTGCGAAAAGTGCTTTTTCCACACTAATACAAGTGCAAAAGTGGTTTCCTGCACCAACACAAGTGCGAAAAGTGGTTTTTCAACACTAACACAAGTGCGAAAAGTGGTTTTCCACACTAATACAAGTGCAAAAGTGGTTTTTCCACACTAATACAAGTGCAAAAGTGGTTTCCTGCACCAACACAAGTGCGAAAAGTGGTTTTTCAACACTAACACAAGTGCGAAAAGTGGTTTTTCAACACTAACACAAGTGCGAAAAGTGTTTTTGCCACACTAATACAAGTGCAAAAGTGGTTTCCTGCACCAACACAAGTGCGAAAAGTGGTTTTTCAACACTAACACAAGTGCGAAAAGTGGTTTTTCAACACTAACACAAGTGCGAAAAGTGGTTTTTCAACACTAACACAACTGCAAAAAGTGGTTTTTCCACACTAATACAAGTGCAAAAGTGGTTTCCTGCACCAACACAAGTGCGAAAAGTGGTTTTTCAACACTAACACAAGTGCGAAAAGTGGTTTTTCAACACTAACACAACTGAGAAAATTGGTTTTTCCACACTAATACAAGTGCAAAAGTGGTTTCCTGCACCAACACAAGTGCAAAAAGTGGTTTTTCAACACTAACACAAGTGCGAAAAGTGGTTTTTCCCCACTAATACAAGTGCAAAAGTGGTTTCCTGCACCCAACACAAGTGCGAAAAGTGGTTTTTCAACACCAACACAAGTGCGAAAAGTGGTTTTTCAACACTAACACAAGTGCGAAAAGTGTTTTTGCCACACTAATACAAGTGCAAAAGTGGTTTCCTGCACCAACACAAGTGCGAAAAGTGGTTTTTCAACACTAACACAAGTGCGTAAAGTGGTTTTTCAACACTAACACAAGTGCGAAAAGTGGTTTTTCAACACTAACACAACTGCGAAAAGTGGTTTTTCCACACTTATACAAGTGCAAAAGTGGTTTCCTGCACCAACACAAGTGCGAAAAGTGTTTTTTCAACACTAACACAAGTGCGAAAAGTGGTTTTTCAACACTAACACAACTGAGAAAATTGGTTTTTCCACACTAATACAAGTGCAAAAGTGGTTTCCTGCACCAACACAAGTGCAAAAAGTGGTTTTTCAACACTAACACAAGTGCGAAAAGTGGTTTTTCCCCACTAATACAAGTGCAAAAGTGGTTTCCTGCACCCAACACAAGTGCGAAAAGTGGTTTTTCAACACCAACACAAGTGGGAAAAGTGGTTTTTCAACACTAACACAAGTGCGAAAAGTGGTTTTTCAACACTAACACAAGTGCGAAAAGTGGTTTTTCCACACTAATACAAGTGCAAAAGTGGTTTCCTGCACCAACACAAGTGCGAAAGGTGGTTTTTCAACACTAACACAAGTGCGAAAAGTGGTTTTTCAACACTATCACAAGTGCAAAAAGTGTTTTTTCCACACTAATACAAGTGCAAAAGTGGTTTCCTGCACCAACACAAGTGCGAAAAGTGGTTTTTCAACACTAACACAAGTGCGAAAAGTGGTTTTTCCACACTAATACAAGTGCAAAAGTGATTTCCTGCACCAACACAAGTGCAAAAAGTGGTTTTTCAACACTAACACAAGTGCGAAAAGTGGTTTTTCAACACTATCACAAGCGCAAAAATTGTTTTTTCCACACTAATACAAGTGCAAAAGTGGTTTCCTGCACCAACACAAGTGCGAAAAGTGGTTTTTCCACACTAACACAAGTGCGAAAAGTGGTTTTTCAACACTAACACAAGTGCGAAAAGTGGTTTTTCCACACTAATACAAGTGCAAAAGTGGTTTCCCGCACCAACACAAGTGCGTAAAGTGGTTTTTCAACACTAACACAAGTGCGAAAAGTGTTTTTTCCACACTAATACAAGTGCAAAAGTGGTTTCCTGCACCAACACAAGTGCGCAAAGTGGTTTTTCAACACTAACACAAGTGCGAAAAGTGGTTTTTCAACACTATCACAAGTGCAAAACGTGTTTTTTCCACACTAATACAAGTGCAAAAGTGGTTTCCTGCACCAACACAAGTGCGAAAAGTGGTTTTTCAACACTAACACAAGTGCGAAAAGTGGTTTTTCCACACTAACACAACTGCGAAAAGTGGTTTTTCCACACTAATACAAGTGCAAAAGTGGTTTTTCCACACTAATACAAGTGCAAAAGTGGTTTCCTGCACCAACACAAGTGCGAAAAGTGGTTTTTCAACACTAACACAACTGCGAAAAGTGGTTTTTCCACACTAATACAAGTGCAAAAGTGGTTTTTCCACACTAATACAAGTGCAAAAGTGGTTTCCTGCACCAACACAAGTGCGAAAAGTGGTTTTTCAACACTAACACAAGTGCGAAAAGTGGTTTTTCAACACTAACACAAGTGCGAAAAGTGTTTTTGCCACACTAATACAAGTGCAAAAGTGGTTTCCTGCACCAACACAAGTGCGAAAAGTGGTTTTTCAACACTAACACAAGTGCGAAAAGTGGTTTTTCAACACTAACACAAGTGCGAAAAGTGGTTTTTCAACACTAACACAAGTGCGAAAAGTGGTTTTTCCACACTAATACAAGTGCAAAAGTGGTTTCCTGCACCAACACAAGTGCGAAAAGTGGTTTTTCAACACTAACACAAGTGTGAAAAGTGGTTTTTCAGCACTATTACAAGTGCAAAAAGTGTTTTTTCCACACGAATACAAGTGCAAAAGTGGTTTCCTGCACCAACAAAAGTGCGAAAAGTGGTTTTTCAACACTAACACAAGTGCGAAAAGTGGTTTTTCAACACTAATACAAGTGCAAAAGTGGTTTCCTGCACCAACACAAGTGCGAAAAGTGGTTTTTCAACACTAACACAAGTGCGAAAAGTGCTTTTTCCACACTAATACAAGTGCAAAAGTGGTTTCCTGCACCAACACAAGTGCGAAAAGTGGTTTTTCAACACTAACACAAGTGCGAAAAGTGGTTTTCCACACTAATACAAGTGCAAAAGTGGTTTTTCCACACTAATACAAGTGCAAAAGTGGTTTCCTGCACCAACACAAGTGCGAAAAGTGGTTTTTCAACACTAACACAAGTGCGAAAAGTGGTTTTTCAACACTAACACAAGTGCGAAAAGTGTTTTTGCCACACTAATACAAGTGCAAAAGTGGTTTCCTGCACCAACACAAGTGCGAAAAGTGGTTTTTCAACACTAACACAAGTGCGAAAAGTGGTTTTTCAACACTAACACAAGTGCGAAAAGTGGTTTTTCAACACTAACACAACTGCAAAAAGTGGTTTTTCCACACTAATACAAGTGCAAAAGTGGTTTCCTGCACCAACACAAGTGCGAAAAGTGGTTTTTCAACACTAACACAAGTGCGAAAAGTGGTTTTTCAACACTAACACAACTGAGAAAATTGGTTTTTCCACACTAATACAAGTGCAAAAGTGGTTTCCTGCACCAACACAAGTGCAAAAAGTGGTTTTTCAACACTAACACAAGTGCGAAAAGTGGTTTTTCCCCACTAATACAAGTGCAAAAGTGGTTTCCTGCACCCAACACAAGTGCGAAAAGTGGTTTTTCAACACCAACACAAGTGCGAAAAGTGGTTTTTCAACACTAACACAAGTGCGAAAAGTGTTTTTGCCACACTAATACAAGTGCAAAAGTGGTTTCCTGCACCAACACAAGTGCGAAAAGTGGTTTTTCAACACTAACACAAGTGCGTAAAGTGGTTTTTCAACACTAACACAAGTGCGAAAAGTGGTTTTTCAACACTAACACAACTGCGAAAAGTGGTTTTTCCACACTTATACAAGTGCAAAAGTGGTTTCCTGCACCAACACAAGTGCGAAAAGTGTTTTTTCAACACTAACACAAGTGCGAAAAGTGGTTTTTCAACACTAACACAACTGAGAAAATTGGTTTTTCCACACTAATACAAGTGCAAAAGTGGTTTCCTGCACCAACACAAGTGCAAAAAGTGGTTTTTCAACACTAACACAAGTGCGAAAAGTGGTTTTTCCCCACTAATACAAGTGCAAAAGTGGTTTCCTGCACCCAACACAAGTGCGAAAAGTGGTTTTTCAACACCAACACAAGTGGGAAAAGTGGTTTTTCAACACTAACACAAGTGCGAAAAGTGGTTTTTCAACACTAACACAAGTGCGAAAAGTGGTTTTTCCACACTAATACAAGTGCAAAAGTGGTTTCCTGCACCAACACAAGTGCGAAAGGTGGTTTTTCAACACTAACACAAGTGCGAAAAGTGGTTTTTCAACACTATCACAAGTGCAAAAAGTGTTTTTTCCACACTAATACAAGTGCAAAAGTGGTTTCCTGCACCAACACAAGTGCGAAAAGTGGTTTTTCAACACTAACACAAGTGCGAAAAGTGGTTTTTCCACACTAATACAAGTGCAAAAGTGATTTCCTGCACCAACACAAGTGCAAAAAGTGGTTTTTCAACACTAACACAAGTGCGAAAAGTGGTTTTTCAACACTATCACAAGCGCAAAAATTGTTTTTTCCACACTAATACAAGTGCAAAAGTGGTTTCCTGCACCAACACAAGTGCGAAAAGTGGTTTTTCCACACTAACACAAGTGCGAAAAGTGGTTTTTCAACACTAACACAAGTGCGAAAAGTGGTTTTTCCACACTAATACAAGTGCAAAAGTGGTTTCCCGCACCAACACAAGTGCGTAAAGTGGTTTTTCAACACTAACACAAGTGCGAAAAGTGTTTTTTCCACACTAATACAAGTGCAAAAGTGGTTTCCTGCACCAACACAAGTGCGCAAAGTGGTTTTTCAACACTAACACAAGTGCGAAAAGTGGTTTTTCAACACTATCACAAGTGCAAAACGTGTTTTTTCCACACTAATACAAGTGCAAAAGTGGTTTCCTGCACCAACACAAGTGCGAAAAGTGGTTTTTCAACACTAACACAAGTGCGAAAAGTGGTTTTTCCACACTAACACAACTGCGAAAAGTGGTTTTTCCACACTAATACAAGTGCAAAAGTGGTTTTTCCACACTAATACAAGTGCAAAAGTGGTTTCCTGCACCAACACAAGTGCGAAAAGTGGTTTTTCAACACTAACACAACTGCGAAAAGTGGTTTTTCCACACTAATACAAGTGCAAAAGTGGTTTTTCCACACTAATACAAGTGCAAAAGTGGTTTCCTGCACCAACACAAGTGCGAAAAGTGGTTTTTCAACACTAACACAAGTGCGAAAAGTGGTTTTTCAACACTAACACAAGTGCGAAAAGTGTTTTTGCCACACTAATACAAGTGCAAAAGTGGTTTCCTGCACCAACACAAGTGCGAAAAGTGGTTTTTCAACACTAACACAAGTGCGAAAAGTGGTTTTTCAACACTAACACAAGTGCGAAAAGTGGTTTTTCAACACTAACACAACTGCGAAAAGTGGTTTTTCCACACTTATACAAGTGCAAAAGTGGTTTCCTGCACCAACACAAGTGCGAAAAGTGTTTTTTCAACACTAACACAAGTGCGAAAAGTGGTTTTTCAACACTAACACAACTGAGAAAATTGGTTTTTCCACACTAATACAAGTGCAAAAGTGGTTTCCTGCACCAACACAAGTGCAAAAAGTGGTTTTTCAACACTAACACAAGTGCGAAAAGTGGTTTTTCCCCACTAATACAAGTGCAAAAGTGGTTTCCTGCACCCAACACAAGTGCGAAAAGTGGTTTTTCAACACCAACACAAGTGGGAAAAGTGGTTTTTCAACACTAACACAAGTGCGAAAAGTGGTTTTTCAACACTAACACAAGTGCGAAAAGTGGTTTTTCCACACTAATACAAGTGCAAAAGTGGTTTCCTGCACCAACACAAGTGCGAAAAGTGGTTTTTCAACACTAACACAAGTGCGAAAAGTGGTTTTTCAACACTATCACAAGTGCAAAAAGTGTTTTTTCCACACTAATACAAGTGCAAAAGTGGTTTCCTGCACCAACACAAGTGCGAAAAGTGGTTTTTCAACACTAACACAAGTGCGAAAAGTGGTTTTTCCACACTAATACAAGTGCAAAAGTGATTTCCTGCACCAACACAAGTGCAAAAAGTGGTTTTTCAACACTAACACAAGTGCGAAAAGTGGTTTTTCAACACTATCACAAGTGCAAAAATTGTTTTTTCCACACTAATACAAGTGCAAAAGTGGTTTCCTGCACCAACACAAGTGCGAAAAGTGGTTTTTCCACACTAACACAAGTGCGAAAAGTGGTTTTTCAACACTAACACAAGTGCGAAAAGTGGTTTTTCCACACTAATACAAGTGCAAAAGTGGTTTCCCGCACCAACACAAGTGCGTAAAGTGGTTTTTCAACACTAACACAAGTGCGAAAAGTGGTTTTTCCACACTAATACAAGTGCAAAAGTGGTTTCCTGCACCAACACAAGTGCGAAAAGTGGTTTTTCAACACTAACACAAGTGCGAAAAGTGGTTTTTCAACACTATCACAAGTGCAAAACGTGTTTTTTCCACACTAATACAAGTGCAAAAGTGGTTTCCTGCACCAACACAAGTGCGAAAAGTGGTTTTTCAACACTAACACAAGTGCGAAAAGTGGTTTTTCCACACTAATACAAGTGCAAAAGTGGTTTCCTGCACCAACACAAGTGCGAAAAGTGGTTTTTCAACACTAACACAAGTGCGAAAAGTGGTTCTTCAACACTATCACAAGTGCAAAAAGTGTTTTTTCCACACTAATACAAGTGCAAAAGTGGTTTCCTGCACCAACACAAGTGCAAAAAGTGGTTTTTCAACACTAACACAAGTGCGAAAAGTGGTTTTTCAACACTATCACAAGTGCAAAAAGTGTTTTTTCCACACTAATACAAGTGCAAGAAGTGGTTTCCTGCACCAACAAAAGTGCGAAAAGTGGTTTTTCCACACTAACACAAGTGCGAAAAGTGGTTTTTCAACACTAACACAAGTGCGAAAAGTGGTTTTTCCACACTAATACAAGTGCAAAAGTGGTTTCCTGCACCAACACAAGTGCGAAAAGTCGTTTTTCAACACCAACACAAGTGCGAAAAGTGTTTTTTCAACACTAACACAAGTGCGAAAAGTGGTTTTTCAACACTATCACAAGTGCAAAAAGTGGTTTTCCACACTAATACAAGTGCAAAAAGTGGTTTCCTGCACCAACACAAGTGCGAAAAGTGGTTTTCTCAACACTAACACAAGTGCGAAAAGTGGTTTTTCAACACTAACACAAGTGCGAAAAGTGGTTTTTCAACACTAATACAAGTGCAAAAGTGGTTTCCTGCACCAACACAAGTGCGAAAAGTGGTTTCCTGCACCAACACAAGTGCGAAAAGTGCTTTTTCCACACTAATACAAGTGCAAAAGTGGTTTCCTGCACCAACACAAGTGCGAAAAGTGGTTTTTCAACACTAACACAAGTGCGAAAAGTGGTTTTTCCACACTAATACAAGTGCAAAAGTGGTTTCCTGCACCAACACAAGTGCGAAAAGTGGTTTTTCAACACTAACACAAGTGCGAAAAGTGGTTTTTCAACACTATCACAAGTGCAAAAATTGTTTTTTCCACACTAATACAAGTGCAAAAGTGGTTTCCTGCACCAACACAAGTGCGAAAAGTGGTTTTTCCACACTAACACAAGTGCGAAAAGTGGTTTTTCAACACTAACACAAGTGCGAAAAGTGGTTTTTCCACACTAATACAAGTGCAAAAGTGGTTTCCTGCACCAACACAAGTGCGTAAAGTGGTTTTTCAACACTAACACAAGTGCGAAAAGTGGTTTTTCAACACTAACACAAGTGCGAAAAGTGGTTTTTCAACACTAACACAAGTGCGAAAAGTGGTTTTTCCACACTAATACAAGTGCAAAAGTGGTTTCCTGCACCAACACAAGTGCGAAAAGTGGTTTTTCAACACTAACACAAGTGTGAAAAGTGGTTTTTCAGCACTATTACAAGTGCAAAAAGTGTTTTTTCCACACGAATACAAGTGCAAAAGTGGTTTCCTGCACCAACAAAAGTGCGAAAAGTGGTTTTTCAACACTAACACAAGTGCGAAAAGTGGTTTTTCAACACTAATACAAGTGCAAAAGTGGTTTCCTGCACCAACACAAGTGCGAAAAGTGGTTTTTCAACACTAACACAAGTGCGAAAAGTGCTTTTCCACACTAATACAAGTGCAAAAGTGGTTTCCTGCACCAACACAAGTGCGAAAAGTGGTTTTTCAACACTAACACAAGTGCAAAAAGTGGTTTTCCACACTAATACAAGTGCAAAAGTGGTTTTTCCACACTAATACAAGTGCAAAAGTGGTTTCCTGCACCAACACAAGTGCGAAAAGTGGTTTTTCAACACTAACACAAGTGCGAAAAGTGTTTTTGCCACACTAATACAAGTGCAAAAGTGGTTTCCTGCACCAACACAAGTGCGAAAAGTGGTTTTTCAACACTAACACAAGTGCGAAAAGTGGTTTTTCAACACTAACACAAGTGCGAAAAGTGGTTTTTCAACACTAACACAACTGCAAAAAGTGGTTTTTCCACACTAATACAAGTGCAAAAGTGGTTTCCTGCACCAACACAAGTGCGAAAAGTGGTTTTTCAACACTAACACAAGTGCGAAAAGTGGTTTTTCAACACTAACACAACTGAGAAAATTGGTTTTTCCACACTAATACAAGTGCAAAAGTGGTTTCCTGCACCAACACAAGTGCAAAAAGTGGTTTTTCAACACTAACACAAGTGCGAAAAGTGGTTTTTCCCCACTAATACAAGTGCAAAAGTGGTTTCCTGCACCCAACACAAGTGCGAAAAGTGGTTTTTCAACACCAACACAAGTGCGAAAAGTGGTTTTTCAACACTATCACAAGTGCAAAAAGTGTTTTTTCCACACTAATACAAGTGCAAAAGTGGTTTCCTGCACCAACACAAGTGCGAAAAGTGGTTTTTCAACACTAACACAAGTGCGAAAAGTGGTTTTTCAACACTAACACAAGTGCGAAAAGTGGTTTTTCAACACTAACACAACTGCGAAAAGTGGTTTTTCCACACTAATACAAGTGCAAAAGTGGTTTCCTGCACCAACACAAGTGCAAAAAGTGGTTTTTCAACACTAACACAAGTGCGAAAAGTGGTTTTTCCCCACTAATAAAAGTGCAAAAGTGGTTTCCTGCACCCAACACAAGTGCGAAAAGTGGTTTTTCAACACTATCACAAGTGCAAAAAGTGTTTTTTCCACACTAATACAAGTGCGAAAGTGGTTTCCTGCACCAACACAAGTGCGAAAAGTGGTTTTTCAACACTAACACAAGTGCGAAGAGTGGTTTTTCAACACTAACACAAGTGCGAAAAGTGGTTTTTCAACACTAACACAACTGCGAAAAGTGGTTTTTCCACACTAATACAAGTGCAAAAGTGGTTTCCTGCACCAACACAAGTGCGAAAAGTGGTTTTTCAACACTAACACAAGTGCGAAAAGTGGTTTTTCAACACTAACACAGGTGCGAAAAGTGTTTTTGCCACACTAATACAAGTGCAAAAGTGGTTTCCTGCACCAACACAAGTGCGAAAAGTGGTTTTTCAACACTAACACAAGTGCGAAAAGTGGTTTTTCAACACTAACACAAGTGCGAAAAGTGGTTTTTCAACACTAACACAACTGCGAAAAGTGGTTTTTCCACACTAATACAAGTGCAAAAGTGGTTTCCTGCACCAACACAAGTGTGAAAAGTGGTTTTTCAACAATAACACAAGTGCGAAAAGTGGTTTTTCAACACTATCACAAGTGCAAAAAGTGTTTTTTCCACACTAATACAAGTGCAAAAGTGGTTTCCTGCACCAACACAAGTGCGAAAAGTGGTTTTTCAACACTAACACAAGTCCGAAAAGTGGTTTTTCAACACTAACACAAGTGCGAAAGTGGTTTTTCAACACTAACACAAGTGCGAAAAGTGGTTTTTCCACACTAATACAAGTGCAAAAGTGGTTTCCTGCACCAACCCAAGTGCGAAAAGTGGTTTTTCAACACTAACACAAGTGCGAAAAGTGGTTTTTCAACACTAACACAAGTGCAAAAAGTGTTTTTTCCACAGTAATACAAGTGCAAAAGTGGTTTCCTGCACCAACACAAGTGCGAAAAGTGGTTTTTCAACACCAACACAAGTGCGAAAAGTGGTTTTTCAACACTAACACAAGTGCGAAAAGTGGTTTTTCAACACTATCACAAGTGCAAAAAGTGTTTTTTCCACACCAATACAAGTGCAAAAGTGGTTTCCTGCACCAACACAAGTGCGAAAAGTGGTTTTTCAACACTAACACAAGTGCGAAAAGTGGTTTTTCAACACTAACACAAGTGCGAAAAGTGGTTTTTCAACAATAACACAAGTGCGAAAAGTAGTTTTTCCACACTAATACAAGTGTAAAAGTGGTTTCCTGCACCAACACAAGTGCGAAAAGTGGTTTTTCAACACTAACACAAGTGCGAAAAGCGGTTTTTCGACACTATCACAAGTGCAAAAAGTGTTTTTTCCACACTAATACAAGTGCAAAAGTGGTTTCCTGCACCAACACAAGTGCGAAAAGTGGTTTTTCAACACTAACACAAGTGCGAAAAGTGGTTTTTCAACACTAACACAAGTGCGAAAAGTGGTTTTTCCACACTAATACAAGTGCAAAAGTGGTTTCCTGCACCAACACAAGTGAGAAAAGTGGTTTTTCAACACTAACACAAGTGCGAAAAGTGGTTTTTCAACACTAACACAGGTGCGAAAAGTGTTTTTGCCACACTAATACAAGTGCAAAAGTGGTTTCCTGCACCAACACAAGTGCGAAAAGTGGTTTTTCAACACTAACACAAGTGCGAAAAGTGGTTTTTCAACACTAACACAAGTGCGAAAAGTGGTTTTCCACACTAATACAAGTGCAAAAGTGGTTTCCTGCACCAACACAAGTGCGAAAAGTGGTTTTTCAACACTAACACAAGTGCGAAAAGTGGTTTTTCAACACTAACACAAGTGCGAAAAGTGGTTTTTCCACACTAATACAAGTGCAAAAGTGGTTTCCTGCACCAACACAAGTGCGAAAGTGGTTTTTCAACACTAACACAAGTGCGAAAAGTGGTTTTTCAACACTAACACAAGTGCGAAAAGTGGTTTTTTCCACACTAATACAAGTGCAAAAGTGGTTTTTTCCACACTAATACAAGTGCAAAAGTGGTTTCCTGCACCAACACAAGTGCGAAAAGTGTTTTTTCAACACTAAAACAAGTGCGAAAAGTGGTTTTTCAACACAAACACAAGTGCGAAAAGTGTTTTTGCCACACTAATACAAGTGCAAAAGTGGTTTCCTGCACCAACACAAGTGCGAAAAGTGGTTTTTCATCACTAACACAAGTGCGAAAAGTGGTTTTTCAACACTAACACAAGTGCGAAAAGTGGTTTTTCAACACTAACACAACTGCGAAAAGTGGTTTTTCCACACTAATACAAGTGCAAAAGTGGTTTCCTGCTCCAACACAAGTGCGAAAAGTGGTTTTTCAACACTAACACAAGTGCGAAAAGTGGTTTTTCAACACTAACACAAGTGCGAAAAGTGGTTTTTTCCACACTAATACAAGTGCAAAAGTGGTTTCCTGCACCAACACAAGTGCGAAAAGTGGTATTTCAACACTAACACAAGTGCGAAAAGTGGTTTTTCAACACTAACACAAGTGCGAAAAGTGGTTTTTCCACACTAATACAAGTGCAAAAGTGGTTTGCTGCACCAACACAAGTGCGAAAAGTGGTTTTTCAACACTAACACAAGTGCGAAAAGTGGTTTTTCAACACTAACACAAGTGCGAAAAGTGGTTTTTCAACACTAACACAAGTGCAAAAAGTGGTTTTTCCACACTAATACAAGTGCAAAAGTGGTTTCCTGCACCAACACAAGTGCGAAAAGTGGTTTTTCAACAATAACACAAGTGCGAAAAGTGGTTTTTCAACACTATCACAAGTGCAAAAAGTGTTTTTTCCACACTAATACAAGTGCAAAAGTGGTTTCCTGCACCAACACAAGTGCGAAAAGTGGTTTTTCAACACTAACACAACTGCGAAAAGTGGTTTTTCCACACTAATACAAGTGCAAAAGTGGTTTTTCCACACTAATACAAGTGCAAAAGTGGTTTCCTGCACCAACACAAGTGCGAAAAGTGGTTTTTCAACACTAACACAAGTGCGAAAAGTGGTTTTTCAACACTAACACAAGTGCGAAAAGTGTTTTTGCCACACTAATACAAGTGCAAAAGTGGTTTCCTGCACCAACACAAGTGCGAAAAGTGGTTTTTCAACACTAACACAAGTGCGAAAAGTGGTTTTTCAACACTAACACAAGTGCGAAAAGTGGTTTTTCAACACTAACACAACTGCGAAAAGTGGTTTTTCCACACTTATACAAGTGCAAAAGTGGTTTCCTGCACCAACACAAGTGCGAAAAGTGTTTTTTCAACACTAACACAAGTGCGAAAAGTGGTTTTTCAACACTAACACAACTGAGAAAATTGGTTTTTCCACACTAATACAAGTGCAAAAGTGGTTTCCTGCACCAACACAAGTGCAAAAAGTGGTTTTTCAACACTAACACAAGTGCGAAAAGTGGTTTTTCCCCACTAATACAAGTGCAATAGTGGTTTCCTGCACCCAACACAAGTGCGAAAAGTGGTTTTTCAACACCAACACAAGTGGGAAAAGTGGTTTTTCAACACTAACACAAGTGCGAAAAGTGGTTTTTCAACACTAACACAAGTGCGAAAAGTGGTTTTTCCACACTAATACAAGTGCAAAAGTGGTTTCCTGCACCAACACAAGTGCGAAAAGTGGTTTTTCAACACTAACACAAGTGCGAAAAGTGGTTTTTCAACACTATCACAAGTGCAAAAAGTGTTTTTTCCACACTAATACAAGTGCAAAAGTGGTTTCCTGCACCAACACAAGTGCGAAAAGTGGTTTTTCAACACTAACACAAGTGCGAAAAGTGGTTTTTCCACACTAATACAAGTGCAAAAGTGATTTCCTGCACCAACACAAGTGCAAAAAGTGGTTTTTCAACACTAACACAAGTGCGAAAAGTGGTTTTTCAACACTATCACAAGTGCAAAAATTGTTTTTTCCACACTAATACAAGTGCAAAAGTGGTTTCCTGCACCAACACAAGTGCGAAAAGTGGTTTTTCCACACTAACACAAGTGCGAAAAGTGGTTTTTCAACACTAACACAAGTGCGAAAAGTGGTTTTTCCACACTAATACAAGTGCAAAAGTGGTTTCCCGCACCAACACAAGTGCGTAAAGTGGTTTTTCAACACTAACAAGTGCGAAAAGTGGTTTT
The DNA here is from genome assembly GCF_964187855.1 of Myxine glutinosa. Classification (NCBI taxonomy): domain Eukaryota; kingdom Metazoa; phylum Chordata; class Myxini; order Myxiniformes; family Myxinidae; genus Myxine; species Myxine glutinosa. The sequence continues at coordinate 53,180,396 of NC_136267.1, forward strand.
TCCACACTAATACAAGTGCAAAAGTGGTTTCCTGCACCAACACAAGTGCGAAAAGTGGTTTTTCAACACTAACACAAGTGCGAAAAGTGGTTTTTCCACACTAATACAAGTGCAAAAGTGGTTTCCTGCACCAACACAAGTGCGAAAAGTGGTTTTTCAACACTAACACAAGTGCGAAAAGTGGTTCTTCAACACTATCACAAGTGCAAAAAGTGTTTTTTCCACACTAATACAAGTGCAAAAGTGGTTTCCTGCACCAACACAAGTGCAAAAAGTGGTTTTTCAACACTAACACAAGTGCGAAAAGTGGTTTTTCAACACTATCACAAGTGCAAAAAGTGTTTTTTCCACACTAATACAAGTGCAAGAAGTGGTTTCCTGCACCAACACAAGTGCGAAAAGTGGTTTTTTCAACAATAACACAAGTGCGAAAAGTGGTTTTTCAACACTATCACAAGTGCAAAAAGTGTTTTTTCCACACTAATACAAGTGCAAAAGTGGTTTCCTGCACCAACAAAAGTGCGAAAAGTGGTTTTTCCACACTAACACAAGTGCGAAAAGTGGTTTTTCAACACTAACACAAGTGCGAAAAGTGGTTTTTCCACACTAATACAAGTGCAAAAGTGGTTTCCTGCACCAACACAAGTGCGAAAAGTCGTTTTTCAACACCAACACAAGTGCGAAAAGTGTTTTTTCAACACTAACACAAGTGCGAAAAGTGGTTTTTCAACACTATCACAAGTGCAAAAAGTGGTTTTCCACACTAATACAAGTGCGAAAAGTGGTTTTTCAACACTAACACAAGTGCGAAAAGTGCTTTTTCCACACTAATACAAGTGCAAAAGTGGTTTCCTGCACCAACACAAGTGCGAAAAGTGGTTTTTCAACACTAACACAAGTGCGAAAAGTGGTTTTTCCACACTAATACAAGTGCAAAAGTGGTTTCCTGCACCAACACAAGTGCGAAAAGTGGTTTTTCAACACTAACACAAGTGCGAAAAGTGGTTTTTCAACACTATCACAAGTGCAAAAATTGTTTTTTCCACACTAATACAAGTGCAAAAGTGGTTTCCTGCACCAACACAAGTGCGAAAAGTGGTTTTTCCACACTAACACAAGTGCGAAAAGTGGTTTTTCAACACTAACACAAGTGCGAAAAGTGGTTTTTCCACACTAATACAAGTGCAAAAGTGGTTTCCTGCACCAACACAAGTGCGTAAAGTGGTTTTTCAACACTAACACAAGTGCGAAAAGTGGTTTTTCAACACTAACACAAGTGCGAAAAGTGGTTTTTCAACACTAACACAAGTGCGAAAAGTGGTTTTTCCACACTAATACAAGTGCAAAAGTGGTTTCCTGCACCAACACAAGTGCGAAAAGTGGTTTTTCAACACTAACACAAGTGTGAAAAGTGGTTTTTCAACACTATTACAAGTGCAAAAAGTGTTTTTTCCACACGAATACAAGTGCAAAAGTGGTTTCCTGCACCAACAAAAGTGCGAAAAGTGGTTTTTCAACACTAACACAAGTGCGAAAAGTGGTTTTTCAACACTATCACAAGTGCAAAAAGTGTTTTTTCCACACTAATACAAGTGCAAAAGTGGTTTCCTGCACCAACACAAGTGCGAAAAGTGGTTTTTCAACACTAACACAAGTGCGAAAGTGGTTTTTCCCCACTAATACAAGTGCAAAAGTGGTTTCCTGCACCAACACAAGTGCGAAAAGTGGTTTTTCAACAATAACACAAGTGCGAAAAGTGGTTTTTCAACACTATCACAAGTGCAAAAAGTGTTTTTTCCACACTAATACAAGTGCAAAAGTGGTTTCCTGCACCAACACAAGTGCGAAAAGTGGTTTTTCAACAATAACACAAGTGCGAAAAGTGGTTTTTCAACACTATCACAAGTGCAAAAAGTGTTTTTTCCACACTAATACAAGTGCAAAAGTGGTTTCCTGCACCAACAAAAGTGCGAAAAGTGGTTTTTCCACACTAACACAAGTGCGAAAAGTGGTTTTTCAACACTAACACAAGTGCGAAAAGTGGTTTTTCCACACTAATACAAGTGCAAAAGTGGTTTCCTGCACCAACACAAGTGCGAAAAGTCGTTTTTCAACACCAACACAAGTGCGAAAAGTGTTTTTTCAACACTAACACAAGTGCGAAAAGTGGTTTTTCAACACTATCACAAGTGCAAAAAGTGGTTTTCCACACTAATACAAGTGCAAAAGTGGTTTCCTGCACCAACACAAGTGCAAAAAGTGGTTTTTCAACACTAACACAAGTGCGAAAAGTGCTTTTTCCACACTAATACAAGTGCAAAAGTGGTTTCCTGCACCAACACAAGTGCGAAAAGTGGTTTTTCAACACTAACACAAGTGCGAAAAGTGGTTTTTCCACACTAATACAAGTGCAAAAGTGGTTTCCTGCACCAACACAAGTGCGAAAAGTGGTTTTTCAACACTAACACAAGTGCGAAAAGTGGTTTTTCAACACTATCACAAGTGCAAAAATTGTTTTTTCCACACTAATACAAGTGCAAAAGTGGTTTCCTGCACCAACACAAGTGCGAAAAGTGGTTTTTCCACACTAACACAAGTGCGAAAAGTGGTTTTTCAACACTAACACAAGTGCGAAAAGTGGTTTTTCCACACTAATACAAGTGCAAAAGTGGTTTCCTGCACCAACACAAGTGCGTAAAGTGGTTTTTCAACACTAACACAAGTGCGAAAAGTGGTTTTTCAACACTAACACAAGTGCGAAAAGTGGTTTTTCAACACTAACACAAGTGCGAAAAGTGGTTTTTCCACACTAATACAAGTGCAAAAGTGGTTTCCTGCACCAACACAAGTGCGAAAAGTGGTTTTTCAACACTAACACAAGTGTGAAAAGTGGTTTTTCAACACTATTACAAGTGCAAAAAGTGTTTTTTCCACACGAATACAAGTGCAAAAGTGGTTTCCTGCACCAACAAAAGTGCGAAAAGTGGTTTTTCAACACTAACACAAGTGCGAAAGTGGTTTTTCCCCACTAATACAAGTGCAAAAGTGGTTTCCTGCACCAACACAAGTGCGAAAAGTGGTTTTTCAACACTATCACAAGTGCAAAAAGTGTTTTTTCCACACTAATACAAGTGCAAAAGTGGTTTCCTGCACCAACAAAAGTGCGAAAAGTGGTTTTTCCACACTAACACAAGTGCGAAAAGTGGTTTTTCAACACTAACACAAGTGCGAAAAGTGGTTTTTCCACACTAATACAAGTGCAAAAGTGGTTTCCTGCACCAACACAAGTGCGAAAAGTCGTTTTTCAACACCAACACAAGTGCGAAAAGTGTTTTTTCAACACTAACACAAGTGCGAAAAGTGGTTTTTCAACACTATCACAAGTGCAAAAAGTGGTTTTCCACACTAATACAAGTGCAAAAGTGGTTTCCTGCACCAACACAAGTGCAAAAAGTGGTTTTTCAACACTAACACAAGTGCGAAAAGTGCTTTTTCCACACTAATACAAGTGCAAAAGTGGTTTCCTGCACCAACACAAGTGCGAAAAGTGGTTTTTCAACACTAACACAAGTGCGAAAAGTGGTTTTTCCACACTAATACAAGTGCAAAAGTGGTTTCCTGCACCAACACAAGTGCGAAAAGTGGTTTTTCAACACTAACACAAGTGCGAAAAGTGGTTTTTCAACACTATCACAAGTGCAAAAATTGTTTTTTCCACACTAATACAAGTGCAAAAGTGGTTTCCTGCACCAACACAAGTGCGAAAAGTGGTTTTTCCACACTAACACAAGTGCGAAAAGTGGTTTTTCAACACTAACACAAGTGCGAAAAGTGGTTTTTCCACACTAATACAAGTGCAAAAGTGGTTTCCTGCACCAACACAAGTGCGTAAAGTGGTTTTTCAACACTAACACAAGTGCGAAAAGTGGTTTTTCAACACTAACACAAGTGCGAAAAGTGGTTTTTCAACACTAACACAAGTGCGAAAAGTGGTTTTTCCACACTAATACAAGTGCAAAAGTGGTTTCCTGCACCAACACAAGTGCGAAAAGTGGTTTTTCAACACTAACACAAGTGTGAAAAGTGGTTTTTCAACACTATTACAAGTGCAAAAAGTGTTTTTTCCACACGAATACAAGTGCAAAAGTGGTTTCCTGCACCAACAAAAGTGCGAAAAGTGGTTTTTCAACACTAACACAAGTGCGAAAGTGGTTTTTCCCCACTAATACAAGTGCAAAAGTGGTTTCCTGCACCAACACAAGTGCGAAAAGTGGTTTTTCAACAATAACACAAGTGCGAAAAGTGGTTTTTCAACACTATCACAAGTGCAAAAAGTGTTTTTTCCACACTAATACAAGTGCAAAAGTGGTTTCCTGCACCAACACAAGTGCGAAAAGTGGTTTTTCAACAATAACACAAGTGCGAAAAGTGGTTTTTCAACACTATCACAAGTGCAAAAAGTGTTTTTTCCACACTAATACAAGTGCAAAAGTGGTTTCCTGCACCAACAAAAGTGCGAAAAGTGGTTTTTCCACACTAACACAAGTGCGAAAAGTGGTTTTTCAACACTAACACAAGTGCGAAAAGTGGTTTTTCCACACTAATACAAGTGCAAAAGTGGTTTCCTGCACCAACACAAGTGCGAAAAGTCGTTTTTCAACACCAACACAAGTGCGAAAAGTGTTTTTTCAACACTAACACAAGTGCGAAAAGTGGTTTTTCAACACTATCACAAGTGCAAAAAGTGGTTTTCCACACTAATACAAGTGCAAAAGTGGTTTCCTGCACCAACACAAGTGCGAAAAGTGGTTTTCTCAACACTAACACAAGTGCGAAAAGTGGTTTTTCAACACTAACACAAGTGCGAAAAGTGGTTTTTCAACACTATCACAAGTGCAAAAAGTGTTTTTTCCACACTAATACAAGTGCAAAAGTGGTTTCTTGCACCAACACAAGTGCGAAAAGTGGTTTTTCAACACTAACACAAGTGCGAAATGTGGTTTTTCAACACTATCACAAGTGCAAAAAGTGTTTTTTCCACACTAATACAAGTGCAAAAGTGGTTTCCTGCACCAACACAAGTGCGAAAAGTGGTTTTTCAACACTAACACAAGTGCAAAAAGTGGTTTTCCACACTAATACAAGTGCAAAAGTGGTTTCCTGCACCAACACAAGTGCGAAAAGTGGTTTTTCAACACTAACACAAGTGCGAAAAATGGTTTTTCAACAATATCACAAATGCAAAAAGTGTTTTTTCCACACTAATACAAGTGCAAAAGTGGTTTCCTGCACCAACACAAGTGCGAAAAGTGGTTTTTCAACACTAACACAAGTGCGAAAAGTGGTTTTTCCACACTAATACAAGTGCAAAAGTGCTTTCCTACACCAACACAAGTGCGAAAAGTGGTTTTTCAACACTAACACAAGTGCGAAAAGTGGTTTTCCACACTAATACAAGTGCAAAAGTGGTTTCCTGCACCAACACAAGTGCGAAAAGTGGTTTTTCAACACTAACACAAGTGCGAAAAGTGGTTTTTCCACACTAAATCAAGTGCAAAAGTGGTTTCCTGCACCAACACAAGTGCGTAAAGTGGTTTTTCAACACTAACACAAGTGGGAAAAGTGGTTTTTCAACACTAACACAAGTGCAAAAATTGTTTTTTCCACACTAATACAAGTGCAAAAGTGGTTTCCTGCACCAACACAGTGCGAAAAGTGGTTTTTCCACACTAACACAAGTGCGAAAAGTGGTTTTTCAACACTAACACAAGTGCGAAAAGTGGTTTTTCCACACTAATACAATTGCAAAAGTGGTTTCCCGCACCAACACAAGTGCGTAAAGTGGTTTTTCAACACTAACACAAGTGCGAAAAGTGGTTTTTCCACACTAATACAAGTGCAAAAGTGGTTTCCTGCACCAACACAAGTGCGAAAAGTGGTTTTTCAACACTAACACAAGTGCGAAAAGTGGTTTTTCAACACTATCACAAGTGCAAAACGTGTTTTTTCCACACTAATACAAGTGCAAAAGTGGTTTCCTGCACCAACACAAGTGCGAAAAGTGGTTTTTCAACACTAACGCAAGTGCGAAAAGTGGTTTTTCCACACTAATACAAGTGCAAAAGTGGTTTCCTGCACCAACACAAGTGCGAAAAGTGGTTTTTCAACACTAACAAGTGCGAAAAGTGGTTTTTCAACACTATCACAAGTGCAAAAAGTGTTTTTTCCACACTAATACAAGTGCAAAAGTGGTTTCCTGCACCAACACAAGTGCAAAAAGTGGTTTTTCAACACTAACAAAAGTGCGAAAAGTGGTTTTTCAACACTATCACAAGTGCAAAAAGTGTTTTTTCCACACTAATACAAGTGCAAGAAGTGGTTTCCTGCACCAACACAAGTGCGAAAAGTGGTTTTTTTCAACAATAACACAAGTGCGAAAAGTGGTTTTTCAACACTATCACAAGTGCAAAAAGTGTTTTTTCCACACTAATACAAGTGCAAAAGTGGTTTCCTGCACCAACAAAAGTGCGAAAAGTGGTTTTTCCACACTAACACAAGTGCGAAAAGTGGTTTTTCAACACTAACACAAGTGCGAAAAGTGGTTTTTCCACACTAATACAAGTGCAAAAGTGGTTTCCTGCACCAACACAAGTGCGAAAAGTCGTTTTTCAACACCAACACAAGTGCGAAAAGTGTTTTTTCAACACTAACACAAGTGCGAAAAGTGGTTTTTCAACACTATCACAAGTGCAAAAAGTGGTTTTCCACACTAATACAAGTGCAAAAAGTGGTTTCCTGCACCAACACAAGTGCGAAAAGTGGTTTTCTCAACACTAACACAAGTGCGAAAAGTGGTTTTTCAACACTAACACAAGTGCGAAAAGTGGTTTTTCAACACTAATACAAGTGCAAAAGTGGTTTCCTGCACCAACACAAGTGCGAAAAGTGGTTTTTCAACACTAACACAAGTGCGAAAAGTGCTTTTTCCACACTAATAAAAGTGCAAAAGTGGTTTTTCCTGCACCAACACAAGTGCGAAAAGTGGTTTTTCAACACTAACACAAGTGCGAAAAGTGGTTTTTCCACACTAATACAAGTGCAAAAGTGGTTTCCTGCACCAACACAAGTGCGAAAAGTGGTTTTTCAACACTAACACAAGTGCGAAAAGTGGTTTTTCAACACTATCACAAGTGCAAAAATTGTTTTTTCCACACTAATACAAGTGCAAAAGTGGTTTCCTGCACCAACACAAGTGCGAAAAGTGGTTTTTCCACACTAACACAAGTGCGAAAAGTGGTTTTTCAACACTAACACAAGTGCGAAAAGTGGTTTTTCCACACTAATACAAGTGCAAAAGTGGTTTCCTGCACCAACACAAGTGCGTAAAGTGGTTTTTCAACACTAACACAAGTGCGAAAAGTGGTTTTTCAACACTAACACAAGTGCGAAAAGTGGTTTTCAACACTAACATAAGTGCGAAAAGTGGTTTTTCCACACTAATACAAGTGCAAAAGTGGTTTCCTGCACCAACACAAGTGCGAAAAGTGGTTTTTCAACACTAACACAAGTGTGAAAAGTGGTTTTTCAACACTATCACAAGTGCAAAAAGTGTTTTTTCCACACGAATACAAGTGCAAAAGTGGTTTCCTGCACCAACAAAAGTGCGAAAAGTGGTTTTTCAACACTAACACAAGTGCGAAAAGTGGTTTTTCAACACTATCACAAGTGCAAAAAGTGTTTTTTCCACACTAATACAAGTGCAAAAGTGGTTTCCTGCACCAACACAAGTGCGAAAAGTGGTTTTTCAACACTAACACAAGTGCGAAAGTGGTTTTTCCCCACTAATACAAGTGCAAAAGTGGTTTCCTGCACAACACAAGTGCGAAAAGTGGTTTTTCAACAATAACACAAGTGCGAAAAGTGGTTTTTCAACACTATCACAAGTGCAAAAAGTGTTTTTTCCACACTAATACAAGTGCAAAAGTGGTTTCCTGCACCAACAAAAGTGCGAAAAGTGGTTTTTCCACACTAACACAAGTGCGAAAAGTGGTTTTTCAACACTAACACAAGTGCGAAAAGTGGTTTTTCCACACTAATACAAGTGCAAAAGTGGTTTCCTGCACCAACACAAGTGCGAAAAGTCGTTTTTCAACACCAACAAAAGTGCAAAAAGTGTTTTTTCAACACTAACACAAGTGCGAAAAGTGGTTTTTCAACACTATCACAAGTGCAAAAAGTGGTTTTCCACACTAATACAAGTGCAAAAGTGGTTTCCTGCACCAACACAAGTGCGAAAAGTGGTTTTCTCAACACTAACACAAGTGCGAAAAGTGGTTTTTCAACACTAACACAAGTGCGAAAAGTGGTTTTTCAACACTATCACAAGTGCAAAAAGTGTTTTTTCCACACTAATACAAGTGCAAAAGTGGTTTCTTGCACCAACACAAGTGCGAAAAGTGGTTTTTCAACACTAACACAAGTGCGAAATGTGGTTTTTCAACACTATCACAAGTGCAAAAAGTGTTTTTTCCACACTAATACAAGTGCAAAAGTGGTTTCCTGCACCAACACAAGTGCGAAAAGTGGTTTTTCAACACTAACACAAGTGCGAAAAGTGGTTTTTCAACACTAACACAAGTGCGAAAAATGGTTTTTCAACAATATCACAAATGCAAAAAGTGTTTTTTCCACACTAATACAAGTGCAAAAGTGGTTTCCTGCACCAACACAAGTGCGAAAAGTGGTTTTTCAACACTAACACAAGTGCGAAAAGTGGTTTTTCCACACTAATACAAGTGCAAAAGTGCTTTCCTACACCAACACAAGTGCGAAAAGTGGTTTTTCAACACTAACACAAGTGCGAAAAGTGGTTTTCCACACTAATACAAGTGCAAAAGTGGTTTCCTGCACCAACACAAGTGCGAAAAGTGGTTTTTCAACACTAACACAAGTGCGAAAAGTGGTTTTTCAACACTAACACAAGTGCGAAAAGTGGTTTTTCCACACTAAATCAAGTGCAAAAGTGGTTTCCTGCACCAACACAAGTGCGTAAAGTGGTTTTTCAACACTAACACAAGTGGGAAAAGTGGTTTTTCAACACTAACACAAGTGCGAAAAGTGGTTTTTCAACACTAACACAAGTGCGAAAAGTGGTTTTTCCACACTAATACAAGTGCAAAAGTGGTTTCCTGCACCAACACAAGTGCGAAAAGTGGTTTTTCAACACTAACACAAGTGCGAAAAGTGGTTTTTCAACACTATCACAAGTGCAAAAAGTGTTTTTTCCACACTAATACAAGTGCAAAAGTGGTTTCCTGCACCAACACAAGTGCGAAAAGTGGTTTTTCAACACTAACACAAGTGCGAAAAGTGGTTTTTCCACACTAATACAAGTGCAAAAGTGGTTTCCTGCACCAACACAAGTGCAAAAAGTGGTTTTTCAACACTAACACAAGTGCGAAAAGTGGTTTTTCAACACTAACACAAGTGCGAAAAGTGGTTTTTCAACACTATCACAAGTGCAAAAAGTGTTTTTTCCACACTAATACAAGTGCAAAAGTGGTTTCTTGCACCAACACAAGTGCGAAAAGTGGTTTTTCAACACTAACACAAGTGCGAAATGTGGTTTTTCAACACTATCACAAGTGCAAAAAGTGTTTTTTCCACACTAATACAAGTGCAAAAGTGGTTTCCTGCACCAACACAAGTGCGAAAAGTGGTTTTTCAACACTAACACAAGTGCAAAAAGTGGTTTTCCACACTAATACAAGTGCAAAAGTGGTTTCCTGCACCAACACAAGTGCGAAAAGTGGTTTTTCAACACTAACACAAGTGCGAAAAATGGTTTTTCAACAATATCACAAATGCAAAAAGTGTTTTTTCCACACTAATACAAGTGCAAAAGTGGTTTCCTGCACCAACACAAGTGCGAAAAGTGGTTTTTCAACACTAACACAAGTGCGAAAAGTGGTTTTTCCACACTAATACAAGTGCAAAAGTGCTTTCCTACACCAACACAAGTGCGAAAAGTGGTTTTTCAACACTAACACAAGTGCGAAAAGTGGTTTTTCAACACTAACACAAGTGCGAAAAGTGTTTTTTCCACACTAATACAAGTGCAAAAGTGGTTTCCTGCACCAACACAAGTGCGAAAAGTGGTTTTTCAACACTAACACAAGTGCGAAAAGTGGTTTTCCACACTAATACAAGTGCAAAAGTGGTTTCCTGCACCAACACAAGTGCGAAAAGTGGTTTTTCAACACTAACACAAGTGCGAAAAGTGGTTTTTCAACACTAACACAAGTGCGAAAAGTGGTTTTTCCACACTAAATCAAGTGCAAAAGTGGTTTCCTGCACCAACACAAGTGCGTAAAGTGGTTTTTCAACACTAACACAAGTGGGAAAAGTGGTTTTTCAACACTAACACAAGTGCGAAAAGTGGTTTTTCAACACTAACACAAGTGCGAAAAGTGGTTTTTCCACACTAATACAAGTGCAAAAGTGGTTTCCTGCACCAACACAAGTGCGAAAAGTGGTTTTTCAACACTAACACAAGTGCGAAAAGTGGTTTTTCAACACTATCACAAGTGCAAAAAGTGTTTTTTCCACACTAATACAAGTGCAAAAGTGGTTTCCTGCACCAACACAAGTGCGAAAAGTGGTTTTTCAACACTAACACAAGTGCGGAAAGTGGTTTTTCCACACTAATACAAGTGCAAAAGTGGTTTCCTGCACCAACACAAGTGCAAAAAGTGGTTTTTCAACACTAACACAAGTGCGAAAAGTGGTTTTTCAACACTATCACAAGTGCAAAAATTGTTTTTTCCACACTAATACAAGTGCAAAAGTGGTTTCCTGCACCAACACAAGTGCGAAAAGTGGTTTTTCCACACTAACACAAGTGCGAAAAGTGGTTTTTCAACACTAACACAAGTGCGAAAAGTGGTTTTTCCACACTAATACAAGTGCAAAAGTGGTTTCCTGCACCAACACAAGTGCGTAAAGTGGTTTTTCAACACTAACACAAGTGCGAAAAGTGGTTTTTCCACACTAATACAAGTGCAAAAGTGGTTTCCTGCACCAACACAAGTGCGAAAAGTGGTTTTTCAACACTAACACAAGTGCGAAAAGTGGTTTTTCAACACTATCACAAGTGCAAAACGTGTTTTTTCCACACTAATACAAGTGCAAAAGTGGTTTCCTGCACCAACACAAGTGCGAAAAGTGGTTTTTCAACACTAACACAAGTGCGAAAAGTGGTTTTTCCACACTAATACAAGTGCAAAAGTGGATTCCTGCACCAACACAAGTGCGAAAAGTGGTTTTTCAACACTAACACAAGTGCGAAAAGTGGTTTTTCAACACTATCACAAGTGCAAAAAGTGTTTTTTCCACACTAATACAAGTGCAAAAGTGGTTTCCTGCACCAACACAAGTGCAAAAAGTGGTTTTTCAACACTAACACAAGTGCGAAAAGTGGTTTTTCAACACTATCACAAGTGCAACTAGAACGGGCACTCGGTAGAGCGCATACCTTCGCCGCAGCTACTGTTCTGTACTTGGTAAAAATACGATTTTGACCTTTTCGTGACCTTGACCTTGACCTTTGACCCGATTGCTCCCAAAATCTAATCAAATGTGTCCCGTATAATAACCAATCATCCCACCAAATTTCATGCAATTCGGTTGAATACTTTTTGAGTTATGCGAATAACATACACACACACACACAGACATACAAATAAATACACAGCGATCAAAACATAACCTTCCGCTTTTGTGAAGGTAAAAAGTGTTTTTTCCACACTAATACAAGTGCAAGAAGTGGTTTCCTGCACCAACACAAGTGCGAAAAGTGGTTTTTTCAACAATAACACAAGTGCGAAAAGTTGTTTTTCAACACTATCACAAGTGCAAAAGTGTTTTTTCCACACTAATACAAGTGCAAAAGTGGTTTCCTGCACCAACAAAAGTGCGAAAAGTGGTTTTTCCACACTAACACAAGTGCGAAAAGTGGTTTTTTCAACACTAACACAAGTGCGAAAAGTGGTTTTTCCACACTAATACAAGTGCAAAAGTGGTTTCCTGCACCAACACAAGTGCGAAAAGTCGTTTTTCAACACCAACACAAGTGCGAAAAGTGTTTTTTCAACACTAACACAAGTGCGAAAAGTGGTTTTTCAACACTATCACAAGTGCAAAAAGTGGTTTTCCACACTAATACAAGTGCAAAAAGTGGTTTCCTGCACCAACACAAGTGCGAAAAGTGGTTTTCTCAACACTAACACAAGTGCGAAAAGTGGTTTTTCAACACGAACACAAGTGCGAAAAGTGGTTTTTCAACACTAATACAAGTGCAAAAGTGGTTTCCTGCACCAACACAAGTGCAAAAAGTGGTTTTTCAACACTAACACAAGTGCGAAAAGTGCTTTTTCCACACTAATACAAGTGCAAAAGTGGTTTCCTGCACCAACACAAGTGCGAAAAGTGGTTTTTCAACACTAACACAAGTGCGAAAAGTGGTTTTTCCACACTAATACAAGTGCAAAAGTGGTTTCCTGCACCAACACAAGTGCGAAAAGTGGTTTTTCAACACTAACACAAGTGCGAAAAGTGGTTTTTCAACACTATCACAAGTGCAAAAATTGTTTTTTCCACACTAATACAAGTGCAAAAGTGGTTTCCTGCACCAACACAAGTGCGAAAAGTGGTTTTTCCACACTAACACAAGTGCGAAAAGTGGTTTTTCAACACTAACACAAGTGCGAAAAGTGGTTTTTCCACACTAATACAAGTGCAAAAGTGGTTTCCTGCACCAACACAAGTGCGTAAAGTGGTTTTTCAACACTAACACAAGTGCGAAAAGTGGTTTTTCAACACTAACACAAGTGCGAAAAGTGGTTTTTCAACACTAACACAAGTGCGAAAAGTGGTTTTTCCAGACTAATACAAGTGCAAAAGTGGTTTCCTGCACCAACACAAGTGCGAAAAGTGGTTTTTCAACACTAACACAAGTGTGAAAAGTGGTTTTTCAACACTATCACAAGTGCAAAAAGTGTTTTTTCCACACGAATACAAGTGCAAAAGTGGTTTCCTGCACCAACAAAAGTGCAAAAAGTGGTTTTTCAACACTAACACAAGTGCGAAAAGTGGTTTTTCAACACTATCACAAGTGCAAAAAGTGTTTTTTCCACACTAATACAAGTGCAAAAGTGGTTTCCTGCACCAACACAAGTGCGAAAAGTGGTTTTTCAACACTAACACAAGTGCGAAAGTGGTTTTTCCCCACTAATACAAGTGCAAAAGTGGTTTCCTGCACCAACACAAGTGCGAAAAGTGGTTTTTCAACAATAACACAAGTGCGAAAAGTGGTTTTTCAACACTATCACAAGTGCAAAAAGTGTTTTTTCCACACTAATACAAGTGCAAAAGTGGTTTCCTGCACCAACACAAGTGCGAAAAGTGGTTTTTCAACAATAACACAAGTGCGAAAAGTGGTTTTTCAACACTATCACAAGTGCAAAAAGTGTTTTTTCCACACTAATACAAGTGCAAAAGTGGTTTCCTGCACCAACAAAAGTGCGAAAAGTGGTTTTTCCACACTAACACAAGTGCGAAAAGTGGTTTTTCAACACTAACACAAGTGCGAAAAGTGGTTTTTCCACACTAATACAAGTGCAAAAGTGGTTTCCTGCACCAACACAAGTGCGAAAAGTCGTTTTTCAACACCAACACAAGTGCGAAAAGTGTTTTTTCAACACTAACACAAGTGCGAAAAGTGGTTTTTCAACACTATCACAAGTGCAAAAAGTGGTTTTCCACACTAATACAAGTGCAAAAGTGGTTTCCTGCACCAACACAAGTGCGAAAAGTGGTTTTCTCAACAATAACACAAGTGCGAAAAGTGGTTTTTCAACACTAACACAAGTGCGAAAAGTGGTTTTTCAACACTATCACAAGTGCAAAAAGTGTTTTTTCCACACTAATACAAGTGCAAAAGTGGTTTTCTTGCACCAACACAAGTGCGAAAAGTGGTTTTTCAACACTAACACAAGTGCGAAATGTGGTTTTTCAACACTATCACAAGTGCAAAAAGTGGTTTTCCACACTAATACAAGTGCAAAAGTGGTTTCCTGCACCAACACAAGTGCGAAAAGTGGTTTTTCAACACTAACACAAGTGCGAAAAATGGTTTTTCAACAATATCACAAATGCAAAAAGTGTTTTTTCCACACTAATACAAGTGCAAAAGTGGTTTCCTGCACCAACACAAGTGCGAAAAGTGGTTTTTCAACACTAACACAAGTGCGAAAAGTGGTTTTTCCACACTAATACAAGTGCAAAAGTGCTTTCCTACACCAACACAAGTGCGAAAAGTGGTTTTTCAACACTAACACAAGTGCGAAAAGTGGTTTTCCACACTAATACAAGTGCAAAAGTGGTTTCCTGCACCAACACAAGTGCGAAAAGTGGTTTTTCAACACTAACACAAGTGCGAAAAGTGGTTTTTCAACACTATCACAAGTGCGAAAAGTGGTTTTTCCACACTAAATCAAGTGCAAAAGTGGTTTCCTGCACCAACACAAGTGCGTAAAGTGGTTTTTCAACACTAACACAAGTGGGAAAAGTGGTTTTTCAACACTAACACAAGTGCGAAAAGTGGTTTTTCAACACTAACACAAGTGCGAAAAGTGGTTTTTCCACACTAATACAAGTGCAAAAGTGGTTTCCTGCACCAACACAAGTGCGAAAAGTGGTTTTTCCACACTAATACAAGTGCAAAAGTGGTTTCCTGCACCAACACAAGTGCGAAAAGTGGTTTTTCAACACTAACACAAGTGCGAAAAGTGGTTTTTCAACACTATCACAAGTGCAAAAAGTGTTTTTTTCCACACTAATACAAGTGCAAAAGTGGTTTCCTGCACCAACACAAGTGCGAAAAGTGGTTTTTCAACACTAACACAAGTGCGAAAAGTGGTTTTTCCACACTAATACAAGTGCAAAAGTGGTTTCCTGCACCAACACAAGTGCAAAAAGTGGTTTTTCAACACTAACACAAGTGCGAAAAGTGGTTTTTCAACACTATCACAAGTGCAAAAATTGTTTTTTCCACACTAATACAAGTGCAAAAGTGGTTTCCTTCACCAACACAAGTGCGAAAAGTGGTTTTTCCACACTAACACAAGTGCGAAAAGTGGTTTTTCAACACTAACACAAGTGCGAAAAGTGGTTTTTCCACACTAATACAAGTGCAAAAGTGGTTTCCTGCACCAACACAAGTGCGTAAAGTGGTTTTTCAACACTAACATAAGTGCGAAAAGTGGTTTTTCCACACTAATACAAGTGCAAAAGTGGTTTCCTGCACCAACACAAGTGCGAAAAGTGGTTTTTCAACACTAACACAAGTGCGAAAAGTGGTTTTTCAACACTATCACAAGTGCAAAACGTGTTTTTTCCACACTAATACAAGTGCAAAAGTGGTTTCCTGCACCAACACAAGTGCGAAAAGTGGTTTTTCAACACTAACACAAGTGCGAAAAGTGGTTTTTCCACACTAATACAAGTGCAAAAGTGGTTTCCTGCACCAACACAAGTGCGAAAAGTGGTTTTTCAACACTAACACAAGTGCGAAAAGTGGTTTTTCAACACTATCACAAGTGCAAAAAGTGGTTTTTCCACACTAATACAAGTGCAAAAGTGGTTTCCTGCACCAACACAAGTGCGAAAAGTGGTTTTTCAACACTAACACAAGTGCGAAAAGTGGTTTTTCAACACTATCACAAGTGCAAAAAGTGTTTTTTCCACACTAATACAAGTGCAAGAAGTGGTTTCCTGCACCAACACAAGTGCGAAAAGTGGTTTTTTCAACAATAACACAAGTGCGAAAAGTGGTTTTTCAACACTATCACAAGTGCAAAAAGTGTTTTTTCCACACTAATACAAGTGCAAAAGTGGTTTACTGCACCAACAAAAGTGCGAAAAGTGGTTTTTCCACACTAACACAAGTGCGAAAAGTGGTTTTTCAACACTAACACAAGTGCGAAAAGTGGTTTTTCCACACTAATACAAGTGCAAAAGTGGTTTCCTGCACCAACACAAGTGCGAAAAGTCGTTTTTCAACACCAACACAAGTGCGAAAAGTGTTTTTTCAACACTAACACAAGTGCGAAAAGTGGTTTTTCAACACTAACACAAGTGTGAAAAGTGGTTTTTCAACACTAATACAAGTGCAAAAGTGGTTTCCTGCACCAACACAAGTGCGAAAAGTGGTTTTTCAACACTAACACAAGTGCGAAAAGTGCTTTTTCCACACTAATACAAGTGCAAAAGTGGTTTCCTGCACCAACACAAGTGCGAAAAGTGGTTTTTCAACACTAACACAAGTGCGAAAAGTGGTTTTTCCACACTAATACAAGTGCAAAAGTGGTTTCCTGCACCAACACTAGTGCGAAAAGTGGTTTTTCAACACTATCACAAGTGCAAAAATTGTTTTTTCCACACTAATACAAGTGCAAAAGTGGTTTCCTGCACCAACACAAGTGCGAAAAGTGGTTTTTCCACACTAACACAAGTGCGAAAAGTGGTTTTTCAACACTAACACAAGTGCGAAAAGTGGTTTTTCCACACTAATACAAGTGCAAAAGTGGTTTCCTGCACCAACACAAGTGCGTAAAGTGGTTTTTCAACACTAACACAAGTGCAAAAAGTGGTTTTTCAACACTAACACAAGTGCGAAAAGTGGTTTTTCAACACTAACACAAGTGCGAAAAGTGGTTTTTCCACACTAATACAAGTGCAAAAGTGGTTTCCTGCACCAACACAAGTGCGAAAAGTGGTTTTTCAACACTAACACAAGTGCGAAAAGTGGTTTTTCAACACTATCACAAGTGCAAAAAGTGTTTTTTCCACACGAATACAAGTGCAAAAGTGGTTTCCTGCACCAACAAAAGTGCGAAAAGTGGTTTTTCAACACTAACACAAGTGCGAAAAGTGGTTTTTCAACAATATCACAAGTGCAAAAAGTATTTTTTCCACACTAATACAAGTGCAAAAGTGGTTTCCTGCACCAACACAAGTGCGAAAAGTGGTTTTTCAACACTAACACAAGTGCGAAAGTGGTTTTTCCCCACTAATACAAGTGCAAAAGTGGTTTCCTGCACCAACACAAGTGCGAAAAGTGGTTTTTCAACAATAACACAAGTGCGAAAAGTGGTTTTTCAACACTATCACAAGTGCAAAAAGTGTTTTTTCCACACTGATACAAGTGCAAAAGTGGTTTCCTGCACCAACACAAGTGCGAAAAGTGGTTTTTCAACAATAACACAAGTGCGAAAAGTGGTTTTTCAACACTATCACAAGTGCAAAAAGTGTTTTTTCCACACTAATACAAGTGCAAAAGTGGTTTCCTGCACCAACAAAAGTGCGAAAAGTGGTTTTTCCACACTAACACAAGTGCGAAAAGTGGTTTTTCAACACTAACACAAGTGCGAAAAGTGGTTTTTCCACACTAATACAAGTGCAAAAGTGGTTTCCTGCACCAACACAAGTGCGAAAAGTCGTTTTTCAACACCAACACAAGTGCGAAAAGTGTTTTTTCAACACTAACACAAGTGCGAAAAGTGGTTTTTCAACACTATCACAAGTGCAAAAAGTGGTTTTCCACACTAATACAAGTGCAAAAGTGGTTTCCTGCACCAACGCAAGTGCGAAAAGTGGTTTTCTCAACACTAACACAAGTGCGAAAAGTGGTTTTTCAACACTAACACAAGTGCGAAAAGTGGTTTTTCAACACTATCACAAGTGCAAAAAGTGTTTTTTCCACACTAATACAAGTGCAAAAGTGGTTTCTTGCACCAACACAAGTGCGAAAAGTGGTTTTTCAACACTAACACAAGTGCGAAATGTGGTTTTTCAACACTATCACAAGTGCAAAAAGTGTTTTTTCCACACTAATACAAGTGCAAAAGTGGTTTCCTGCACCAACACAAGTGCGAAAAGTGGTTTTTCAACACTAACACAAGTGCAAAAAGTGGTTTTCCACACTAATACAAGTGCAAAAGTGGTTTCCTGCACCAACACAAGTGCGAAAAGTGGTTTTTCAACACTAACACAAGTGCGAAAAATGGTTTTTCAACAATATCACAAGTGCAAAAAGTGTTTTTTCCACACTAATACAAGTGCAAAAGTGGTTTCCTGCACCAACACAAGTGCGAAAAGTGGTTTTTCAACACTAACACAAGTGCGAAAAGTGGTTTTTCAACACTAACACAAGTGCGAAAAGTGGTTTTTCCACACTAATACAAGTGCAAAAGTGGTTTCCTGCACCAACACAAGTGCGAAAAGTGGTTTTTCAACACTAACACAAGTGCGAAAAGTGGTTTTTCAACACTATCACAAGTGCAAAAAGTGTTTTTTCCACACGAATACAAGTGCAAAAGTGGTTTCCTGCACCAACAAAAGTGCGAAAAGTGGTTTTTCAACACTAACACAAGTGCGAAAAGTGGTTTTTCAACACTATCACAAGTGCAAAAAGTATTTTTTCCACACTAATACAAGTGCAAAAGTGGTTTCCTGCACCAACACAAGTGCGAAAAGTGGTTTTTCAACACTAACACAAGTGCGAAAGTGGTTTTTCCCCACTAATACAAGTGCAAAAGTGGTTTCCTGCACCAACACAAGTGCGAAAAGTGGTTTTTCAACAATAACACAAGTGCGAAAAGTGGTTTTTCAACACTATCACAAGTGCAAAAAGTGTTTTTTCCACACTAATACAAGTGCAAAAGTGGTTTCCTGCACCAACACAAGTGCGAAAAGTGGTTTTTCAACAATAACACAAGTGCGAAAAGTGGTTTTTCAACACTATCACAAGTGCAAAAAGTGTTTTTTCCACACTAATACAAGTGCAAAAGTGGTTTCCTGCACCAACAAAAGTGCGAAAAGTGGTTTTTCCACACTAACACAAGTGCGAAAAGTGGTTTTTCAACACTAACACAAGTGCGAAAAGTGGTTTTTCCACACTAATACAAGTGCAAAAGTGGTTTCCTGCACCAACACAAGTGCGAAAAGTCGTTTTTCAACACCAACACAAGTGCGAAAAGTGTTTTTTCAACACTAACACAAGTGCGAAAAGTGGTTTTTCAACACTATCACAAGTGCAAAAAGTGGTTTTCCACACTAATACAAGTGCAAAAGTGGTTTCCTGCACCAACGCAAGTGCGAAAAGTGGTTTTCTCAACACTAACACAAGTGCGAAAAGTGGTTTTTCAACACTAACACAAGTGCGAAAAGTGGTTTTTCAACACTATCACAAGTGCAAAAAGTGTTTTTTCCACACTAATACAAGTGCAAAAGTGGTTTCTTGCACCAACACAAGTGCGAAAAGTGGTTTTTCAACACTAACACAAGTGCGAAATGTGGTTTTTCAACACTATCACAAGTGCAAAAAGTGTTTTTTCCACACTAATACAAGTGCAAAAGTGGTTTCCTGCACCAACACAAGTGCGAAAAGTGGTTTTTCAACACTAACACAAGTGCAAAAAGTGGTTTTCCACACTAATACAAGTGCAAAAGTGGTTTCCTGCACCAACACAAGTGCGAAAAGTGGTTTTTCAACACTAACACAAGTGCGAAAAATGGTTTTTCAACAATATCACAAGTGCAAAAAGTGTTTTTTCCACACTAATACAAGTGCAAAAGTGGTTTCCTGCACCAACACAAGTGCGAAAAGTGGTTTTTCAACACTAACACAAGTGCGAAAAGTGCTTTTTCCACACTAATACAAGTGCAAAAGTGCTTTCCTGCACCAACACAAGTGCGAAAAGTGGTTTTTCAACACTAACACATGTGCGAAAAGTGGTTTTTCCACACTAATACAAGTGCAAAAGTGGTTTCCTGCACCAACACAAGTGCGAAAAGTGGTTTTTCAACACTAACACAAGTGCGAAAAGTGGTTTTTCAACACTAACACAAGTGCGAAAAGTGGTTTTTCCACACTAAATCAAGTGCAAAAGTGGTTTCCTGCACCAACACAAGTGCGTAAAGTGGTTTTTCAACACTAAGACAAGTGGGAAAAGTGGTTTTTCAACACTAACACAAGTGCGAAAAGTGGTTTTTCCACACTAATACAAGTGCAAAAATGGTTTCCTGCACCAACACAAGTGCGAAAAGGGGTTTTTCAACACTAACACAAGTGCGAAAAGTGGTTTTTCAACACTATCACAAGTGCAAAAAGTGTTTTTTCCACACTAATACAAGTGCAAAAGTGGTTTCCTGCACCAACACAAGTGCGAAAAGTGGTTTTTCAACACTAACACAAGTGCGAAAAGTGGTTTTTCCACACTAATACAAGTGCAAAAGTGGTTTCCTGCACCAACACAAGTGCAAAAAGTGGTTTTTCAACACTAACACAAGTGCGAAAAGTGGTTTTTCAACACTATCACAAGTGCAAAAATTGTTTTTTCCACACTAATACAAGTGCAAAAGTGGTTTCCTGCACCAACACAAGTGCGAAAAGTGGTTTTCCCACACTAACACAAGTGCGAAAAGTGGTTTTTCAACACTAACACAAGTGCGAAAAGTGGTTTTTCCACAATAATACAAGTGCAAAAGTGGTTTCCTGCACCAACACAAGTGCGTAAAGTGGTTTTTCAACACTAACACAAGTGCGAAAAGTGGTTTTGGTTTTTCAACACTAACACAAGTGCGAAAAGTGGTTTTTCAACACTAACACAAGTGCGAAAAGTGGTTTTTCCACACTAATACAAGTGCAAAAGTGGTTTCCTGCACCAACACAAGTGCGAAAAGTGGTTTTTCAACACTAACACAAGTGCGAAAAGTGGTTTTTCAACACTATCACAAGTGCAAAAAGTGTTTTTTCCACACGAATACAAGTGCAAAAGTGGTTCCTGCACCAACAAAGTGCGAAAAGTGGTTTTTCAACACTAACACAAGTGCGAAAAGTGGTTTTTCAACACTATCACAAGTGCAAAAAGTGTTTTTTCCACACTAATACAAGTGCAAAAGTGGTTTCCTGCACCAACACAAGTGCGAAAAGTGGTTTTCAACACCAACACAAGTGCGAACAAGTGTTTTTTCAACACTAACACAAGTGCGAAAAGTGGTTTTTCAACACTATCACAAGTGCAAAAAGTGGTTTTCCACACTAATACAAGTGCAAAAAGTGGTTTCCTGCACCAACACAAGTGCGAAAAGTGGTTTTCTCAACACTAACACAAGTGCGAAAAGTGGTTTTTCAACACTAACACAAGTGCGAAAAGTGGTTTTTCAACACTAATACAAGTGCAAAAGTGGTTTCCTGCACCAACACAAGTGCGAAAAGTGGTTTTTCAACACTAACACAAGTGCGAAAAGTGCTTTTTCCACACTAATACAAGTGCAAAAGTGGTTTCCTGCACCAACACAAGTGCGAAAGTGGTTTTTCAACACTAACACAAGTGCGAAAAGTGGTTTTTCCACACTAATACAAGTGCAAAAGTGGTTTCCTGCACCAACACTAGTGCGAAAAGTGGTTTTTCAACACTATCACAAGTGCAAAAATTGTTTTTTCCACACTAATACAAGTGCAAAAGTGGTTTCCTGCACCAACACAAGTGCGAAAAGTGGTTTTTCCACACTAACACAAGTGCGAAAAGTGGTTTTTCAACACTAACACAAGTGCGAAAAGTGGTTTTTCCACACTAATACAAGTGCAAAAGTGGTTTCCTGCACCAACACAGTGCGTAAAGTGGTTTTTCAACACTAACACAAGTGCAAAAAGTGGTTTTTCAACACTAACACAAGTGCGAAAAGTGGTTTTTCAACACTAACACAAGTGCGAAAAGTGGTTTTTCCACACTAATACAAGTGCAAAAGTGGTTTCCTGCACCAACACAAGTGCGAAAAGTGGTTTTTCAACACTAACACAAGTGCGAAAAGTGGTTTTTCAACACTATCACAAGTGCAAAAAGTATTTTTTCCACACTAATACAAGTGCAAAAGTGGTTTCCTGCACAACACAAGTGCGAAAAGTGGTTTTTCAACACTAACACAAGTGCGAAAGTGGTTTTTCCCCACTAATACAAGTGCAAAAGTGGTTTCCTGCACCAACACAAGTGCGAAAAGTGGTTTTTCAACAATAACACAAGTGCGAAAAGTGGTTTTTCAACACTATCACAAGTGCAAAAAGTGTTTTTTCCACACTAATACAAGTGCAAAAGTGGTTTCCTGCACCAACACAAGTGCGAAAAGTGGTTTTTCAACAATAACAAGTGCGAAAAGTGGTTTTTCAACACTATCACAAGTGCAAAAAGTGTTTTTTCCACACTAATACAAGTGCAAAAGTGGTTTCCTGCACCAACAAAAGTGCGAAAAGTGGTTTTTCCACACTAACACAAGTGCGAAAAGTGGTTTTTCAACACTAACACAAGTGCGAAAAGTGGTTTTTCCACACTAATACAAGTGCAAAAGTGGTTTCCTGCACCAACACAAGTGCGAAAAGTCGTTTTTCAACACCAACACAAGTGCGAAAAGTGTTTTTTCAACACTAACACAAGTGCGAAAAGTGGGTTTTTCAACACTATCACAAGTGCAAAAAGTGTTTTTCCACACTAATACAAGTGCAAAAGTGGTTTCCTGCACCAACACAAGTGCGAAAAGTGGTTTTTCAACAATAACACAAGTGCGAAAAGTGGTTTTTCAACACTATCACAAGTGCAAAAAGTGTTTTTTCCACACTAATACAAGTGCAAAAGTGGTTTCCTGCACCAACAAAAGTGCGAAAAGTGGTTTTTCACACCAACACAAGTGCGAAAAGTGGTTTTTCAACACTAACACAAGTGCGAAAAGTGGTTTTTCCACACTAATACAAGTGCAAAAGTGGTTTCCTGCACCAACACAAGTGCGAAAAGTCGTTTTTCAACACCAACACAAGTGCAAAAAGTGGTTTTTCCACACTAATACAAGTGCAAAAGTGGTTTCCTGCACCAACACAAGTGCGAAAAGTGGTTTTTCAACACTAACACAAGTGCGAAAAATGGTTTTTCAACAATATCACAAGTGCAAAAAGTGTTTTTTCCACACTAATACAAGTGCAAAAGTGGTTTCCTGCACCAACACAAGTGCGAAAAGTGGTTTTTCAACACTAACACAAGTGCGAAAAGTGCTTTTTCCACACTAATACAAGTGCAAAAGTGCTTTCCTGCACCAACACAAGTGCGAAAAGTGGTTTTCAACACTAACACATGTGCGAAAAGTGGTTTTTCCACACTAATACAAGTGCAAAAGTGGTTTCCTGCACCAACACAAGTGCGAAAAGTGGTTTTCAACACTAACACAAGTGCGAAAAGTGGTTTTTCAACACTATCACAAGTGCGAAAAGTGGTTTTTTCCACACTAAATCAAGTGCAAAAGTGGTTTCCTGCACCAACACAAGTGCGTAAAGTGGTTTTTCAACACTAAGACAAGTGGAAAAGTGGTTTTTCAACACTAACACAAGTGCGAAAAGTGGTTTTTCCACACTAATACAAGTGCAAAAGTGGTTTCCTGCACCAAGACAAGTGCGAAAAGGGGTTTTTCAACACTAACACAAGTGCGAAAAGTGGTTTTTCAACACTATCACAAGTGCAAAAAGTGTTTTTTCCACACTAATACAAGTGCAAAAGTGGTTTCCTGCACCAACACAAGTGCGAAAAGTGGTTTTTCAACACTAACACAAGTGCGAAAAGTGGTTTTTCCACACTAATACAAGTGCAAAAGTGGTTTCCTGCACCAACACAAGTGCAAAAAGTGGTTTTTCAACACTAACACAAGTGCGAAAAGTGGTTTTCAACACTATCACAAGTGCAAAAATTGTTTTTTCCACACTAATACAAGTGCAAAAGTGGTTTCCTGCACCAACACAAGTGCGAAAAGTGGTTTTCCCACACTAACACAAGTGCGAAAAGTGGTTTTTCAACACTAACACAAGTGCGAAAAGTGGTTTTTCCACACTAATACAAGTGCAAAAGTGGTTTCCTGCACCAACACAAGTGCGTAAAGTGGTTTTTCAACACTAACACAAGTGCGAAAAGTGGTTTTTCAACACTAACACAAGTGCGAAAAGTGGTTTTTCAACACTAACACAAGTGCGAAAAGTGGTTTTTCCACACTAATACAAGTGCAAAAGTGGTTTCCTGCACCAACAAAAGTGCGAAAAGTGGTTTTTCAACACTAACACAAGTGCGAAAAGTGGTTTTTCAACACTATCACAAGTGCAAAAAGTGTTTTTTCCACACTAATACAAGTGCAAAAGTGGTTTCCTGCACCAACACAAGTGCGAAAAGTGGTTTTTCAACACTAACACAAGTGCGAAAGTGGTTTTTCCCCACTAATACAAGTGCAAAAGTGGTTTCCTGCACCAACACAAGTGCGAAAAGTGGTTTTTCAACAATAACACAAGTGCGAAAAGTGGTTTTTCAACACTATCACAAGTGCAAAAAGTGTTTTTCCACACTAATACAAGTGCAAAAGTGGTTTCCTGCACCAACACAAGTGCGAAAAGTGGTTTTTCAACAATAACACAAGTGCGAAAAGTGGTTTTTCAACACTATCACAAGTGCAAAAAGTGTTTTTTCCACACTAATACAAGTGCAAAAGTGGTTTCCTGCACCAACAAAAGTGCGAAAAGTGGTTTTTCCACACCAACACAAGTGCGAAAAGTGGTTTTTCAACACTAACACAAGTGCGAAAAGTGGTTTTTCCACACTAATACAAGTGCAAAAGTGGTTTCCTGCACCAACACAAGTGCGAAAAGTCGTTTTTCAACACCAACACAAGTGCGAAAAGTGTTTTTTCAAAACTAACACAAGTGCGAAAAGTGGTTTTTCAACACTATCACAAGTGCAAAAAGTGGTTTTCCACACTAATACAAGTGCAAAAGTGGTTTCCTGCACCAACACAAGTGCGAAAAGTGGTTTTCTCAACACTAACACAAGTGCGAAAAGTGGTTTTTCAACACTAAC
The DNA here is from genome assembly GCF_964187855.1 of Myxine glutinosa. Classification (NCBI taxonomy): domain Eukaryota; kingdom Metazoa; phylum Chordata; class Myxini; order Myxiniformes; family Myxinidae; genus Myxine; species Myxine glutinosa. The sequence goes on from NC_136267.1 coordinate 53,205,391, forward strand.
ACAAGTGCGAAAAGTGGTTTTTCAACACTATCACAAGTGCAAAAAGTGTTTTTTCCACACTAATACAAGTGCAAAAGTGGTTTCTTGCACCAACACAAGTGCGAAAAGTGGTTTTTCAACACTAACACAAGTGCGAAATGTGGTTTTTCAACACTATCACAAGTGCAAAAAGTGTTTTTTCCACACTAATACAAGTGCAAAAGTGGTTTCCTGCACCAACACAAGTGCGAAAAGTGGTTTTTCAACACTAACACAAGTGCGAAAAGTGGTTTTCCACACTAATACAAGTGCAAAAGTGGTTTCCTGCACCAACACAAGTGCGAAAAGTGGTTTTTCAACACTAACACAAGTGCGAAAAATGGTTTTTCAACAATATCACAAGTGCAAAAAGTGTTTTTTCCACACTAATACAAGTGCAAAAGTGGTTTCCTGCACCAACACAAGTGCGAAAAGTGGTTTTTCAACACTAACACAAGTGCGAAAAGTGGTTTTTCCACACTAATACAATTGCAAAAGTGGTTTCCTGCACCAACACAAGTGCGAAAAGTGGTTTTTCAACACTAACACAAGTGCGAAAAGTGGTTTTTCAACAGTATCACAAGTGCAAAAAGTGTTTTTTCCACACTAATACAAGTGCAAAAGTGGTTTCCTGCACCAACACAAGTGCAAAAAGTGGTTTTTCCACACTAATACAAGTGCAAAAGTGGTTTCCTGCACCAACACAAGTGCGAAAAGTGGTTTTTCAACACTAACACAAGTGCGAAAAGTGGTTTTTCAACACTATCACAAGTGCAAAAAGTGTTTTTTTCACACTAATACAAGTGCAAAAGTGGTTTCCTGCACCAACACAAGTGCGAAAAGTGGTTTTTCAACACTAACACAAGTGCGAAAAGTGGTTTTTCAACACAATCACAAGTGCAAAAAGTGTTTTTTCCACACTAATACAAGTGCAAAAGTGGTTTCCTGCACCAACACAAGTGCGAAAAGTGGTTTTTCAACACTAACACAAGTGCGAAAAGTGGTTTTTCCACACTAATACAAGTGCAAAAGTGCTTTCCTACACCAACACAAGTGCGAAAAGTGGTTTTTCAACACTAACACAAGTGCGAAAAGTGGTTTTTCCACACTAAATCAAGTGCAAAAGTGGTTTCCTGCACCAACACAAGTGCGTAAAGTGGTTTTTCAACACTAACACAAGTGGGAAAAGTGGTTTTTCAACACTAACACAAGTGCGAAAAGTGGTTTTTCAACACTAACACAAGTGCGAAAAGTGGTTTTTCCACACTAATACAAGTGCAAAAGTGGTTTCCTGCACCAACACAAGTGCGAAAAGTGGTTTTTCAACACTAACACAAGTGCGAAAAGTGGTTTTTCCACACTAATACAAGTGCAAAAGTGGTTTCCTGCACCAACACAAGTGCAAAAAGTGGTTTTTCAACACTAACACAAGTGCGAAGTGGTTTTTCAACAATATCACAAGTGCAAAAAGTGTTTTTTCCACACTAATACAAGTGCAAAAGTGGTTTCCTGCACCAACACAAGTGCGAAAAGTGGTTTTTCAACACTAACACAAGTGCGAAAAGTGCTTTTTCCACACTAATACAAGTGCAAAAGTGCTTTCCTGCACCAACACAAGTGCGAAAAGTGGTTTTTCAACACTAACACATGTGCGAAAAGTGGTTTTTCCACACTAATACAAGTGCAAAAGTGGTTTCCTGCACCAACACAAGTGCGAAAAGTGGTTTTTCAACACTAACACAAGTGCGAAAAGTGGTTTTTCAACACTAACACAAGTGCGAAAAGTGGTTTTTCCACACTAAATCAAGTGCAAAAGTGGTTTCCTGCACCAACACAAGTGCGTAAAGTGGTTTTTCAACACTAAGACAAGTGGGAAAAGTGGTTTTTCAACACTAACACAAGTGCGAAAAGTGGTTTTTCCACACTAATACAAGTGCAAAAGTGGTTTCCTGCACCAACACAAGTGCGAAAAGGGGTTTTTCAACACTAACACAAGTGCGAAAAGTGGTTTTTCAACACTATCACAAGTGCAAAAAGTGTTTTTTCCACACTAATACAAGTGCAAAAGTGGTTTCCTGCACCAACACAAGTGCGAAAAGTGGTTTTTCAACACTAACACAAGTGCGAAAAGTGGTTTTTCCACACTAATACAAGTGCAAAAGTGGTTTCCTGCACCAACACAAGTGCAAAAAGTGGTTTTTCAACACTAACACAAGTGCGAAAAGTGGTTTTTCAACACTATCACAAGTGCAAAAATTGTTTTTTCCACACTAATACAAGTGCAAAAGTGGTTTCCTGCACCAACACAAGTGCGAAAAGTGGTTTTCCCACACTAACACAAGTGCGAAAAGTGGTTTTTCAACACTAACACAAGTGCGAAAAGTGGTTTTTCCACACTAATACAAGTGCAAAAGTGGTTTCCTGCACCAACACAAGTGCGTAAAGTGGTTTTTCAACACTAACACAAGTGCGAAAAGTGGTTTTTCAACACTAACACAAGTGCGAAAAGTGGTTTTTCAACACTAACACAAGTGCGAAAAGTGGTTTTTCCACACTAATACAAGTGCAAAAGTGGTTTCCTGCACCAACACAAGTGCGAAAAGTGGTTTTTCAACACTAACACAAGTGCGAAAAGTGGTTTTTCAACACTATCACAAGTGCAAAAAGTGTTTTTTCCACACGAATACAAGTGCAAAAGTGGTTTCCTGCACCAACAAAAGTGCGAAAAGTGGTTTTTCAACACTAACACAAGTGCGAAAAGTGGTTTTTCAACACTATCACAAGTGCAAAAAGTGTTTTTTCCACACTAATACAAGTGCAAAAGTGGTTTCCTGCACCAACACAAGTGCGAAAAGTGGTTTTTCAACACCAACACAAGTGCGAAAAGTGGTTTTTCAACACTATCACAAGTGCGAAAAGTGGTTTTTCAACACTATCACAAGTGCAAAAAGTGGTTTTCCACACTAATACAAGTACAAAAAGTGGTTTCCTGCACCAACACAAGTGCGAAAAGTGGTTTTCTCAACACTAACACAAGTGCGAAAAGTGGTTTTTCAACACTAACACAAGTGCGAAAAGTGGTTTTTCAACACTAATACAAGTGCAAAAGTGGTTTCCTGCACCAACACAAGTGCGAAAAGTGGTTTTTCAACACTAACACAAGTGCGAAAAGTGCTTTTTCCACACTAATACAAGTGCAAAAGTGGTTGCCTGCACCAACACAAGTGCGAAAAGTGGTTTTTCAACACTAACACAAGTGCGAAAAGTGGTTTTACCACACTAATACAAGTGCAAAAGTGGTTTCCTGCACCAACACTAGTGCGAAAAGTGGTTTTTCAACACTATCACAAGTGCAAAAATTGTTTTTTCCACACTAATACAAGTGCAAAAGTGGTTTCCTGCACCAACACAAGTGCGAAAAGTGGTTTTTCCACACTAACACAAGTGCGAAAAGTGGTTTTTCAACACTAACACAAGTGCGAAAAGTGGTTTTTCCACACTAATACAAGTGCAAAAGTGGTTTCCTGCACCAACACAAGTGCGTAAAGTGGTTTTTCAACTCTAACACAAGTGCAAAAAGTGGTTTTTCAACACTAACACAAGTGCGAAAAGTGGTTTTTCAACACTAACACAAGTGCGAAAAGTGGTTTTTCCACACTAATACAAGTGCAAAAGTGGTTTCCTGCACCAACACAAGTGCGAAAAGTGGTTTTTCAACACTAACACAAGTGCGAAAAGTGGTTTTTCAACACTATCACAAGTGCAAAAAGTATTTTTTCCACACTAATACAAGTGCAAAAGTGGTTTCCTGCACCAACACAAGTGCGAAAAGTGGTTTTTCAACACTAACACAAGTGCGAAAGTGGTTTTTCCCCACTAATACAAGTGCAAAAGTGGTTTCCTGCACCAACACAAGTGCGAAAAGTGGTTTTTCAACAATAACACAAGTGCGAAAAGTGGTTTTTCAACACTATCACAAGTGCAAAAAGTGTTTTTTCCACACTAATACAAGTGCAAAAGTGGTTTCCTGCACCAACACAAGTGCGAAAAGTGGTTTTTCAACAATAACAAGTGCGAAAAGTGGTTTTTCAACACTATCACAAGTGCAAAAAGTGTTTTTTCCACACTAATACAAGTGCAAAAGTGGTTTCCTGCACCAACAAAAGTGCGAAAAGTGGTTTTTCCACACTAACACAAGTGCGAAAAGTGGTTTTTCAACACTAACACAAGTGCGAAAAGTGGTTTTTCCACACTAATACAAGTGCAAAAGTGGTTTCCTGCACCAACACAAGTGCGAAAAGTCGTTTTTCAACACCAACACAAGTGCGAAAAGTGTTTTTTCAACACTAACACAAGTGCGAAAAGTGGTTTTTCAACACTATCACAAGTGCAAAAAGTGGTTTTCCACACTAATACAAGTGCAAAAGTGGTTTCCTGCACCAACGCAAGTGCGAAAAGTGGTTTTCTCAACACTAACACAAGTGCGAAAAGTGGTTTTTCAACACTAACACAAGTGCGAAAAGTGGTTTTTCAACACTATCACAAGTGCAAAAAGTGTTTTTTCCACACTAATACAAGTGCAAAAGTGGTTTCTTGCACCAACACAAGTGCGAAAAGTGGTTTTTCAACACTAACACAAGTGCGAAATGTGGTTTTTCAACACTATCACAAGTGCAAAAAGTGTTTTTTCCACACTAATACAAGTGCAAAAGTGGTTTCCTGCACCAACACAAGTGCGAAAAGTGGTTTTTCAACACTAACACAAGTGCAAAAAGTGGTTTTCCACACTAATACAAGTGCAAAAGTGGTTTCCTGCACCAACACAAGTGCGAAAAGTGGTTTTTCAACACTAACACAAGTGCGAAAAATGGTTTTTCAACAATATCACAAGTGCAAAAAGTGTTTTTTCCACACTAATACAAGTGCAAAAGTGGTTTCCTGCACCAACACAAGTGCGAAAAGTGGTTTTTCAACACTAACACAAGTGCGAAAAGTGCTTTTTCCACACTAATACAAGTGCAAAAGTGCTTTCCTGCACCAACACAAGTGCGAAAAGTGGTTTTTCAACACTAACACATGTGCGAAAAGTGGTTTTTCCACACTAATACAAGTGCAAAAGTGGTTTCCTGCACCAACACAAGTGCGAAAAGTGGTTTTTCAACACTAACACAAGTGCGAAAAGTGGTTTTTCAACACTATCACAAGTGCGAAAAGTGGTTTTTCCACACTAAATCAAGTGCAAAAGTGGTTTCCTGCACCAACACAAGTGCGTAAAGTGGTTTTTCAACACTAAGACAAGTGGGAAAAGTGGTTTTTCAACACTAACACAAGTGCGAAAAGTGGTTTTTCCACACTAATACAAGTGCAAAAGTGGTTTCCTGCACCAAGACAAGTGCGAAAAGGGGTTTTTCAACACTAACACAAGTGCGAAAAGTGGTTTTTCAACACTATCACAAGTGCAAAAAGTGTTTTTTCCACACTAATACAAGTGCAAAAGTGGTTTCCTGCACCAACACAAGTGCGAAAAGTGGTTTTTCAACACTAACACAAGTGCGAAAAGTGGTTTTTCCACACTAATACAAGTGCAAAAGTGGTTTCCTGCACCAACACAAGTGCAAAAAGTGGTTTTTCAACACTAACACAAGTGCGAAAAGTGGTTTTCAACACTATCACAAGTGCAAAAATTGTTTTTTCCACACTAATACAAGTGCAAAAGTGGTTTCCTGCACCAACACAAGTGCGAAAAGTGGTTTTCCCACACTAACACAAGTGCGAAAAGTGGTTTTTCAACACTAACACAAGTGCGAAAAGTGGTTTTTCCACACTAATACAAGTGCAAAAGTGGTTTCCTGCACCAACACAAGTGCGTAAAGTGGTTTTTCAACACTAACACAAGTGCGAAAAGTGGTTTTTCAACACTAACACAAGTGCGAAAAGTGGTTTTTCAACAATAACACAAGTGCGAAAAGTGGTTTTTCAACACTATCACAAGTGCAAAAAGTGTTTTTCCACACTAATACAAGTGCAAAAGTGGTTTCCTGCACCAACACAAGTGCGAAAAGTGGTTTTTCAACAATAACACAAGTGCGAAAAGTGGTTTTTCAACACTATCACAAGTGCAAAAAGTGTTTTTTCCACACTAATACAAGTGCAAAAGTGGTTTCCTGCACCAACAAAAGTGCGAAAAGTGGTTTTTCCACACCAACACAAGTGCGAAAAGTGGTTTTTCAACACTAACACAAGTGCGAAAAGTGGTTTTTCCACACTAATACAAGTGCAAAAGTGGTTTCCTGCACCAACACAAGTGCGAAAAGTCGTTTTTCAACACCAACACAAGTGCGAAAAGTGTTTTTTCAAAACTAACACAAGTGCGAAAAGTGGTTTTTCAACACTATCACAAGTGCAAAAAGTGGTTTTCCACACTAATACAAGTGCAAAAGTGGTTTCCTGCACCAACACAAGTGCGAAAAGTGGTTTTCTCAACACTAACACAAGTGCGAAAAGTGGTTTTTCAACACTAACACAAGTGCGAAAAGTGGTTTTTCAACACTATCACAAGTGCAAAAAGTGTTTTTTCCACACTAATACAAGTGCAAAAGTGGTTTCTTTCACCAACACAAGTGCGAAAAGTGGTTTTTCAACACTAACACAAGTGCGAAATGTGGTTTTTCAACACTATCACAAGTGCAAAAAGTGTTTTTTCCACACTAATACAAGTGCAAAAGTGGTTTCCTGCACCAACACAAGTGCGAAAAGTGGTTTTTCAACACTAACACAAGTGCGAAAAGTGGTTTTCCACACTAATACAAGTGCAAAAGTGGTTTCCTGCACCAACACAAGTGCGAAAAGTGGTTTTTCAACACTAACACAAGTGCGAAAAATGGTTTTTCAACAATATCACAAGTGCAAAAAGTGTTTTTTCCACACTAATACAAGTGCAAAAGTGGTTTCCTGCACCAACACAAGTGCGAAAAGTGGTTTTTCAACACTAACACAAGTGCGAAAAGTGGTTTTTCCACACTAATACAAGTGCAAAAGTGGTTTCCTGCACCAACACAAGTGCGAAAAGTGGTTTTTCAACACTAACACAAGTGCGAAAAGTGGTTTTTCAACAGTATCACAAGTGCAAAAAGTGTTTTTTCCACACTAATACAAGTGCAAAAGTGGTTTCCTGCACCAACACAAGTGCAAAAAGTGGTTTTTCCACACTAATACAAGTGCAAAAGTGGTTTCCTGCACCAACACAAGTGCGAAAAGTGGTTTTTCAACACTAACAAAAGTGCGAAAAGTGGTTTTTCAACACTATCACAAGTGCAAAAAGTGTTTTTTTCACACTAATACAAGTGCAAAAGTGGTTTCCTGCACCAACACAAGTGCGAAAAGTGGTTTTTCAATACTAACACAAGTGCGAAAAGTGGTTTTTCAACACAATCACAAGTGCAAAAAGTGTTTTTTCCACACTAATACAAGTGCAAAAGTGGTTTCCTGCACCAACACAAGTGCGAAAAGTGGTTTTTCAACACTAACACAAGTGCGAAAAGTGGTTTTTCCACACTAATACAAGTGCAAAAGTGCTTTCCTACACCAACACAAGTGCGAAAAGTGGTTTTTCAACACTAACACAAGTGCGAAAAGTGGTTTTTCCACACTAAATCAAGTGCAAAAGTGGTTTCCTGCACCAACACAAGTGCGTAAAGTGGTTTTTCAACACTAACACAAGTGGGAAAAGTGGTTTTTCAACACTAACACAAGTGCGAAAAGTGGTTTTTCAACACTAACACAAGTGCGAAAAGTGGTTTTTCCACACTAATACAAGTGCAAAAGTGGTTTCCTGCACCAACACAAGTGCGAAAAGTGGTTTTTCAACACTAACACAAGTGCGAAAAGTGGTTTTTCCACACTAATACAAGTGCAAAAGTGGTTTCCTGCACCAACACAAGTGCAAAAAGTGGTTTTTCAACACTAACACAAGTGCGAAAAGTGGTTTTTCAACACTATCACAAGTGCAAAAATTGTTTTTTCCACACTAATACAAGTGCAAAAGTGGTTTCCTGCACCAACACAAGTGCGAAAAGTGGTTTTTCCACACTAACACAAGTGCGAAAAGTGGTTTTTCAACACTAACACAAGTGCGAAAAGTGGTTTTTCCACACTAATACAAGTGCAAAAGTGGTTTCCTGCACCAACACAAGTGCGTAAAGTGGTTTTTCAACACTAACACAAGTGCGAAGTGGTTTTTCCACACTAATACAAGTGCAAAAGTGGTTTCCTGCACCAACACAAGTGCGAAAAGTGGTTTTTCAACACTAACACAAGTGCGAAAAGTGGTTTTTCAACACTATCACAAGTGCAAAACGTGTTTTTTCCACACTAATACAAGTGCAAAAGTGGTTTCCTGCACCAACACAAGTGCGAAAAGTGGTTTTTCAACACTAACACAAGTGCGAAAAGTGGTTTTTCCACACTAATACAAGTGCAAAAGTGGTTTCCTGCACCAACACAAGTGCGAAAAGTGGTTTTTCAACACTAACACAAGTGCGAAAAGTGGTTTTTCAACACTATCACAAGTGCAAAAAGTGTTTTTTCCACACTAATACAAGTGCAAAAGTGGTTTCCTGCACCAACACAAGTGCGAAAAGTGGTTTTTCAACACTAACACAAGTGCGAAAAGTGGTTTTTCAACACTATCACAAGTGCAAAAAGTGTTTTTTCCACACTAATACAAGTGCAAGAAGTGGTTTCCTGCACCAACACAAGTGCGAAAAGTGGTTTTTTCAACAATAACACAAGTGCGAAAAGTGGTTTTTCAACACTATCACAAGTGCAAAAAGTGTTTTTTCCACACTAATACAAGTGCAAAAGTGGTTTCCTGCACCAACAAAAGTGCGAAAAGTGGTTTTTCCACACTAACACAAGTGCGAAAAGTGGTTTTTCAACACTAACACAAGTGCGAAAAGTGGTTTTTCCACACTAATACAAGTGCAAAAGTGGTTTCCTGCACCAACACAAGTGCGAAAAGTCGTTTTTCAACACCAACACAAGTGCGAAAAGTGTTTTTTCAACACTAACACAAGTGCGAAAAGTGGTTTTTCAACACTAACACAAGTGCGAAAAGTGGTTTTCCACACTAATACAAGTGCAAAAAGTGGTTTCCTGCACCAACACAAGTGCGAAAAGTGGTTTTCTCAACACTAACACAAGTGCGAAAAGTGGTTTTTCAACACTAACACAAGTGCGAAAAGTGGTTTTTCAACACTAATACAAGTGCAAAAGTGGTTTCCTGCACCAACACAAGTGCGAAAAGTGGTTTTTCAACACTAACACAAGTGCGAAAAGTGCTTTTTCCACACTAATACAAGTGCAAAAGTGGTTTCCTGCACCAACACAAGTGCGAAAAGTGGTTTTTCAACACTAACACAAGTGCGAAAAGTGGTTTTTCCACACTAATACAAGTGCAAAAGTGGTTTCCTGCACCAACACTAGTGCGAAAAGTGGTTTTTCAACACTAACACAAGTGCGAAAAGTGGTTTTTCAACACTATCACAAGTGCAAAAATTGTTTTTTCCACACTAATACAAGTGCAAAAGTGGTTTCCTGCACCAACACAAGTGCGTAAAGTGGTTTTTCAACACTAACACAAGTGCGAAAAGTGGTTTTTCAACACTAACACAAGTGCGAAAAGTGGTTTTTCAACACTAACACAAGTGCGAAAAGTGGTTTTTCCACACTAATACAAGTGCAAAAGTGGTTTCCTGCACCAACACAAGTGCGAAAAGTGGTTTTTCAACACTAACACAAGTGCGAAAAGTGGTTTTTCAACACTATCACAAGTGCAAAAAGTGTTTTTTCCACACGAATACAAGTGCAAAAGTGGTTTCCTGCACCAACAAAAGTGCGAAAAGTGGTTTTTCAACACTAACACAAGTGCGAAAAGTGGTTTTTCAACACTATCACAAGTGCAAAAAGTATTTTTTCCACACTAATACAAGTGCAAAAGTGGTTTCCTGCACCAACACAAGTGCGAAAAGTGGTTTTTCAACACTAACACAAGTGCGAAAGTGGTTTTTCCCCACTAATACAAGTGCAAAAGTGGTTTCCTGCACCAACACAAGTGCGAAAATTAGTTTTTCAACAATAACACAAGTGCGAAAAGTGGTTTTTCAACACTATCACAAGTGCAAAAAGTGTTTTTTCCACACTAATACAAGTGCAAAAGTGGTTTCCTGCACCAACACAAGTGCGAAAAGTGGTTTTTCAACAATAACACAAGTGCGAAAAGTGGTTTTTCAACACTATCACAAGTGCAAAAAGTGTTTTTTCCACACTAATACAAGTGCAAAAGTGGTTTCCTGCACCAACAAAAGTGCGAAAAGTGGTTTTTCCACACTAACACAAGTGCGAAAAGTGGTTTTTCAACACTAACACAAGTGCGAAAAGTGGTTTTTCCACACTAATACAAGTGCAAAAGTGGTTTCCTGCACCAACACAAGTGCGAAAAGTCGTTTTTCAACACCAACACAAGTGCGAAAAGTGTTTTTTCAACACTAACACAAGTGCGAAAAGTGGTTTTTCAACACTATCACAAGTGCAAAAAGTGGTTTTCCACACTAATACAAGTGCAAAAGTGGTTTCCTGCACCAACGCAAGTGCGAAAAGTGGTTTTCTCAACACTAACACAAGTGCGAAAAGTGGTTTTTCAACACTAACACAAGTGCGAAAAGTGGTTTTTAAACACTATCACAAGTGCAAAAAGTGTTTTTTCCACACTAATACAAGTGCAAAAGTGGTTTCTTGCACCAACACAAGTGCAAAAAGTGGTTTTTCCACACTAACACAAGTGCGAAATGTGGTTTTTCAACACTATCACAAGTGCAAAAAGTGTTTTTTCCACACTAATACAAGTGCAAAAGTGGTTTCCTGCACCAACACAAGTGCGAAAAGTGGTTTTTCAACACTAACACAAGTGCAAAAAGTGGTTTTCCACACTAATACAAGTGCAAAAGTGGTTTCCTGCACCAACACAAGTGCGAAAAGTGGTTTTTCAACACTAACACAAGTGCGAAAAATGGTTTTTCAACAATATCACAAGTGCAAAAAGTGTTTTTTCCACACTAATACAAGTGCAAAAGTGGTTTCCTGCACCAACACAAGTGCGAAAAGTGGTTTTTCAACACTAACACAAGTGCGAAAAGTGGTTTTTCCACACTAATACAAGTGCAAAAGTGCTTTCCTGCACCAACACAAGTGCGAAAAGTGGTTTTTCAACACTAACACAAGTGCGAAAAGTGGTTTTTCCACGCTAATACAAGTGCAAAAGTGGTTTCCTGCACCAACACAAGTGCGAAAAGTGGTTTTTCAACACCAACACAAGTGCGAAAAGTGGTTTTTCAACACTAACACAAGTGCGAAAAGTGGTTTTTCAACACTAACACAAGTGCAAAAGTGGTTTCCTGCACCAACACAAGTGCGAAAAGTGGTTTTTCAACACTATCACAAGTGCAAAAAGTGTTTTTTCCACACTAATACAAGTGCAAAAGTGGTTTCCTGCACCAACACAAGTGCGAAAAGTGGTTTTTCAACACTAACACAAGTGCGAAAGTGGTTTTTCCCCACTAATACAAGTGCAAAAGTGGTTTCCTGCACCAACACAAGTGCGAAAAGTGGTTTTTCAACAATAACACAAGTGCGAAAAGTGGTTTTTCAACACTATCACAAGTGCAAAAAGTGTTTTTTCCACACTAATACAAGTGCAAAAGGGGTTTCCTGCACCAACACAAGTGCGAAAAGTGGTTTTTCAACAATAACACAAGTGCGAAAAGTGGTTTTTCAACACTATCACAAGTGCAAAAAGTGTTTTTTCCACACTAATACAAGTGCAAAAGTGGTTTCCTGCACCAACAAAAGTGCGAAAAGTGGTTTTTCCACACTAACACAAGTGCGAAAAGTGGTTTTTCAACACTAACACAAGTGCGAAAAGTGGTTTTTCCACACTAATACAAGTGCAAAAGTGGTTTCCTGCACCAACACAAGTGCGAAAAGTGGTTTTTCAACACTAACACAAGTGCGAAAAGTGCTTTTTCCACACTAATACAAGTGCAAAAGTGGTTTCCTGCACCAACACAAGTGCGAAAAGTGGTTTTTCAACACTAACACAAGTGCGAAAAGTGGTTTTTCCACACTAATACAAGTGCAAAAGTGGTTTCCTGCACCAACACTAGTGCGAAAAGTGGTTTTTCAACACTAACACAAGTGCGAAAAGTGGTTTTTCAACACTATCACAAGTGCAAAAATTGTTTTTTCCACACTAATACAAGTGCAAAAGTGGTTTCCTGCACCAACACAAGTGCGAAAAGTGGTTTTTCCACACTAACACAAGTGCGAAAAGTGGTTTTTCAACACTAACACAAGTGCGAAAAGTGGTTTTTCCACACTAATACAAGTGCAAAAGTGGTTTCCTGCACCAACACAAGTGCGTAAAGTGGTTTTTCAACACTAACACAAGTGCGAAAAGTGGTTTTTCAACACTAACACAAGTGCGAAAAGTGGTTTTTCAACACTAACACAAGTGCGAAAAGTGGTTTTTCCACACTAATACAAGTGCAAAAGTGGTTTCCTGCACCAACACAAGTGCGAAAAGTGGTTTTTCAACACTAACACAAGTGCGAAAAGTGGTTTTTCAACACTATCACAAGTGCAAAAAGTGTTTTTTCCACACTAATACAAGTGCAAAAGTGGTTTCCTGCACCAACACTAGTGCGAAAAGTGGTTTTTCAACACTAACACAAGTGCAAAAAGTGGTTTTCCACACTAATACAAGTGCAAAAGTGGTTTCCTGCACCAACACAAGTGCGAAAAGTGGTTTTTCAACACTAACACAAGTGCGAAAAATGGTTTTTCAACAATATCACAAGTGCAAAAAGTGTTTTTTCCACACTAATACAAGTGCAAAAGTGGTTTCCTGCACCAACACAAGTGCGAAAAGTGGTTTTTCAACACTAACACAAGTGCGAAAAGTGCTTTTTCCACACTAATACAAGTGCAAAAGTGCTTTCCTGCACCAACACAAGTGCGAAAAGTGGTTTTTCAACACTAACACATGTGCGAAAAGTGGTTTTTCCACACTAATACAAGTGCAAAAGTGGTTTCCTGCACCAACACAAGTGCGAAAAGTGGTTTTTCAACACTAACACAAGTGCGAAAAGTGGTTTTTCAACACTAACACAAGTGCGAAAAGTGGTTTTTCCACACTAAATCAAGTGCAAAAGTGGTTTCCTGCACCAACACAAGTGCGTAAAGTGGTTTTTCAACACTAAGACAAGTGGGAAAAGTGGTTTTTCAACACTAACACAAGTGCGAAAAGTGGTTTTTCCACACTAATACAAGTGCAAAAGTGGTTTCCTGCACCAACACAAGTGCGAAAAGGGGTTTTTCAACACTAACACAAGTGCGAAAAGTGGTTTTTCAACACTATCACAAGTGCAAAAAGTGTTTTTTCCACACTAATACAAGTGCAAAAGTGGTTTCCTGCACCAACACAAGTGCGAAAAGTGGTTTTTCAACACTAACACAAGTGCGAAAAGTGGTTTTTCCACACTAATACAAGTGCAAAAGTGGTTTCCTGCACCAACACAAGTGCAAAAAGTGGTTTTTCAACACTAACACAAGTGCGAAAATTGGTTTTTCAACACTATCACAAGTGCAAAAATTGTTTTTTCCACACTAATACAAGTGCAAAAGTGGTTTCCTGCACCAACACAAGTGCGAAAAGTGGTTTTCCCACACTAACACAAGTGCGAAAAGTGGTTTTTCAACACTAACACAAGTGCGAAAAGTGGTTTTTCCACACTAATACAAGTGCAAAAGTGGTTTCCTGCACCAACACAAGTGCGTAAAGTGGTTTTTCAACACTAACACAAGTGCGAAAAGTGGTTTTTCAACACTAACACAAGTGCGAAAAGTGGTTTTTCAACACTAACACAAGTGCGAAAAGTGGTTTTTCCACACTAACACAAGTGCGAAAAGTGGTTTTTCCACACTAATACAAGTGCAAAAGTGGTTTCCTGCACCAACAAAAGTGCGAAAAGTGGTTTTTCAACACTAACACAAGTGCGAAAAGTGGTTTTTCAACACTATCACAAGTGCAAAAAGTGTTTTTTCCACACTAATACAAGTGCAAAAGTGGTTTCCTGCACCAACACAAGTGCGAAAAGTGGTTTTTCAACACTAACACAAGTGCGAAAGTGGTTTTTCCCCACTAATACAAGTGCAAAAGTGGTTTCCTGCACCAACACAAGTGCGAAAAGTGGTTTTTCAACAATAACACAAGTGCGAAAAGTGGTTTTTCAACACTATCACAAGTGCAAAAAGTGTTTTTCCACACTAATACAAGTGCAAAAGTGGTTTCCTGCACCAACACAAGTGCGAAAAGTGGTTTTTCAACAATAACACAAGTGCGAAAAGTGGTTTTTCAACACTATCACAAGTGCAAAAAGTGTTTTTTCCACACTAATACAAGTGCAAAAGTGGTTTCCTGCACCAACAAAAGTGCGAAAAGTGGTTTTTCCACACCAACACAAGTGCGAAAAGTGGTTTTTCAACACTAACACAAGTGCGAAAAGTGGTTTTTCCACACTAATACAAGTGCAAAAGTGGTTTCCTGCACCAACACAAGTGCGAAAAGTCGTTTTTCAACACCAACACAAGTGCGAAAAGTGTTTTTTCAAAACTAACACAAGTGCGAAAAGTGGTTTTTCAACACTATCACAAGTGCAAAAAGTGGTTTTCCACACTAATACAAGTGCAAAAGTGGTTTCCTGCACCAACACAAGTGCGAAAAGTGGTTTTCTCAACACTAACACAAGTGCGAAAAGTGGTTTTTCAACACTAACACAAGTGCGAAAAGTGGTTTTTCAACACTAACACAAGTGCGAAAAGTGCTTTTCAACACTATCACAAGTGCAAAAATTGTTTTTTCCACACTAATACAAGTGCAAAAGTGGTTTCTTGCACCAACACAAGTGCGAAAAGTGGTTTTTCAACACTAACACAAGTGCGAAATGTGGTTTTTCAACACTATCACAAGTGCAAAAAGTGTTTTTTCCACACTAATACAAGTGCAAAAGTGGTTTCCTGCACCAACACAAGTGCGAAAAGTGGTTTTTCAACACTAACACAAGTGCGAAAAGTGGTTTTCCACACTAATACAAGTGCAAAAGTGGTTTCCTGCACCAACACAAGTGCGAAAAGTGGTTTTTCAACACTAACACAAGTGCGAAAAATGGTTTTTCAACAATATCACAAGTGCAAAAAGTGTTTTTTCCACACTAATACAAGTGCAAAAGTGGTTTCCTGCACCAACACAAGTGCGAAAAGTGGTTTTTCAACACTAACACAAGTGCGAAAAGTGGTTTTTCCACACTAATACAAGTGCAAAAGTGGTTTCCTGCACCAACACAAGTGCGAAAAGTGGTTTTTCAACACTAACACAAGTGCGAAAAGTGGTTTTTCAACAGTATCACAAGTGCAAAAAGTGTTTTTTCCACACTAATACAAGTGCAAAAGTGGTTTCCTGCACCAACACAAGTGCGAAAAGTGGTTTTTCAACACTAACACAAGTGCGAAAAGTGGTTTTTCCACACTAATACAAGTGCAAAAGTGGTTTCCTGCACCAACACAAGTGCGAAAAGTGGTTTTTCAACACTAACACAAGTGCGAAAAGTGGTTTTTCAACACAATCACAAGTGCAAAAAGTGTTTTTTCCACACTAATACAAGTGCAAAAGTGGTTTCCTGCACCAACACAAGTGCGAAAAGTGGTTTTTCAACACTAACACAAGTGCTAAAAGTGGTTTTTCCACACTAATACAAGTGCAAAAGTGCTTTCCTACACCAACACAAGTGCGAAAAGTGGTTTTTCAACACTAACACAAGTGCGAAAAGTGGTTTTTCCACACTAAATCAAGTGCAAAAGTGGTTTCCTGCACCAACACAAGTGCGTAAAGTGGTTTTTCAACACTAACACAAGTGGGAAAAGTGGTTTTTCAACACTAACACAAGTGCGAAAAGTGGTTTTTCAACACTAACACAAGTGCGAAAAGTGGTTTTTCCACACTAATACAAGTGCAAAAGTGGTTTCCTGCACCAACACAAGTGCGAAAAGTGGTTTTTCAACACTAACACAAGTGCGAAAAGTGGTTTTTCCACACTAATACAAGTGCAAAAGTGGTTTCCTGCACCAACACAAGTGCAAAAAGTGGTTTTTCAACACTAACACAAGTGCGAAAAGTGGTTTTTCAACACTATCACAAGTGCAAAAATTGTTTTTTCCACACTAATACAAGTGCAAAAGTGGTTTCCTGCACCAACACAAGTGCGAAAAGTGGTTTTTCCACACTAACACAAGTGCGAAAAGTGGTTTTTCAACACTAACACAAGTGCGAAAAGTGGTTTTTCCACACTAATACAAGTGCAAAAGTGGTTTCCTGCACCAACACAAGTGCGTAAAGTGGTTTTTCAACACTAACACAAGTGCGAAGTGGTTTTTCCACACTAATACAAGTGCAAAAGTGGTTTCCTGCACCAACACAAGTGCGAAAAGTGGTTTTTCAACACTAACACAAGTGCGAAAAGTGGTTTTTCAACACTATCACAAGTGCAAAACGTGTTTTTTCCACACTAATACAAGTGCAAAAGTGGTTTCCTGCACCAACACAAGTGCGAAAAGTGGTTTTTCAACACTAACACAAGTGCGAAAAGTGGTTTTTCCACACTAATACAAGTGCAAAAGTGGTTTCCTGCACCAACACAAGTGCGAAAAGTGGTTTTTCAACACTAACACAAGTGCGAAAAGTGGTTTTTCAACACTATCACAAGTGCAAAAAGTGTTTTTTCCACACTAATACAAGTGCAAAAGTGGTTTCCTGCACCAACACAAGTGCGAAAAGTGGTTTTTCAACACTAACACAAGTGCGAAAAGTGGTTTTTCAACACTATCACAAGTGCAAAAAGTGTTTTTTCCACACTAATACAAGTGCAAGAAGTGGTTTCCTGCACCAACACAAGTGCGAAAAGTGGTTTTTTCAACAATAACACAAGTGCGAAAAGTGGTTTTTCAACACTATCACAAGTGCAAAAAGTGTTTTTTCCACACTAATACAAGTGCAAAAGTGGTTTCCTGCACCAACAAAAGTGCGAAAAGTGGTTTTTCCACACTAACACAAGTGCGAAAAGTGGTTTTTCAACACTAACACAAGTGCGAAAAGTGGTTTTTCCACACTAATACAAGTGCAAAAGTGGTTTCCTGCACCAACACAAGTGCGAAAAGTCGTTTTTCAACACCAACACAAGTGCGAAAAGTGTTTTTTCAACACTAACACAAGTGCGAAAAGTGGTTTTTCAACACTATCACAAGTGCAAAAAGTGGTTTTCCACACTAATACAAGTGCAAAAAGTGGTTTCCTGCACCAACACAAGTGCGAAAAGTGGTTTTCTCAACACTAACACAAGTGCGAAAAGTGGTTTTTCAACACTAACACAAGTGCGAAAAGTGGTTTTTCAACACTAATACAAGTGCAAAAGTGGTTTCCTGCACCAACACAAGTGCGAAAAGTGGTTTTTCAACACTAACACAAGTGCGAAAAGTGCTTTTTCCACACTAATACAAGTGCAAAAGTGGTTTCCTGCACCAACACAAGTGCGAAAAGTGGTTTTTCAACACTAACACAAGTGCGAAAAGTGGTTTTTCCACACTAATACAAGTGCAAAAGTGGTTTCCTGCACCAACACTAGTGCGAAAAGTGGTTTTTCAACACTAACACAAGTGCGAAAAGTGGTTTTTCAACACTATCACAAGTGCAAAAATTGTTTTTTCCACACTAATACAAGTGCAAAAGTGGTTTCCTGCACCAACACAAGTGCGAAAAGTGGTTTTTCCACACTAACACAAGTGCGAAAAGTGGTTTTTCAACACTAACACAAGTGCGAAAAGTGGTTTTTCCACACTAATACAAGTGCAAAAGTGGTTTCCTGCACCAACACAAGTGCGAAAAATGGTTTTTCAACACTAACACAAGTGCGAAAAGTGGTTTTTCAACACTAACACAAGTGCGAAAAGTGGTTTTTCAACACTAACACAAGTGCGAAAAGTGGTTTTTCCACACTAATACAAGTGCAAAAGTGGTTTCCTGCACCAACACAAGTGCGAAAAGTGGTTTTTCAACACTAACACAAGTGCGAAAAGTGGTTTTTCAACACTATCACAAGTGCAAAAAGTGTTTTTTCCACACGAATACAAGTGCAAAAGTGGTTTCCTGCACCAACAAAAGTGCGAAAAGTGGTTTTTCAACACTAACACAAGTGCGAAAAGTGGTTTTTCAACACTATCACAAGTGCAAAAAGTATTTTTTCCACACTAATACAAGTGCAAAAGTGGTTTCCTGCACCAACACAAGTGCGAAAAGTGGTTTTTCAACACTAACACAAGTGCGAAAGTGGTTTTTCCCCACTAATACAAGTGCAAAAGTGGTTTCCTGCACCAACACAAGTGCGAAAATTGGTTTTTCAACAATAACACAAGTGCGAAAAGTGGTTTTTCAACACTATCACAAGTGCAAAAAGTGTTTTTTCCACACTAATACAAGTGCAAAAGTGGTTTCCTGCACCAACACAAGTGCGAAAAGTGGTTTTTCAACAATAACACAAGTGCGAAAAGTGGTTTTTCAACACTAACACAAGTGCGAAAAGTGGTTTTTCCACACTAATACAAGTGCAAAAGTGGTTTCCTGCACCAACACAAGTGCGAAAAGTCGTTTTTCAACACCAACACAAGTGCGAAAAGTGTTTTTTCAACACTAACACAAGTGCGAAAAGTGGTTTTTCAACACTATCACAAGTGCAAAAAGTGGTTTTCCACACTAATACAAGTGCAGAAGTGGTTTCCTGCACCAACGCAAGTGCGAAAAGTGGTTTTCTCAACACTAACACAAGTGCGAAAAGTGGTTTTTCAACACTAACACAAGTGCGAAAAGTGGTTTTTCAACACTATCACAAGTGCAAAAAGTGTTTTTTCCACACTAATACAAGTGCAAAAGTGGTTTCTTGCACCAACACAAGTGCAAAAAGTGGTTTTTCCACACTAACACAAGTGCGAAATGTGGTTTTTCAACACTATCACAAGTGCAAAAAGTGTTTTTTCCACACTAATACAAGTGCAAAAGTGGTTTCCTGCACCAACACAAGTGCGAAAAGTGGTTTTTCAACACTAACACAAGTGCAAAAAGTGGTTTTCCACACTAATACAAGTGCAAAAGTGGTTTCGTGCACCAACACAAGTGCGAAAAGTGGTTTTTCAACACTAACACAAGTGCGAAAAATGGTTTTTCAACAATATCACAAGTGCAAAAAGTGTTTTTTCCACACTAATACAAGTGCAAAAGTGGTTTCCTGCACCAACACAAGTGCGAAAAGTGGTTTTTCAACACTAACACAAGTGCGAAAAGTGGTTTTTCCACACTAATACAAGTGCAAAAGTGCTTTCCTGCACCAACACAAGTGCGAAAAGTGGTTTTTCAACACCAACACAAGTGCGAAAAGTGGTTTTTCAACACTAACACAAGTGCGAAAAGTGGTTTTTCAACACTAACACAAGTGCAAAAGTGGTTTCCTGCACCAACACAAGTGCGAAAAGTGGTTTTTCAACACTAACACAAGTGCGAAAAGTGGTTTTTCAACACTAACACAAGTGCGAAAAGTGGTTTTTCAACACTAATACAAGTGCAAAAGTGGTTTCCTGCACCAACACAAGTGCGAAAAGTGGTTTTTCAACACTAACACAAGTGCGAAAAGTGCTTTTTCCACACTAATACAAGTGCAAAAGTGGTTTCCTGCACCAACACAAGTGCGAAAAGTGGTTTTTCAACACTAACACAAGTGCGAAAAGTGGTTTTTCCACACTAATACAAGTGCAAAAGTGGTTTCCTGCACCAACACTAGTGCGAAAAGTGGTTTTTCAACACTAACACAAGTGCGAAAAGTGGTTTTTCAACACTATCACAAGTGCAAAAATTGTTTTTTCCACACTAATACAAGTGCAAAAGTGGTTTCCTGCACCAACACAAGTGCGAAAAGTGGTTTTTCCACACTAACACAAGTGCGAAAAGTGGTTTTTCAACACTAACACAAGTGCGAAAAGTGGTTTTTCCACACTAATACAAGTGCAAAAGTGGTTTCCTGCACCAACACAAGTGCGAAAAATGGTTTTTCAACACTAACACAAGTGCGAAAAGTGGTTTTTCAACACTAACACAAGTGCGAAAAGTGGTTTTTCAACACTAACACAAGTGCGAAAAGTGGTTTTTCCACACTAATACAAGTGCAAAAGTGGTTTCCTGCACCAACACAAGTGCGAAAAGTGGTTTTTCAACACTAACACAAGTGCGAAAAGTGGTTTTTCAACACTATCACAAGTGCAAAAAGTGTTTTTTCCACACGAATACAAGTGCAAAAGTGGTTTCCTGCACCAACAAAAGTGCGAAAAGTGGTTTTTCAACACTAACACAAGTGCGAAAAGTGGTTTTTCAACACTATCACAAGTGCAAAAAGTATTTTTTCCACACTAATACAAGTGCAAAAGTGGTTTCCTGCACCAACACAAGTGCGAAAAGTGGTTTTTCAACACTAACACAAGTGCGAAAGTGGTTTTTCCCCACTAATACAAGTGCAAAAGTGGTTTCCTGCACCAACACAAGTGCGAAAATTGGTTTTTCAACAATAACACAAGTGCGAAAAGTGGTTTTTCAACACTATCACAAGTGCAAAAAGTGTTTTTTCCACACTAATACAAGTGCAAAAGTGGTTTCCTGCACCAACACAAGTGCGAAAAGTGGTTTTTCAACAATAACACAAGTGCGAAAAGTGGTTTTTCAACACTAACACAAGTGCGAAAAGTGGTTTTTCCACACTAATACAAGTGCAAAAGTGGTTTCCTGCACCAACACAAGTGCGAAAAGTCGTTTTTCAACACCAACACAAGTGCGAAAAGTGTTTTTTCAACACTAACACAAGTGCGAAAAGTGGTTTTTCAACACTATCACAAGTGCAAAAAGTGGTTTTCCACACTAATACAAGTGCAGAAGTGGTTTCCTGCACCAACGCAAGTGCGAAAAGTGGTTTTCTCAACACTAACACAAGTGCGAAAAGTGGTTTTTCAACACTAACACAAGTGCGAAAAGTGGTTTTTCAACACTATCACAAGTGCAAAAAGTGTTTTTTCCACACTAATACAAGTGCAAAAGTGGTTTCTTGCACCAACACAAGTGCAAAAAGTGGTTTTTCCACACGAACACAAGTGCGAAATGTGGTTTTTCAACACTATCACAAGTGCAAAAAGTGTTTTTTCCACACTAATACAAGTGCAAAAGTGGTTTCCTGCACCAACACAAGTGCGAAAAGTGGTTTTTCAACACTAACACAAGTGCAAAAAGTGGTTTTCCACACTAATACAAGTGCAAAAGTGGTTTCCTGCACCAACACAAGTGCGAAAAGTGGTTTTTCAACACTAACACAAGTGCGAAAAATGGTTTTTCAACAATATCACAAGTGCAAAAAGTGTTTTTTCCACACTAATACAAGTGCAAAAGTGGTTTCCTGCACCAACACAAGTGCGAAAAGTGGTTTTTCAACACTAACACAAGTGCGAAAAGTGGTTTTTCCACACTAATACAAGTGCAAAAGTGCTTTCCTGCACCAACACAAGTGCGAAAAGTGGTTTTTCAACACTAACACAAGTGCGAAAAGTGGTTTTTCCACACTAATACAAGTGCAAAAGTGGTTTCCTGCACCAACACAAGTGCGAAAAGTGGTTTTTCAACACCAACACAAGTGCGAAAAGTGGTTTTTCAACACTAACACAAGTGCGAAAAGTGGTTTTTCAACACTAACACAAGTGCAAAAGTGGTTTCCTGCACCAACACAAGTGCGAAAAGTGGTTTTTCAACACTATCACAAGTGCAAAAAGTGTTTTTTCCACACTAATACAAGTGCAAAAGTGGTTTCCTGCACCAACACAAGTGCGAAAAGTGGTTTTTCAACACTAACACAAGTGTGAAAGTGGTTTTTCCCCACTAATACAAGTGCAAAAGTGGTTTCCTGCACCAACACAAGTGCGAAAAGTGGTTTTTCAACAATAACACAAGTGCGAAAAGTGGTTTTTCAACACTATCACAAGTGCAAAAAGTGTTTTTTCCACACTAATACAAGTGCAAAAGTGGTTTCCTGCACCAACACAAGTGCGAAAAGTGGTTTTTCAACAATAACACAAGTGCGAAAAGTGGTTTTTCAACACTATCACAAGTGCAAAAAGTGTTTTTTCCACACTAATACAAGTGCAAAAGTGGTTTCCTGCACCAACAAAAGTGCGAAAAGTGGTTTTTCCACACTAACACAAGTGCGAAAAGTGGTTTTTCAACACTAACACAAGTGCGAAAAGTGGTTTTTCCACACTAATACAAGTGCAAAAGTGGTTTCCTGCACCAACACAAGTGCGAAAAGTCGTTTTTCAACACCAACACAAGTGCGAAAAGTGTTTTTTCAACACTAACACAAGTGCGAAAAGTGGTTTTTCAACACTATCACAAGTGCAAAAAGTGGTTTTCCACACTAATACAAGTGCAAAAGTGGTTTCCTGCACCAACACAAGTGCGAAAAGTGGTTTTCTCAACACTAACACAAGTGCGAAAAGTGGTTTTTCAACACTAACACAAGTGCGAAAAGTGGTTTTTCAACACTATCACAAGTGCAAAAAGTGTTTTTTCCACACTAATACAAGTGCAAAAGTGGTTTCTTGCACCAACACAAGTGCGAAAAGTGGTTTTTCAACACTAACACAAGTGCGAAATGTGGTTTTTCAACACTATCACAAGTGCAAAAAGTGTTTTTTCCACACTAATACAAGTGCAAAAGTGGTTTCCTGCACCAACACAAGTGCGAAAAGTGGTTTTTCAACACTAACACAAGTGCGAAAAGTGGTTTTCCACACTAATACAAGTGCAAAAGTGGTTTCCTGCACCAACACAAGTGCGAAAAGTGGTTTTTCAACACTAACACAAGTGCGAAAAATGGTTTTTCAACAATATCACAAGTGCAAAAAGTGTTTTTTCCACACTAATACAAGTGCAAAAGTGGTTTCCTGCACCAACACAAGTGCGAAAAGTGGTTTTTCAACACTAACACAAGTGCGAAAAGTGGTTTTTCCACACTAATACAAGTGCAAAAGTGGTTTCCTGCACCAACACAAGTGCGAAAAGTGGTTTTTCAACACTAACACAAGTGCGAAAAGTGGTTTTTCAACAGTATCACAAGTGCAAAAAGTGTTTTTTCCACACTAATACAAGTGCAAAAGTGGTTTCCTGCACCAACACAAGTGCGAAAAGTGGTTTTTCAACACTAACACAAGTGCGAAAAGTGGTTTTTCCACACTAATACAAGTGCAAAAGTGGTTTCCTGCACCAACACAAGTGCGAAAAGTGGTTTTTCAACACTAACACAAGTACGAAAAGTGGTTTTTCAACACTATCACAAGTGCAAAAAGTGTTTTTTCCACACTAATACAAGTGCAAAAGTGGTTTCCTGCACCAACACAAGTGCGAAAAGTGGTTTTTTCAACAATAACACAAGTGCGAAAAGTGGTTTTTCAACACTATCACAAGTGCAAAAAGTGTTTTTTCCACACTAATACAAGTGCAAAAGTGGTTTCCTGCACCAACACAAGTGCGAAAAGTGGTTTTTCAACACTAACACAAGTGCAAAAGTGGTTTTTCCCCACTAATACAAGTGCAAAAGTGGTTTCCTGCACCAACACAAGTGCGAAAAGTGGTTTTTCAACAATAACACAAGTGCGAAAAGTGGTTTTTCAACACTATCACAAGTGCAAAAAGTGTTTTTTCCACACTAATACAAGTGCAAAAGTGGTTTCCTGCACCAACACAAGTGCGAAAAGTCGTTTTTCAACACTAACACAAGTGCGAAAAGTAGTTTTTCAACACTAACACAAGTGCGAAAAGTGGTTTTTCCACACTAATACAAGTGCAAAAGTGGTTTCCTGCACCAACACAAGTGCGAAATGTCGTTTTTCAACACCAACACAAGTGCGAAAAGTGTTTTTTCAACACTAACACAAGTGCGAAAAGTGATTTTTCAACACTATCACAAGTGCAAAAAGTGGTTTTCCACATTAATACAAGTGCAAAAGTGGTTTCCTGCACCAACACAAGTGCGAAAAGTGGTTTTCTCAACACTAACACAAGTGCGAAAAGTGGTTTTTCAACACTAACACAAGTGCGAAAAGTGATTTTTCAACACTATCACAAGTGCAAAAAGTGGTTTTCCACATTAATACAAGTGCAAAAGTGGTTTCCTGCACCAACACAAGTGCGAAAAGTGGTTTTCTCAACACTAACACAAGTGCGAAAAGTGATTTTTCAACACTATCACAAGTGCAAAAAGTGGTTTTCCACATTAATACAAGTGCAAAAGTGGTTTCCTGCACCAACACAAGTGCGAAAAGTGGTTTTCTCAACACCAACACAAGTGCGAAAAGTGGTTTTCTCAACACTAACACAAGTGCAAAAAGTGTTTTTTCCACACTAATACAAGTGCAAAAGTGGTTTCTTGCACCAACACAAGTGCGAAAAGTGGTTTTTCAACACTAACACAAGTGCGAAATGTGGTTTTTCAACACTATCACAAGTGCAAAAAGTGTTTTTCCACACTAATACAAGTGCAAAAGTGGTTTCCTGCACCAACACAAGTGCGAAAAGTGGTTTTTCAACACTAACACAAGTGCGAAAAGTGGTTTTCCACACTAATACAAGTGCAAAAGTGGTTTCCTGCACCAACACAAGTGCGAAAAGTGGTTTTTCAACACTAACACAAGTGCGAAAAATGGTTTTTCAACAATATCACAAGTGCAAAAAGTGTTTTTTCCACACTAATACAAGTGCAAAAGTGGTTTCCTGCACCAACACAAGTGCGAAAAGTGGTTTTTCAACACTAACACAAGTGCGAAAAGTGGTTTTTCCACACTAATACAAGTGCAAAAGTGGTTTCCTGCACCAACACAAGTGCGAAAAGTGGTTTTTCAACACTAACACAAGTGCGAAAAGTGGTTTTTCAACACTATCACAAGTGCAAAAAGTGTTTTTTCCACACTAATACAAGTGCAAAAGTGGTTTCCTGCACCAACACAAGTGCGAAAAGTGGTTTTTCAACACTAACACAAGTGCGAAAAGTGGTTTTTCCACACTAATACAAGTGCAAAAGTGGTTTCCTGCACCAACACAAGTGCGAAAAGTGGTTTTTCAACACTAACACAAGTGCGAAAAGTGGTTTTTCAACACTATCACAAGTGCAAAAAGTGTTTTTTCCACACTAATACAAGTGCAAAAGTGGTTTCCTGCACCAACACAAGTGCGAAAAGTGGTTTTTCAACACTAACACAAGTGCGAAAAGTGGTTTTTCAACACTATCACAAGTGCAAAAAGTGTTTTTTCCACACTAATACAAGTGCAAGAAGTGGTTTCCTGCACCAACACAAGTGCGAAAAGTGGTTTTTTCAACAATAACACAAGTGCGAAAAGTGGTTTTTCAACACTATCACAAGTGCAAAAAGTGTTTTTTCCACACTAATACAAGTGCAAAAGTGGTTTCCTGCACCAACAAAAGTGCGAAAAGTGGTTTTTCCACACTAACACAAGTGCGAAAAGTGGTTTTTCAACACTAACACAAGTGCGAAAAGTGGTTTTCCACACTAATACAAGTGCAAAAGTGGTTTCCTGCACCAACACAAGTGCGAAAAGTCGTTTTTCAACACCAACACAAGTGCGAAAAGTGTTTTTTCAACACTAACACAAGTGCGAAAAGTGGTTTTTCAACACTATCACAAGTGCAAAAAGTGGTTTTCCACACTAATACAAGTGCAAAAAGTGGTTTCCTGCACCAACACAAGTGCGAAAAGTGGTTTTCTCAACACTAACACAAGTGCGAAAAGTGGTTTTTCAACACTAACACAAGTGCGAAAAGTGGTTTTTCAACACTATCACAAGTGCAAAAAGTGTTTTTTCCACACTAATACAAGTGCAAAAGTGGTTTCTTGCACCAACACAAGTGCGAAAAGTGGTTTTTCAACACTAACACAAGTGCGAAATGTGGTTTTTCAACACTATCACAAGTGCAAAAAGTGTTTTTTCCACACTAATACAAGTGCAAAAGTGGTTTCCTGCACCAACACAAGTGCGAAAAGTGGTTTTTCAACACTAACACAAGTGCGAAAAGTGGTTTTTCCACACTAATACAAGTGCAAAAGTGGTTTCCTGCACCAACACAAGTGCGAAAAGTGGTTTTTCAACACTAACACAAGTGCGAAAAGTGGTTTTTCAACACTATCACAAGTGCAAAAAGTGTTTTTTCCACACTAATACAAGTGCAAAAGTGGTTTCCTGCACCAACACAAGTGCGAAAAGTGGTTTTTCAACACTAACACAAGTGCGAAAAGTGGTTTTTCCACACTAATACAAGTGCAAAAGTGGTTTCCTGCACCAACACAAGTGCGAAAAGTGGTTTTTCAACACTAACACAAGTGCGAAAAGTGGTTTTTCAACACTATCACAAGTGCAAAAAGTGTTTTTTCCACACTAATACAAGTGCAAAAGTGGTTTCCTGCACCAACACAAGTGCTAAAGTGGTTTTTCAACACTAACACAAGTGCGAAAAGTGGTTTTTCAACACTATCACAAGTGCAAAAAGTGTTTTTTCCACACTAATACAAGTGCAAAAGTGGTTTCCTGCACCAACACAAGTGCGAAAAGTGGTTTTTTCAACAATAACACAAGTGCGAAAAGTGGTTTTTCAACACTATCACAAGTGCAAAAAGTGTTTTTTCCACACTAATACAAGTGCAAAAGTGGTTTCCTGCACCAACAAAAGTGCGAAAAGTGGTTTTTTCCACACTAACACAAGTGCGAAAAGTGGTTTTTCAACACTAACACAAGTGCGAAAAGTGGTTTTTCCACACTAATACAAGTGCAAAAGTGGTTTCCTGCACCAACACAAGTGCGAAAAGTCGTTTTTCAACACCAACACAAGTGCGAAAAGTGTTTTTTCAACACTAACACAAGTGCGAAAAGTGGTTTTTCAACACTATCACAAGTGCAAAAAGTGGTTTTCCACACTAATACAAGTGCAAAAGTGGTTTCCTGCACCAACACAAGTGCGAAAAGTGGTTTTCTCAACACTAACACAAGTGCGAAAAGTGGTTTTTCAACACTAACACAAGTGCGAAAAGTGGTTTTTCAACACTATCACAAGTGCAAAAAGTGTTTTTTCCACACTAATACAAGTGCAAAAGTGGTTTCCTGCACCAACACAAGTGCGAAAAGTGGTTTTTCAACACTAACACAAGTGCGAAAAGTGGTTTTCCACACTAATACAAGTGCAAAAGTGGTTTCCTGCACCAACACAAGTGCGAAAAGTGGTTTTTCAAAACTAACACAAGTGCGAAAAATGGTTTTTCAACAATATCACAAGTGCAAAAAGTGTTTTTTCCACACTAATACAAGTGCAAAAGTGGTTTCCTGCACCAACACAAGTGCGAAAAGTGGTTTTTCAACACTAACACAAGTGCGAAAAGTGGTTTTTCCACACTAATACAAGTGCAAAAGTGGTTTCCTGCACCAACACAAGTGCGAAAAGTGGTTTTTCAACACTAACACAAGTGCGAAAAGTGGTTTTTCAACACTATCACAAGTGCAAAAAGTGTTTTTTCCACACTAATACAAGTGCAAAAGTGGTTTCCTGCACCAACACAAGTGTGAAAAGTGGTTTTTCAACACTAACACAAGTGCGAAAAGTGGTTTTTCAACACTATCACAAGTGCAAAAAGTGTTTTTTCCACACTAATACAAGTGCAAAAGTGGTTTCCTGCACCAACACAAGTGCGAAAAGTGGTTTTTCAACACTAACACAAGTGCGAAAAGTGGTTTTTCCACACTAATACAAGTGCAAAAGTGGTTTCCTGCACCAACACAAGTGCGAAAAGTGGTTTTTCAACACTAACACAAGTGCGAAAAGTGGTTTTTCAACACTATCACAAGTGCAAAAAGTGTTTTTTCCACACTAATACAAGTGCAAAAGTGGTTTCCTGCACCAACACAAGTGCGAAAAGTGGTTTTTCAACACTAACACAAGTGCGAAAAGTGGTTTTTCAACAATATCACAAGTGCAAAAAGTGTTTTTTCCACACTAATACAAGTGCAAGAAGTGGTTTCCTGCACCAACACAAGTGCGAAAAGTGGTTTTTTCAACAATAACACAAGTGCGAAAAGTGGTTTTTCAACACTATCACAAGTGCAAAAAGTGTTTTTTCCACACTAATACAAGTGCAAAAGTGGTTTCCTGCACCAACAAAAGTGCGAAAAGTGGTTTTTCCACACTAACACAAGTGCGAAAAGTGGTTTTTCAACACTAACACAAGTGCGAAAAGTGGTTTTCCACACTAATACAAGTGCAAAAGTGGTTTCCTGCACCAACACAAGTGCGAAAAGTCGTTTTTCAACACCAACACAAGTGCGAAAAGTGTTTTTTCAACACTAACACAAGTGCGAAAAGTGGTTTTTCAACACTATCACAAGTGCAAAAAGTGGTTTTCCACACTAATACAAGTGCAAAAAGTGGTTTCCTGCACCAACACAAGTGCGAAAAGTGGTTTTCTCAACACTAACACAAGTGCGAAAAGTGGTTTTTCAACACTAACACAAGTGCGAAAAGTGGTTTTTCAACACTATCACAAGTGCAAAAAGTGTTTTTTCCACACTAATACAAGTGCAAAAGTGGTTTCTTGCACCAACACAAGTGCGAAAAGTGGTTTTTCAACACTAACACAAGTGCGAAATGTGGTTTTTCAACACTATCACAAGTGCAAAAAGTGTTTTTTCCACACTAATACAAGTGCAAAAGTGGTTTCCTGCACCAACACAAGTGCGAAAAGTGGTTTTTCAACACTAACACAAGTGCGAAAAGTGGTTTTCCACACTAATACAAGTGCAAAAGTGGTTTCCTGCACCAACACAAGTGCGAAAAGTGGTTTTTCAACACTAACACAAGTGCGAAAAATGGTTTTTCAACAATATCACAAGTGCAAAAAGTGTTTTTTCCACACTAATACAAGTGCAAAAGTGGTTTCCTGCACCAACACAAGTGCGAAAAGTGGTTTTTCAACACTAACACAAGTGCGAAAAGTGGTTTTCCACACTAATACAAGTGCAAAAGTGGTTTCCTGCACCAACACAAGTGCGAAAAGTGGTTTTTCAACACTAACAAAAGTGCGAAAAGTGGTTTTTCAACACTATCACAAGTGCAAAAAGTGTTTTTTCCACACTAACACAAGTGCAAAAGTGGTTTCCTGCACCAATACAAGTGCGAAAAGTGGTTTTTCAACACTAACACAAGTGCGAAAAGTGGTTTTTCCACACTAATACAAGTGCAAAAGTGGTTTCCTGTAACAACACAAGTGCGAAAAGTGGTTTTTCAACACTATCACAAGTGCAAAAAGTGTTTTTTCCACACTAACACAAGTGCAAAAGTGGTTTCCTGCACCAACACAAGTGCAAAAGTGGTTTCCTGCACCAACACAAGTGCGAAAAGTGGTTTTTCAACACTAACACAAGTGCGAAAAGTGGTTTTTCAACACTAACACAAGTGCGAAAAGTGGTTTTTCCACACTAATACAAGTGCAAAAGTGGTTTCCTGCACCAACACAAGTGCGAAAAGTGGTTTTTCAACACTAACACAAGTGCGAAAATTGGTTTTTCAACACTAACACAAGTGCAAGAAGTGTTTTTTCCACACTAATACAAGTGCAAAAGTGGTTTCCTGCACCAACACAAGTG
This sequence comes from Myxine glutinosa, assembly GCF_964187855.1. Classification (NCBI taxonomy): domain Eukaryota; kingdom Metazoa; phylum Chordata; class Myxini; order Myxiniformes; family Myxinidae; genus Myxine; species Myxine glutinosa. The sequence goes on from NC_136267.1 coordinate 53,235,344, forward strand.
CGAAAAGTGGTTTTTCAACACTAACACAAGTGCGAAAAGTGGTTTTTCAACACTAACACAAGTGCGAGAAGTGGTTTTTCCACACTAACACAAGTGCAAAAGTGGTTTCCTGCACCAACACAAGTGCAAAAAGTGGTTTTCAACACCAGCACGAGTGCGGAAAGTGGTTTTGCAACACTAACACAAACGCGGAAAATGGTTTTCAATGCCAGCACAAGTGTAATTTTGAACACTAACAGGAGCATGAAAAGTGGTTTTAAACACGAGCTCGAAGGTGTAAAATGGTTATTCAACCCTGACACAATTGAGAAGTGGTTTTGCAACACTAACACAAGTGAGACAAGTGGTTTTCAACACTAAAGCAAGTGCGAAAAGTGGTTATCAATGCCAACACAAGTGAGGACAGTGGTTTTCAACACTAACACAAGTGTTAAAAGTGGTTTTGCAATTCGAACCGAAGTGCGAAAAGTGGTTTTGCAACACTAATACAGGTGCAAAAAGTGCTTTTCAACACGAGCACGACTGCGGAAAGTGGTTTTGCAACACTAGCACAAGAGCCGAAAATGGTTTTCAACGACAGCACAAATGTGGAAAGTGGTTTTGAAACACTAACACAAGTGCGAAAAGTGGTTTTCAATGCCAGTCTAAGTGCGGAAAGTAGTTTTGCAACACTAATACAAGTGCGGAAAATGGTTTTCAATGCCAGCACAAGTGTGGAATGTGGTTTTGAAACACTAACACAAGGGCGAAAAGTGTTTTTCAAAACTAACACAAGTGTGAAAAGTGGTTATCAATGCCAACACAAGTGCGGAGAGGGGTTTTCAACACTAGGATGTGTCTGAAAAGTGCTTTTGCAATTCTAACCCATGTGCGAAAAGTGGTTTCAACACGAGCACAAGTGCGAAAAGTGGTTTTCAACACCAGCACGAGTGCGGAAAGTGGTTTTGCAACATTAGCACAAACGCGGAAAATTGTTTTTAACACCAGCACATGTGTGGAAAGTGGTTTTGAAACACTAACACAAGTGTGAAAAGTGGTTTTCAACACCAGTCGGAGTGCGGAAAGTATTTTTGCAACACTAACACAAGTGCAGAAAATGGTTTTCAATGCCAGCACAAGTGCGGAAAGTTGTTTTCCAACACTAGCACAAGTGCAGAAAGTGGTTTTCAACACTAGCACAAGCGCGAAAAGTGGTTTTCAACGCCAGCACAAGTGCGAAACGTGGATTTGCAACACTAAAGCAAGGGCGAAAAGTGGTTATCAATACCAGCACAAGAGCAAAATGTGCTTCTGAATACTAGCACAAGTGCGGAAAGTGTTGTTACTTCTAAGAGGAGTGTGAAAAGTGGTTTTCAACACCAGCACGAGTGCGGAAAGTGGTTTTGCAACACTAGCACAAGTGCGGAAAATGGTTTTCAATGCCAGCACGAGTGCGCAAAGTGGTTTTGTAACACTAGCACAAGCGCGGATTGTTGTTTTCCAACATTAGCACAAGTGCCGAGAGTGGTTTTCCACGACAGCACAAGTCCGGGAAGTGTTTTTCAACGCCAGCACGAGTGTGGAAAGTGGTTTTGAAACACTAACACAAGTGCGAAAAGTGGTATTCAACGCCAGCCCAAGTGCGAAAAGTGTTTTTCAACACTAACACAAGTGTAAAAAGTGGTTATCAATGCCAACACAAGTGCGGAAAGTTGTTTTCCAACACCAGCACAAGTGCGGAGAGTAGTTTGCAACACCAGCGCAAGCGCGGAAAGTGGTTTTCAACGCCAGCACAAGTGCGGAAAGTTCATTTCCAACACGAGCACAAGTGCGGAGAGTGGTTTTCAACAACAGCGCAAGCGCGAAAAGTTGTTTTCAACGCTAGCACAAGTGCGGAAAGTTGTTTTCCAACACTAACACGAGTGCGAAAAGTGGTTTTGTAACACTAACACAAGTGCGATAAGTGGTTTTCAATGCCAGTCAAAGTGCAGAACCTAGTTTTGCAACACGAACACAAGTGTGGAAAATGGTTTTCAATGCCATCACAAGTGTGGAAAGTAGTTTGGCAACACTAACACAAGTGCAAAATGTGGTTTTGAACACGAGCACACGTGCGTAAAGTGTTGTTACTACTAAGAGGAGTGTGAAAAGTGGTCTTGCAACACAAAGGCAAGTGTGGAAAGTGAATTTCAACACTAACACAAGTGCAAAAAGTGGTTTTCCAACACTAGCACAAATGCGAAAGTGGTTTTCATCACCTGCACGAGTGCGAAAAGTGGTTTTGCAACATTGTCACAAGCGTGGAAAATGGTTTTCAACGCCAGCACAAGTGCGGAAAGTTGTTTTCTAACATTAGCACAAGTGCGAAAAGTGGTATTCAACGCATATCGAAGTGCGTAAAGTAGTTTTGCAACACTAACACAAGTGCAAAAAGAAATTTTGAACACTAACAGGAGCATTAAAAGTGGTTTTCAACACTAGCACGAAGGTATTAAATGGTTATTCAACACTGGCACAAGTGAGACAAGCGGTTTTCAACACCAACACAAGTGCAAAAAGTGGTTTTTCAACCCTGACATCAGTGAAACAAGTGGTTTTCAACACGAACACAAGTGGGAAAAGTGGTTTTGCAACACCAACACAATTGAGACAAGTGGTTATTCAACACAAACACAAGTGCAACAAGTGGATTTCAACGCCAGCACAAGTGCGAAAAGTGTTTTTCAAAACTAACACAAGTGTGAAAAGTGGTTATCAATGCCAACACAAGTGCGGAGGGGCGTTTTCAATGCTAGGATGTGTCTGAAAAGTGCTTTTGCAATTCTAACCCATGTGCGAAAAGTGGTTTCAACACGAGCACAAGTGCGAAAAGTGGTTTTCAACACCAGCACGAGTGCGGAAAGTGGTTTTGCAACATTAGCACAAACGCGGAAAATTGTTTTTAACGCCAGCACAAGTGTGGAAAGTGGTTTAGAAACACTAACACAAGTGTGAAAAGTGGTTTTCAACACCAGTCGGAGTGCGGAAAGTATTTTAGCAACACTAACACAAGTGCAGAAAATGGTTTTCAATGCCAGCACAAGTGCGGAAAGTTGTTTTCCAACACTAGCACAAGTGCAGAGAGTGGTTTTCAACACGAGCGTAAGTGCAGAAAGTGGTTTTCAACACTAGCACAAGCGCAAAAAGTGGTTTTCAACGCCAGCACAAGTGCGAAACGTCGATTTGCAACACTAAAGCAAGGGCGAAAAGTGGTTATCAATACCAGCACAAGAGCAAAATGTGCTTCTGAATACTAGCACAAGTGCAGAAAGTGTTGTTACTACTAAGAGGAGTGTGAAAAGTGGTTTTGCAACTCTAACGCAAGTGGGGAAAGTGGTTTTCAACACTAACACAAGTGCGAAAAGTGGTTTTGTAACACTAGCACAAGTGCGAAAAGTGGTTTTCAACACCAGCACGAGTGCGCAAAGTGGTTTTGTAACAGTAGCACAAGCGCGGAATGTTGTTTTCCAACATTAGCACAAGTGCCGAGAGTGGTTTTCCACGACAGCACAAGTCCGGGAAGTGTTTTTCAACGCCAGCACGAGTGTGGAAAGTGGTTTTGAAACACTAACAAGTGCGAAAAGTGGCATTCAACGCCAGCACAAGGGCGAAAAGTGTTTTTCAACACTAACTCAAGTGTAAAAAGTGGTTATCAATGCCAACACAAGTGCGGAGAGTGGTTTTCAATGCTAAGATGAGTCTGAAAAGTGCTTTTTCAATTCTAACCCATGTGCGAAAAGTGGTTTTCAACACGAGCACAAGTGCGAAAAGTGGTTTTCAACACCAGCACGAGTGCGGAAAGTGGTTTTGCAACACTAACACAAACGCGGAAAATGGTTTTCAATGCCAACACAAGAGTGGAAAGTAGTTTTGAAACACTAACACAAGTGCGGAAAATGGTTTTCAATGCCAGCACAAGTGTAATTTTGAACACTAACAGGAGCATGAAAAGTGGTTTTAGACACGAGCTCGAATGTGTAAAATGGTTATTCAACCCTGACACAATTGAGAAGTGGTTTTGCAACACTAACACAAGTGAGACAAGTGGTTTTCAACACTAAAGCAAGTGCGAAAAGTGGTTATCAATGCCAATACAAGTGAGGACAGTGGTTTTCAACACTAACACAAGTGTGAAAAGTGGTTTTGCAATTCCAACCGAAGTGCGAAAAGTGGTTTTGCAACACTAATACAGGTGCAAAAAGTGCTTTTCAACACGAGCACGACTGCAGAAAGTGGTTTTGCAACACTAGCACAAGAGCCGAAAATGGTTTTCAACGCCAGCACAAATGTGGAAAGTGGTTTTGAAACACTAACACAAGTGCGAAAAGTGGTTTTCAACGTCAGTCTAAGTGCGGAAAGTAGTTTTGCAACACTAATACAAGTGCGGAAAAGGTTTTCAATGCCAGCACAAGTGTGGAATGTGGTTTTGAAACACTAACACAAGGGCGAAAAGTCGTTTTCAACACTAAGACAAGTGCGAAAAGCGGTTTTCAATGCCATCACAAGTGCGAAAAGTGTTTTTCAACACGAACACAATTGTGAAAAGTGGTTTTCAACACTAAAGCAAGTGCGAAAAGTGGTTTTCAACACTAAAGCAAGTGCGAAAAGTGGTTTTCAACACCAGCACGAGTGCGGAAAGTGGTTTTGCAACACCAGCACAAGCGCAGAAAATGGTTTTCAACGCCAGTGCAAGTGTGGAAAGTGATTTTGAAACACTAACACAAGTGCGGAAAATGGTTTTCAATGCCAGCACATGTGCGGAAAGCTGTTTTCCAACACGAGCACAAGTAAGGAAAGTGGTTTTCCATGCCAGCACAAGTGCGGAAAGTGTTTTTCAACACTAACACGAGTGCGAAAAGTGGTTTTGCAACACGAGCACAAGTGCGGAAAGTGGTTTTGCAACACTAACACAAACGCGGAAAATGGTTTTTAACGCCAGCACAAGTGTGGAAAGTGGTTTTGAAACACTAACACAAGTGCTAAAACTCATTTTGAACACTAACAGGAGCATGAAAAGTGGTTTTCAACACCAGCAGGAGGGTTTAAAGTGGTTATTCAACACTGGCACAAGTGAGACAAGTGGTTTTGCAACACTAACACAAGTGCGGAAAGTGGTTTTCAACACAAACACAAGGGCGAAAAGTGGTTTTTCAACCCTGGCATAAGTGAGACAAGTGGTTTTCAACACTAACGCAAGTGCAAAAAGTGGTTTTCAACACCAGCACAAGTATGAGAAGTGTTTTTCAACACTAACACAAGTGTGAAAAGTGGTTATTCAACAAGAACACAAGTGCAAAAAGTGGTTTTCAACCCTGGCATAAGTGAGACAAGTGGTTTTCAACACTAACGCAAATGCAAAAAGTGGTTTTTCAACCCTGGCATAAGTGAGACAAGTGCTTATTCAACACTAACACAAGTGCAAAAAGTGGTTTTCAATGCCAACACAAGTGTGAAAAGTGTTTTTCAACACTAACACAAGTGTGAAAAGTGGTTATTCAACAATAACAGAAGTGCAAAAAGTGGTTTTCAACGCCAGCACAGGTGCGGAAAGTGGTTTACAACACTAGCACAAGTGCGAAAAGTGGTTTTGCAACACTCGCAAAAGAACGGAAAATTGTTTTCAATGCCAGCACAAGTGTGGAAAGTGGTTTTGAAACACGAACACAAGAGCGAAAAGTGGTTTTCAACGCCAGTCGAAGTGCGGAAAGTAGTTTTGCAACAATAACAAAAGTGTGGAAAATGGTTTTCAATGCCAGCATTAGTGTGGAAAGTGTTTTTCAACAATAGCGCAATTGCGGAAAATGGATTTGCAACACTAACGCAAGTGCGAAAAGTGGTTTTCAACACAAGCACAAGAGCAAAAAGTGCTTCTGAACACTAGCACAAGTAAGAAAAGTATTTTTCAACACTAACACAAGCACGGAAAATGGTTTTCAACACCAGCACAAGTGCAGGACGTTCTTCTGCAACACGAGCCCAAGTGCGGAAAATGGTTTTCAATGCCAGCACAAGTGCGGAAAGTTCTTCTGCAACGCGAGCCCAAGTTCGGAACGTGGATTTGCAACATTAAAGTAAGTGCGAAAAGTGGTTTTCAACACAAGCTCAAGAGCAAAAAGTGCTTCTGGAGCGTCTTGGCATCGTGCGATGGTCCGACAGCCCGTGGGCCTAGCCTCTCCACATTGCGCCGAAACCGGGTGGTGGTTGGCGCCCGTGCGGGGATTATCGCCGTCTTAACGACGCCACTACCCCTTACCGCTACCCAATCCCGCACATCCAGGATTTTTCTGCCCACTTGGCTGGTAAAGTTTTTTTTCTAAGGTGGACCTCGTTCGTGGTTACCACCAGGTCCCCGTCCAGCCGCAGGACGTTCCTCAGACCGCGGTGATTACACCGTTCAGGCTTTTCGAATTCCTCCGTATGCCTTTTGGGTTCAAGAACGCGGCCCAGGCTTTCCAGCACCTGATGGACAGCGTGTTGCGGGATTTTCCGTTTCTGTTCGTCTACCTGGACGATACAGTCACGTGAAAAAGTAAGTACACCCCATGTAAAGCTTTGACTTTTTCAACATATTTCAACATACAGCTATTTGATCTTCATTTCAACAATATTGATAGATAAAGGTGATATCATACAACAAATATCATGAAACATTTACATTTTGTAGTCTGTTTTATAATTTTAATAAACATAAATGCAAATTTCGCATGTGGAAAAGGTAAGTACACCCTTGGCTCTAATAGGTGGTATTTCCCCCTTTGGCAGAAACAACCTCAAGTAGGCGTTTCTTATAACTGTCTACCAGTCTCTGACATCGACTGGGAGAAATTTTTGCCCAATCCTCCATGCAGTATTCTTTAAGCTGTGCGATGTTTGCGGGGTTTCTTGCATGCACAGCTCGTTTCAAATCCCCCCACAACATCTCGATGGGATTTAGATCCGGGCTTTGACTTGGCCATTCCAGAACCCGCCATTTCTTTCTTTTCGGCCAGTCCTTGGTGGATTTACTGGTATGTTTAGAGTCATTGTCATGTTGCAAGGTCCAGCTTCTGTTGAGCTTCAACTTTCTGACAGATGGCCTCATATTATCCTCAAGCACCCTCTGGTACAATGAAGAATTCATAGTGGATTATATGATGGTGAGCTGCCCAGGCCCTGATGCAGCAAAGCTGCCCCAAACCATAATATTTCCACCACCATGCTTTACAGTTGGTATCAGGTTCTTGTGGTCAAATGCTGTCTTTGGTTTTTGCCAAACATGTCTTCTGGTACTGTGGCCAAATAGCTCTACCTTTGACTCATCTGTCCAGAGCACATTGTTCCAGAAGTGCTGGTCTTTACCTCAGTGTTCATTGGCAAACTTTTTTTTTTTCTTTTTCTTTTTGTATACTGAATCGAGGCTCGTGAAAGAGCTGACATTTACTTCACAAACAAATCAACCAGACAAACAAAATATATAAAAAGAGGGCGCGGAATGGCAAGAGAAGGGGAAGCACACAAACGCATGAGAGCACACAACATTTAAGAGCAGGGAGATGTGTGGGAGGGAGAGGGCTTGGGGGGAGGAGGCATGGGAAGGGGGGGGTGGGTGGGAGAAGTATAAAACACCAGGACACCAAGGACTTCCAGGACAGAACTTGGTATTTCAAAAAAGTGGAATTGGGGTAAATTAGCAGGGATAGAAAAGATCAAGGTTTTGGATGGGGGTAGATAAGAGATGGTGGTGAACAGCTGTTTTAAAGACCTGGAGGGTGGAGTGGGATTGAAGAGAGTGAGGGAGTTTGTTCCAGAGGCGGGAGAAAAGAGGAATGAAGGAGTGAAGGTGAGCAGAGAGTCTTGATTTTGGCAGTTTAACCATAAGAGGGTTGCAGGCAGATCTTGTGCGACCTGTAGGAATATTTGCGGGACAGAGCCCAGAGAGAGCTGGGGGGGCAAGGCCAGAGAGGAGTCGGTAGAAGACGGAAAGACCACCAACCTGCCTGCGGTGAGTGAGTGAGAGGCCCTTGGAGTTCGCTTCATCGCGGGAGATTCCAATGATTCTGAATGCTTTGGTTTCAACAGCGTGAAGACGAGCTAGGTGTGAGGCAGAAGCACCAGCCCAGAGGGGAGAGCAGTATTCCATTGAGCTGGGGATGAAAGCCTTGCATGTGGTGAGGAGCTCAGGTGTGCCAAGGAAGGACTTCGCATGACGGAGGATGCCCAGTCGGCGACTGGCTTTGGAGGCCAGATTTGAAATGTGGTTTTCCCAGGAAAGATCATGGCAGATAGTGAGACCCAAAAGCTTGAGTGACAGAACCTCTTGGAGAGGATTATTCAGAAAGTGGATGGGAGGGTTGTCCAGTCGGTTTTTTCGGAGAGACATCGTTAGAGTGTGAGATTTGTCAGGATTGAAAGACATGTTCCACTTCTTTGCCCAGTCTGTGATTTTGTCCAGGTCTGCAGAGAGTGAGGAGGCTGCAGACTGCCGATCTAAGGGATGAAGAATGGAGCAACAGAGAGTAGAGTCATCAGCAAAGAGATAGAAAGGATTTTCAAGAGAGTCAGAGAGATCATTGATGAAGACCAGAAAAAGCACAGGGCCCAGAACACTGCCTTGGGGAACTCCAGCCTGAACAGGAAGAGGAGATGAGAGAAACCCATTCAGGGCCACACGTTGACTCTGACTAGAGAGGAAGTCCACCAGCCATGCGTGGAGATTTCCATGGATACCAACAGAGGAGAGTTTGGTGAGCAGAGCGGGGTGCCAGACCGTATCGAAGGCATGTGATATGTCAAGGGAGACAGCTCTAATTTCCTGTTTGGCATTGAGGCCCTCCATCCATTGTTGAGAAAGCAGAAGCAGCATGTCCAGAGTAGAGTGACCAGGTCTGAAACCAAATTGATGATCAGAGATCAAGCCATTGGAGAAGAGGAAAGATTTCATATCTGAAGCAATGATGGATTCCATGACGTTGCTGATAATTGGGAGAAGGCTGATTGGTCTGTAGTTGCTGGGATCTGTTATTGCACCTTTTTTGTGCAAAGCGGTGATGTTGGCAGATTTCCAAGCAGATGGCAGATGACCTTGAGCAAAAGAGAGGGTGAAGAGAACAGAGAGAGGGAGTGAAAGAGCGGAAGAACATGATTTTAGGACCCGTGGGCTGATGCCGTCAGGTCCAGTTGCAGAATCAGAGTCGAGGGTTGACAGAAACTTTTCCACCTTGTCAGGAGGAAAGGACACAGAGTCCAGGAGCAGCTGGGTACGACTGGGTACGGTGGGTACAGAGGGGGATGGGTTTGGGACACAAGATTTAGAGGCAAACACAGAGTTGAGGCATTCAGCTTTTTCACGTGCGGAGTCAGCCGTGTGGCCGTTTGAGGTGAGGGAGGGGATGGAGGGGGAACAAACACCAGAAACAGATTTGACCAGACGCCACCAGGATTTGGAAGAGGGAGACAGATAAGAGAGTTCTGTCCTGAGAACGGAGAGATATTGTTTCCTGGCTCTCCTGAGGGTGGACACACACTTGTTTCGGGCTTTGTGAAAGGAAATGAGATTTTGAATCTTTAGTCTTGAACTATAGTTTAGTCTTGAGAGAACTTTAGTTCTCTTTAGAACTTTAGAACTAAAGAGAACTTTAGTCTTGCCCTGATGTTTTTTCTGGACAGCAAAGGTTTCCTCCTGGCACACCTCCCATGTAGATCAAATTTGTGCAGCCTCTTTCTAATGGTAGACTCGTGCACTTTGACATCAACAGTGGCAAGAGCTACCGCTAGGTCCTGTGATGACATTCTGGGGTTCTTAGAGACTTTTTTCAGCATCTTGCGGTCTGCTCTCGGGTTGAACTTGCTGGGGCGGCCTGGCCTGAACAAGGTGGCAGTTGTTTGGAATCTTCTCCACTTGTAGATGATCTTCCGGACAGTCGAATGATTGATTTCAAATTGTTTGTAGATCTTTTTAAATCCCTTCCCAGACTCGTAGGCATCTATCACTTTCTTTCTGAAGGCCTCAGAGAGCTCTTTTGAATTAGGCATGGTGATGCCACACACTTCAACAACAAAGAGCAAACCAAACTAAATGTCTGAGGTTTAAATAAGACAGGTTCCTCCAAGATCCTCTCTAACGATGTTCTAATCATTTGCACCTGAGCTGGTGCACCTGATTCTAATTTTAGGTATTTGAAGTTGTGATAAATGTCGGAGTGTACTTACTTTTTCCACATGCGAAATTTGCATTTATGTTTATTTAAATTATACAATGGACGACAAAATGTAAATGTTTCATGATATTTCTTATATTATATCACCTTTATCTATCAATATTGTTGAAATTGGTGGCTGTTGAGTGGTGGCAAAAGTTGGTGGCTGTTCAAAACAGCTGTTCACCACCATCTCTTATCTTCCCCCATCCAAAACCTTGATCTTGTCTACCCCCACTAATTCACCCCAGATCCACCTTGTTTGAAATTCCAACTTCTTTCCTGGAAGTCTTGGCAGTGTCCATATGTTTTATACCTCTCCCACCCCCCCCCCCCCCCTTCCCATGCCTTCCCCCCAAAACCCTCACCCTCCCACAGTTCTCTCGATGTCTCCATGTCTCTCGGTCCCTGCTCTCAAATGTTGTGTTTGTGTCCTTCCCCCTCTCTCCCCATCTTGTCTACCGCTCCCGATGTTACTTGTTTTGTGTGTCTGTTTGTCTTTCTGTGTGATTAATGTTCGCTCTTTCACGAGCCTCGATCTTGTATACAAAAAAAAAAAAAAAAAAAAAAAAAAAATGAAGATCAAATAGCTGTATGTTGAAATATGTTGAAAAAGTCAAAACTTTACATGGGGTGTACTTACTTTTTCACGTGACTGTACCCTCATCGCCAGCGCTTCCAGGACTGAGCACATGCTTCACCTCCGAGCGCTCTTTGAACGCCTCAGTCAGCACGGCCTTATCATTAACCCGGCCAAGTGCTTGTTCAGGGTGGCTTTAATTGACTTTCTCGGCCACCGCATCACGAGGGAGGGGGCCGTCCCACTGCCATCTAAAGTGGAGGCTGTGAAGGGTTTTCCGCGCCCCCTCACCGTCAAGGCCCTGCAGGAGTTTTTGGGTATGGTGAACCTTTACCATCGTTTCGTGCCCCGTGCGGCCCAGCTGATGCGGCCCCTTTATGAGGCCCTCAAGGGCAAGCCTACCAAACGTGCCATTGACTGGACCGAGGAGATGGCCAAGGCTTTCACAGATGCTAAACTGGCCCTTGCCAGCGCAACCATGCTGGCGCATCCTTCGCCCGACGCACCGATTGCTCTCACCACGGACGCTTCTTACTACGCGGTTGGCGCCGTGTATGAGCAGTGGGTCAACGGGGCCTGGCAGCCACTTGCCTTTTTTAGCTGGCAGCTCCGCCCTAACAGACGAAAGTACAGTACCTTCGATCGTGAGCTCCTAGGCCTCTACCTAGCTGTCCGACACATCTGTTACCTGTTGGAAGCCCGCCCGTTCATGGCGTTTGTGAACCACAAGCCCCCCGTTTTTGCCATGGCCAAGGTCCCGGAGCCATGGTCTGTCGGTCAACAACGCCAGCTCTCCTTCCTTTCGGAGTTCACGAAAACATGTTGCTGGGAAGGATAATACGGTCACGGATTGTCTCTCCCGGTCCATAGTTGGTGCGGTTCACCTTGGCTCGACTACGCCCGCATGGCGGCCAATCAGATCGCCGACCCGGATGTCCAGGCCTGCAGGGCGGCGGTCACGGGGCTTCGACTGTCTGAAGTGCCGTTCAAGGACATGGGCACCACGCTACTGTGCGACGTTTCTTTGGGACAGCCTCGCCCCATCGTACCCTCCAGCTGGAGACGGCTGGTGTTCGATGCCGTCCACGGCCTTTCTCACCCGGGCAGGAAGGCGTCGCAAAAGTTGGTGGTGGCGAAGTTCGTTTGGCACGGGCTCAGGAAGGATGTGCGCGACTGGGCCAACACCTGTGTCGAGTGTCAACAATCGAAGGTGCATCGCCATACCCAGGCCCCATTGGCGCCATTCACAGTGCCCGGGTGACGGTTTGACCTGGTTAACGTGGACCTGGTGCCTTACGACGGGCCTTTCCACGTTCGTTCGAGAGGCCGGGGACAAGTCCTTCGTGGTCGACATCGGCGGCAAACCGGACCACCTTTTGGTGGACCGCGTCAAGCCGGCTCACTTGGACCTAGACCAGCTCCCTCGGTTGGCTCAACCCCCACGGCTGGGCCGTCCCCCGTCAGGTAAGTCCCCGGTTGGCCCACCTACTGCCAAGCCGCTAACAGTCCCTGCTCAGGTCACCAGGGGTTTTTTCGGCCGGGTGGTTAAGGCCCCCCGAAAACTGACATTGCCCGTGCGAGTGAATTCTGGGGGGGTGCATGTGGGGGTTACCCAATTGAGACATAATCCACAGGCACAGGACCAGTGGGGCTATTGATGGTATGGGCGTGGCGTGCGCTCGGTTGCTGGAGCCACGCCCCCTTAAGAGTGATTTTGTGTTATAAAAGATGCGTGAGTTCCGGTATTAGTTGAGTTCTGTTCGAATAAAGGAGCTTTGATCAAGCCACGAAATTTCTCGCTCTCTAATTGTCCGCAACTCCTACATATTTATATAAAGTTGAAAAATACGATCCGCCCGTCAGTCCATGAAGCCTCAGTATATGTCTCGATTACGTACTGTTTGAAAGTTGCACCCTGACTACACGCAAGTCTGTTAATTATGTAATACGAGTGGGGGAACCCCGGGCATGGACAAGTGTGACATTTGGACATCTTGAGTTTGATGCTGCACATTCAGTTTTACAAAATGATTACTGGCAATTCGTCAGATCCACTCTCTTCCCCTCATTCCTCTTCAACTCCTCTCTTCGCTTTACTCCTCTCCCCTCGCCCTCACTCCTTTCCAACTCTTCCTCGCTCCTCTCTTCCCTTTACTCCTCTTTCCTCACTCCCTCACCCCTCTCCAATCCCTCCTCTCCCCTCCCCCACTCTCCTCACCACCCCTCACTCTGGCAGTTGTTCCAATCGAGCAGGTACTGCAAATATTAGAGGTAATTGACCTTTCTCTTGGAGCAACACAATGTAAACCGCCCCTTGTCCTGTTCATTCATTTGTGAAATATTTCGCAGAACAGTACACGCATGGTGACGTCATCAGACTCAGGCCACAATGATGATCTTAAACAATATTATCCAATACTTCATCCGGATTCATTTCAGCTGCTCTTGTATGTTTGCTGAGCACACATTACCTTCCAATGTCTTTGTTGCTCAGCATCCCGTGCACGTCTGGGTTAACGTTCATTGGCTGTCTCGTTCTGTTCCTCATTCTTTTATTCATTTTGGAGATAGCATTTACAGACGCGACGTGTAATTGTTACCACAATTAAGTGGCAACACGTAAACGGAACTTCGCCCTTCTCCCCACACCCTTTCCCATAACGCGTCTGACCAGACACATTCAAAACGACAATTAGAATACTTCTCAAAACTGTTTCTCAACTATTGCTGAAATTGTACAACATATTCTTTTTTCTTTTTTTTCTTTTTTTTTTTGTATACAGAGTCGAGGCTCGTGAAAGAGCTAACATTTATCAAAGAAACAAATCAAACAAACAAGCAAACAAAGTATATAAAAAGGGGAGCGGTCGACAAGATGGGGAGAGAAGGGGAGGAATGCACACAAACACAACATTTGAGAGCAGGGACATCGGGAGATTTGTGGGAGGGAGAGGGCCTGGGGGGAGGCAGGATAGGTATAAAACGCAAGGACACCAAGGACTTCCAGGAAAGAAGACAAAAGTCACCTCAAAAAAGTGGATTTGGGGTGAAATTAGCGGGGGTAGAAAAGATCAAGGTTTTGGATTGGGGAAGATAAGAGATGGTGGTGAACAGCCGTTTTAAAGACCTGGAGGGAGGAGTGTGATTGAAGAGAGTGAGGGGGTTTGTTCCAGAGGCGGGAGAAAAGAGGAATGAAGGAGTGAAGGTGAGCAGAGAGTCTTGATTTTGGCAGTTTAACCATAAGAGGGTTGCAGGCAGATCTTGTGCGACCTGTAGGAATATTTGGGGGACAGAGCCCAGAGAGAGCTGGGGGAGCAAGGCCGGAGAGGAGTCGGTTGAAGACGGAAAGACCACCAACCTGCCTGCGGTGAGTAAGTGAAAGGCCCTCGGAGATAGCGTCATCGTGGGAGATTCCAATGATTCTGAACATGACACAAACAATTCTGAACATGATACTTTGTACATGATACAAAATGACATTTTTTAAATTAAAGATTTCAAAAAAACTTCTTTAAACTGGACGTGCACATAACTTATCAAATAAGAACGAATAAATATGTCTGCAATTTCCTGTCTGTGTTATTTGGGCGGTGTATGATATACCATGCCACAAATTTTTTATATATCTCGGCAATTTACCCTGTGTGCATGAATTTTCCCAACTATTGCTGAAACAGAGTCTAAAACCATCGATAAAAATGAATTCAGATGGTGAATTTGAGTCGAGTTAAAGCCGTGAGTGAGTCTCAATGGACTTTATGTTACAGGCCTTTGAAAATGCATTTTTGTTCTATAAACAGTAACTTTCATATAATTTTCTGCCCGTTTTTTGTAACCGAGTCTAAAACCATCTTCTTGACTGTGAAAAATGAAATGAGATATCAAAATAAAACTGTGAGAGAGTAAGAAACCACAAGCCTAACAAAAGAGGCCTCAAAGCTATGCGAGGAAACAAAATGGTGGAAATGTGTTTTTGAAGCCCCGCCCAGACTGGGTGTAGCCACTCCCACGGACAGACAGACTCACACGCAGATGTGATCACCAATGGAGAATAATATGACCCTACTGCAAAGCCGCAATGAGCCGGCGAAGCCAAAGCCTCTTGCCACTATTTTACCCATCACTATGGCATCAGTAGGTTAGGTAGTTGGTAGTAGGTAGGTGTAGTAGGTACCATACCAAGTTCAAAATGACACCATTTGCATTCTGGATGAGATTAAAATTTATAAAATCTTACTTCTTGATTAATTCGGTGAATTGCGTCTCAACTTCGGATCTTTCCGGCCATGCAAAACTATCCCCTACGGCCACGAGATTTCTAAAAAATAGTTCTTCGTCAATTTTAGAATATTTGACGCCATTTTCAGCCTCCGAAACGCGGTAATAAGCTTTTTTGAAATATTTTTTCAAATGCTCGAATCTCATTGGTTCCGGTGTTTGGTGAAGATTTTCGTTGAAGATAACCAGGGCCAGTGCGGGCCCAGGGAACGAGGTTGGTCTTAAAGTATTTTAATTACAAATTAGAGGTGCATAAGATTGTGAATCAAATAAAGACGGGTGAAACAAACTCCTATTGAACTTTTTCGCAATTTTTTATGCATACTTCTGCATCCGCAAGATGGCGGCCTCCATGGAGCGATTTGGTGCGTCAAAGCTTCGAAATTCTCAAAGGATCCAGCAAAATCTGGCTTTTCAACATAATACGCGTTCATTCACAACACCGGCTTCGCCGGCTATTATATACTATAGACTAGACTAGAATATTATAGACTAGTGGTGTCACCCATGGGAATCCCACGGGCATGGACGTGTGTGACATTTGGACATATTGGGTTAGATGCTGCACCTGCACATTCAGTTTTACAAAATGGTTACTGGCAATTTATCAGATCCACAAATGATGTAATCTACACAATTTATTTACTTCTGATAATTATATGTGAATGCATGTGCGTGCACAGGGGAAATACAGTTTGAAATGTGTAATTACATCACATGTAAAATGTGACTTCAAGATCTCAAATCCTCTCCCTCCCACATCACTAGTGGATATCACATCACAGACAGAATCACCTATGGAGAATATTATATAGATATTGCAACGTACCTTTTAAACCTTTAGACCCTTTAGACTGCTGAAACCCCTTCGACATTTGAAGGCCATTTATACCCTTTAGTTAGACATTTACATCCTTTAGCCCCCTATGTACCTTGAGACCTCTAAAGCCCCGATAGACACCTTTAGACACCTTTAGACCCCTTCACTCCTTAGAACTTTTATACCCTTTAGCTTAGACCCTAAATCCTTTCGACCTTTACACCGCTTAAATCCCTTGACTCCCTTTAGACACCTTAAATCAGGGGTAGGCAACATACAGTCTGAGGGCTGGATCCGGCCCACATAGACGCATTCAGTACGGACAACATGGATATGAAGATCTGGTCGACCACTGCGTTAGACCATAACACCCTTTAGACATGTTAGAAATATTTAGACTACTTGGATCCACTTGCACTGTTGACCATTTGAAGCTTATAAACCTTCAGACCACTTAGACTTTTTCAGATACTTTAGAGTTTAGACAATCTTGAACCTTTTAGAGGCATCCTACATAAACATCCAGGGGCGTTGATCACGATTGAAAAGTAGGGGGGACATTTTCTGGAAAGTTATTTTGAAGTGGCTATGAAGATGATTATGTTTTTTTGTCATTTTCATGAATTTGTTATAATCGCATAAATAGTCACCAATTTGAAATCTGATATCAAATTTAAAATTCAATTGATGATATGTCAGTAAGTTGGAAGACTTCCTATGTAGGAATGACACACAGTTCCTCAAGAAATAAAACCTATCAAGATACGAATATGTAAACCTATGAATGTACCAACCAATCAATCATATGTGGAGGATTTCACATCAAATAACACTCATTAATCCTCTATGTATTGGATCTTTTTTGCCTTTATTTTACATTAAAAAATTACCTTCACCTTACTCGCGACCTTCTCTGTTCCCGAAAAACACCACGGCCAACAACACTTCCTCTGACGTCGCGAAGATTCCACACCGCTCTCTCTCTCAGCACCAGCGCATCAAAAAATATTCCAGCCACGGCCGAGCGAACCGAGAGACCAAGACAAAAGCGAGACGTGCCCTTCTTCCTTCTCCAAGTTCTCCTCACCAGCCCACACAGCAACAGCTGACCCTCCTCCTCCGGCACAAAAACCCAAGAGTTCCACAAAGGCTCTGAAAGCTCTCTTTACAAGCGCACATGGGCCACAAGCAGCCGAGCCACCGGTAAGACAAAACCAAAAAGGACCACCCCAATACGAAAACCAGAATGAGAGAGAGAGCTCACAAGACTCTTCTTCTTCCTTTTCGAACCCTTTCGCTCTCACCCCACTCTGTCCAATCGCCGAGCCCTATTACATCATTCCATGTCCTCCCGACCAGTTACCAAGCTCGGGCGTGGTCTGCCAGTGACGATAGTTTCCACGCCCCTCGTCCCACTCTGGGGGTGTGGCCTTGTTTCTGAGTCGGTTGGTGGGACGGGGTTTATTTGTCGATCGTAATGTCTGGGTACTGTCAGCGATTGTTGTTCTTGTTGGTTAAAGACGGGCGCTTTTATGGCTGGCTTGTTATAATTGTAAAAACATAGGGAAAAATCACAGAAGGTGATCACATACTGGGAGAAACTAGCCTTAGACCCGACCTAGTTAACACAAGCACCACCCCACATAAACGTGAATACACGTAAACGATCTTAAGCTCCCAGTTTTTCTACTTAAATACATCGAGATTGGCTTCCTACTCACATGAGGTCCATGCTTCCCTACACAGTTCTATCTCCACTATGGTATTTCATCACCTACCCCCACAAACGTAATAGTATGTACAGTGCTGTAACATTACAATTTGAGTACGACTATAGAGTTTGGACTGCAACATTTATAAACTATTTTATAAACTATATTTATGAACCATTTCCTCCTTATTTTATAAACTATATAAACTATTTTATAAACTATATTTATAAACCATTTCCTCCTTATTTTATAAACTATATAAACTATTTTATAAACTATATTTATAAACCATTTCCTCCTTATTACCAAAATGAATGGAAGAGGAAAGACTAATCATCCATGGCTCACCCAATCCATTATATCAACTCCTGTAACTACAAAAATAGGGTCTATCGGCGCTTCTTACATAATCCTTCTGAGAATAATGGGCGACATTATAAGAGTTACCATAATCTATAACTGCTACTATCCGACCTGCCAAAAAGAATTATTACATCAATAAATTTAACATGAATAAAAATAACATGAAAAATACTTGGTGTGAAATTAATAAAATTCTTGGTAAAGGTAATAAAGTGGATATTCCGGAAAATTGTTCCGATGGGCAGGAGGTTTACTCCAATCGTAGAGATATTGCTAACTCGTTCAATTCTCATTTTACCAACATCGGCGCTTGAATAGCCAATAAAATCCCACCAACTAACACGCACTTTAACGACTATTTGCAAAGCTCCAATACTTCATATTTTTTTCCTTGTGCCAACAAATTTGTTTGAAATAATTGAGATTGGGAAGAAGTTTGATAGAGCCACCAGTTGTGGCTATGATAAAATTCGTTCTTCTGTGGTAAAGTCTGTCATATCTTTTATTTCTCACCCCTTAGCTCATAAAATATTCAATTTATCTTTTCTTAATGTTTCTGTTCCTCTGAATCTGAAGGTCACTGAAGTTACTCCTGTTTTCAAAAGTAACAATCGTCACGTCGTTCACAATTACAGACCCATATCTGTTCTTTCGTGTTTTTCTAATATTTTGGAGACACTTGTTTATAACCGTCTAACCAAATTTCTCTCTAAATTTAATAATATTTTTGAATACCAGTTTGGCTTTCGTCGTAAACACTCCACAGATATGGCTCTCATTCATATGACGGATTCCATTTCTAATTCCCTTTCTGACAGATTGTATACCGCTGGTGTTTTCATTGATTTGTCCAAAGCCTTTGATATGATTGATCACAATATCTTTCTTTCCAAACTTGATTTTATGGTGTTAGAGGTTGTGCACTTGAATGGTTTAAAGACTATCTTAGTAATAGGCAACAATTTACAGTTGTATAGAGCTCTTTTTTTGCATACAAGATCGAGGCTCGTGTAAGAGCTAACATTAATCGCAAAAAAAAATAAACAGACAAATAAAACATAATAAAAGGAGCGAGAGACAAGATTGGGAGAGAGGCGGAAGCGCACAAGTACAACAGTAGAGAACAGGGACATCGGGAGATCTGTGGAGGGAGAGGGCTTGGGGGGGAGGCATGGGAAGGGGGGAGGGAGAGGTATAAAACACATGGACATGGCTAGGACTTCCAGGATAGAAGTTGGTATTTTTAAAAAGTGGATCTGGGGTGAATTAACGGGGGTAGAAAAGATCAAGGTTTTGGATGGTGATGAACAGCTGTTTTAAAGACCTGGAGGGTGGAGTGGGATTGAAGAGAGTGAGGGAGTTTGTTCCAGAGGTGGGAGAAAAGAGGAATGAAGGAGTGAAGGTGAATAGAGAGTCTTGATTTTGGCAATTTCCCCATAAGAGGGTTGCTGACAGATCTTGTGCGACCTGTCGGAATATTTGGGGGACAGAGCACAGAGAGAGTTGAGGGAGCAAGGCCGGAGAGGAGTCGGTAGAAGACAGAAAGACCACCAACCTGCCTGCGTTAGTAAGTGAAAGGCCCTGCCTGCGTGAGTACCTTCATCGTGGGAGATTCCAATGATTCTGAAAGCTTTGGTTTCAAGAGCGTGAAGCCGAGCTAGGTGTGAGGCAGGAGCACCAGCCCAGAGGGGAGAGCAGTATTCAATTCAGCTGCGGATGAAAGCCTTGTATATGGTGAGAAGCTCAGGTGTGCCAAGGATGGTCTTCAGGAGTGCCAAGGATGGTCTTCTAATAGATAGTCTTCACCTGTGCTCATGTGTGCTCTAATTCTTCTTTGAGACCTATTAGCCACGGAGTTCCTCAAGGATCTATACTTGGGCCTCTTCTTTTCTTATTATATGTGAATGACCTACATACTTGTTCTTCTTTATTAGATTCTTTTTTTTTTCTGATGATACAACTATCATCTATTCAAATTTTTCTCATGACTCTTTGATCAACAATCTCAATAGTGAACTCATTAAGGTTTCATCCTGGTTTACATCAAACAAACTCTCTATAAATCCCAATAAAACCAAGTGTATGGTTTTTAGGAAATCCACCAAACCTCTGTCTGACACTATTTCCTCTTTCTATATGGACAATTAACCCATTACTTTTGTTCATTCAACGAAATTTCTAGGTGTTATCTTGGATTACAAACTTAGCTCGTCTTACCATATTTTATCGATTGCTAAGATTATTTCTCGAAACACGAACTTTCTGTGTAAACTTCGTACCTTCCTTCCTCCTTATATTTTATTCTCCCTCTATAATACCTGAATCCTCCCTTACCTGAACTATTGTAACATTGTCTGGGCACGCTCTAGTTACAGTCTGCTGCACTCACTCTCAGTTATTCAAAATCGCGCTACAAGGACCTTCTCTCATCCACGTGACCACACTGCACCTCTTTTTACCAAACTCAACACATTGACACTTTTTGACATTAATAAATAATTACATACAGGGATATTTATGTACAAGCAAATCAACAAACTTCTTCCACAAGTTTTTTCATCTTACTTTACAGTTGTCCATGATATTCACTCTCATTTCACTAGAGATCACAACATAACTTATTCCCACCTTGTACTCGTACATCTTACTCCATTAATACTCTACCTTATTATGTGCCACGTCTTTGGAATAGTATTGATGGAGCAGTGAAGGCCCCAATTGTCCGTGAGTTGGTTTAAGTTTTCCTATAAACAAAATTTGATCTCGTGTTATTGTTCGTTTCCTTCTTACACGTCGATTTCTTATTCCCTTTTGCAATCTTTTTGTTATTTCATTTTTTTTAGTTGTTTACTCTTGTTATTGTTATTCATTGTATTTTTCACGATTTTTCCATCATTTTTTTACCATTCAGTATCTTAATCTCATTTATCGTTTGTCATTTATATTGTAAGTCCATAGTCATATCAATACAAACCTCGGCTTCTGAATATGCCTCCAGATTCGCTTCCTTATATATTATCTTGATTGTATCCTTCTGAGTTGTTGAAGTTCCGAAGTATTATTTTTGTATATTTTTGTATATTTTTGTATATTTTTGTATATTTTTGTATATTTTTGTATATTTTTGTTTGACTCGACTTTAGCAACTATGGAAATAAATGTTTCTTTGAATTGAACTAGAGAGCATGCCTCTGCCAGGTTGATTATTTTACATTTTGTATCCCTCTGATAGGTCAGATCTGGATCCGGAACTGACCGAAAATCGAATCCGCTTGTTCTTGTCACTTAACCATCTCATCCACCAAGTTTTGTGATAAGTCATCCACAACTTTTTGAAATATCACCCTATGTATCGTTTTTGGTGAAGAATCACTTAAAAAATTTACTATCCGGATCTGGATCTGGATTCCAATCTTCACCAAAATTGAATAAATTCTGATTCAGTTAGCACTTTCTCCAATGTAACAACAACTAAATAAACTTTTCTTATCTAACAATTTCACTATGGCGAGCAAAGAGGCTCCTTCGAAAGAAAACGTGAAGAAACATCGTCACAAATCACTGCAGCGGGAATATCTACCTGTATCACACTTTCAGTAATCACTAATCACGTGATACATTTTTAGCGCATGCGTGCACCGTACACTACGTCCCTCGACCAATGAAATCCAGCACGACATCCACGAGCCGATACCCCTCTCTGTCATTAAATAATGGCGAGCAGCGCAATGTCTATTTAAGATATGAATGATTTGGGGAAAGTTAATATTGATTTATACATAACAAGCCTTCTGGATACAGGCACATTTGTCAATTGCTGCCACTCAGCCCTAAGCCGATTAGCTGACTTGGTACCGCCATTGCGGACTAACCGGTGCAGCTGGCGATCATCCCTCCTTGTGGTTCTACGGGGACGTCCTGGCCTCGATATTGGAGGAGGGACACCCCTCTGAGCATTTCGTTTTGGGATCTTTGACACCTGACCTTGAGTGATGCCATACTGCCGAGCAATAGCACACTGTTTCATGGCGGAATTTCGTAAAGCCACCACTCCATGACAAACAGCATTGTCGAGTTGACGGACCATCTCCAGAGGAAGCAGCAATAACTTTTGGAGACGTGCAGCAGTTGTTTTCCACTAATACAGAACGCAACAACCCTTATATACCCGATTGTGAAGCCAATCGTCAAATGTACCTGTCCGTACATTTTGTCACGCCACCTGTGATATAATCCTGTTATTGACTTCTTGCTGCGACAGACAATCAGTGACATGGTTCTTTTAACAAAGAAATCACCGAAGCGTAAAAGAAACTCACCAGATTGATATTCTGAGTTCAGTAAGTAAACCCAAGTCAAGAAAAAAAAAAAATTCCATATTAAATGCCAAGTCTGTATATATAGATACTAGCTGAGGTACCCGGCTTTGCCCGGGTTGAATAAGAATAATACAAATATATGATGAAAAGAACATGTATATTTTAGAGCAATATCACAGTACATTTCCTATATGACGTTTTGTCAATTTTCAATTTCTCAAAACCTCTTGGTATACAACATTTCTGGTTTTCTTACTTGGTGCCAAGACATAAAGATTGCTTGGTTTTCCAACCCTCGAGCAGCCCACGTACAGCTGGCCAACCCTCGAGCAACCCTCGAGCAGCCCACGTACAGCTTGGCAAGCGATAGCAGGCTTTTTACTTTTATTTTTACCTCAATGAGGGCTATATATATAGTCCGTGCTTGGAGCCTTCAAGTTCAACATAAAGTTTTTTATGAAAAATAATGCACATGTATAACAATCCACCAATGCAAGTTCAGAAATGAATGCAGATCCTTTACTTTGCGATACAAACGCAATTCCCGCCATTTCCACTCACGATCGAGGCCTCCACAGTGACCGCGCCTCTTCTTCCTCCTACAACTTCGTCTCACTTCTTTCACTCAAAATGCACGAAATTCTGCCACATGAAATTATGTAGAGGCCTCGTCGGGGGGATATAAGGTAGATAAGGAAGGCGTTGTAACAGAAGAATCAAAATAAAAGTGGAAGAACATAAGGAAATGGGAGCTATTCTGGACCCACAGCCAAACCCGACAAACCATTGCAATACACCCCGAACGTCTATCGCCGCCACAAACTACACCGTGGAATTGCAGCTGGCGCGGTTTTTTTAAACCATTGATATTAAAATAAAACGTAGCCTAAAACCACCGGGATTTTAGGCTGAATCCGAATCTGTGTCTAAAACTTTTCTCCGATGTGTAGTTCTTGAGTTATAAGCGGACATCCAGACACACACACACACACACACACACACACACACACACACACACACACACACACACACACACACACACACAGACACTCCTCCTTTATCTATCTATAATTCCAGTAATCTCTGTGTGTATGTATGTATGTATGTATGTATGTATGTATGTATGTATGTCTGTTTGTCTGTGACCGCTGTTTCTCGACAACTACCGGTCCGATATACTTTAAACTTGCCAGGTATATTGCTGGGGACCCGAGGATGTGCCTTTTCAAGGTTTCATATTAATCGGAGAAGTAGTTACCGAGCTATGTCCAAAAAACGATTCAACCAATCAGAGAGCAGCGAGCTATCACGTGTGCCGAACGTGGCGAACAGACTCTGCCTCGGACGGCACATTTGAGAGCGTATTCATTTATTTCACGTTGGCAAACTATGTTGGCGTTCAACTATGTTTTAAAACTAATTAAAACTAATTTGCGATTCATCATAACTGCGATATGCGACCTTCCGGACAGTGAAGACTGCACTTCCGGCAGCCAATCACAGAACGCGTTGTTGCGTAGGCGTGGCCGATGTGAGAGCGAGCCGAGCCGAGCGCGTGCGCCATTACGGTTCGTAATTCGATTTCTTCCGGAGAAAATAATAATTTCTCGATTTCTTATGCGCATTATTTCTCCCAATTCAGTCAGAGCGAAGGGCGGAAGCGAAGAGCGTTGTTTTTTTTGTTTATGGGCGTACGGGCGGGGTAGAGCGTACGGGTAGCGTTTTTTTTTTTTTTTGGCAAGGAACGGGCACCCACGTACGGGCATGCCCTAGTATATAGAGATTAGATGATGTATTTGGAGAACTTCCCGCATCCGGACCTCTGTGGATTGTGCAAAGCAACGCATTTTATGTTGTATTCGAGTAGAAAGTGGGGGGCATATTAAATCCCCCCTCGTCAAAAAAGTGGGGGGAAATAATCCCCCCTCGTCAAAAAGTGGGAGGAATAATCCCCCCTCGTCAAAAAAGTGGGAGGGAAATAATCCCCCCATGTCAATAAAGTGGGGGTGGGGGGGGAATAATCCCCCCTCGTCAAAAAAAGGTGGGGATGGAATAATCCCCCCCGAGTCAAAAAGTGGGAGGAATAACCCCCCCCCCCCCCCCCCCCCCCGAGTCAAAAAAGTGAGAGAGGAATAGTCCCCCCGAGACAAAAAAAAAGTGGGAGGAATAATCCCCCCGTCATCAATAAAGTGTGGGGGAATAATCCGCGCCCTCGTTAAAAAGGTGAGAGGGGAATAATCCCCCCTAGTCTAAAAAAAAGTGGGAGGAATAACCCCCCCGTCGTCAATAAAGTGGGGGGGAATAATCCCTCCTCGTCAAAAAAGTGAGAGGGGAATAATCCCCCCTCATCAAAAAAGTGAGAGGGGAATAATCCCCCAGACTCAAAAAAGTGGGAGGAATAATCCCCCCGTCGTCAATAAAGTGGGGGGGGAATAATCCCCCCTCGTCAAAAAAGTGAGAGGGGAATAATCTCCCCTAGTCAAAAGAGTGGGAGGAATAACCCCACCGTCGTCAATAAAGTGGGGGGGAATAATCCCCCGTCAAAAAAGTGAGAGGGGAATAAACCCCCCGAGTCAAAAAAAGTGGGAGGAATAATCCCCCCGTCGTCAATAAAGTGGGAGGAATAATCCCTCCTCATCAAAAAAGTGGGAGGAATAATCCCCTCTCGTCAAAAACGTGGGGGAGGTGGGTATGTTCCCCCTCCACATTTCCCCACCCATCGACGCCCATGCAAACATCTATAGTCTTCTTGCAAAACACAGGCGATACTTTTTTCAGCAAGCCGAGTCTAGGGATCTTCCTGAGACCGAAACTGCACAAACAACAAAAAAAAATTACGTTTCTTACGGGTTGTGGTTCGTGGTCATAGGTTGACTCGAGATCGTCTTGATTTGCGACCCTGCGTCTCCACATGAAGCGCCTCTTGATGATGTGAACACTCGCATGTGCTTGGTAATTGCCCTTCGTGTATCGATAAGAGGTTAGAGATTAATCAGGATTAGAAGATGCGCGTTTCTCCACTCCAACCGTCAAGCCGAACGTTCTTCATGACGTTAGACTCATGGACGCAGCCGTGGCAACGTGTACACATAACGTGTGAAAGTATCAAAAAAATATTATTCGAAATAAAATTCAAACTATTTTAAGTCTTTGTAAATTAAGCAAGTAAACTTATTAACATTAAGTTGAAATTTGAAATTATGATGAACAGTAACGGCAGTAAAATAAACCATCACTTTGAAGGTTCATCCTTTATTATCCAAAGCTTTTAAAATTGATCATTAAACTTGTTAAAACCTTTTTCTCTTTCAACCTGCAAGGAAATCTTTGTTTCACTCGTGCAAATGTTGAATCGTTTTGGGCCTTTATGGGGAATTATTACTATTCTAGGATTACACATTATTACTATTACTAGCCGAAACCCGTGGAACATCCACGGAAGGGAGGATGTGGTGTATGGATAGAGTGTACGCTGTACCATTATGGATGGCATAGGGGATTTGCTTGTCCGAGTAAGAGTTAGGAAGAAAGATCAATTTTCACTTGTGCAAAAATGCTACTCACAATTACATCGCCTGTGCGTCGGCCTGTGATTGAGCCAGAGAGTTGGCCTGTGAGTCAACTTCCTTTCCAATGTCTGCAAGAGTTGAAATACTGATTGTGAATGTGTAAAATTATATGAAAGAAGAACATGCATATCAATAGACGATGCCATCGAAAAGGAGAGCAGCTGTCCATAGAAAAGGATGTCTGACTTATCAATTTGACATTATTGCACAGGAAATGACAAACAAAGAAACAGTTCATTTCCATCGGGTAATATTACGATGAGAGATCAGCCGATACCTTTATTATGTCCATCAGCATTCATGGCACTTAGGAAAAAAAAACGTGGCATCAGCCAGCCGCAGCCAACTATCACGTACCGTCTCGAAGTCAATGCCATCCTTTTATCTCTTCGTATACAACTCACTGATCACAACGTCACTCCATTTAACTTTATTAAAATGACGATAAAGACGTGAAACCCGTGGAACATCCACGGAAGGGATATCGTTCGTCTGTTTTCAGCTCGTTATCTTTAAGCTTCCTTACGTCTCGCCACCTGCTACACGTCTCTGAGTTACGAGGATTTATGCAACGCACCCCGAGTATCGCAACGTCACTCCATTTAACTTTATTAAAATGACGATAAAGACGTTTCCTTATACAGTATATCCTAATTTCAAATGTTCAAGGGAATAAAAAGGCTTCCTTACGTCTCGCCACCTGCTACACCTCTCTGAGTTACAAGGATTTATGCAACGCACCCCGAGTATCGCAACGTCACTCCATTTAACTTTATTAAAATGACGATAAAGACGTTTCCTTATATATCCTAATTTAAAATGTTCAAGGGAATAAAAAGACCATTTGGTTCACACCACCCATCACACCACTCGACTGTCGAATCAGCGGACGGCTCGCATCGCCTTCGCCCAGCAGACGCCAATATGATGGTGTCGTAAGATGGCGTCGTATCGGCCGATAATCGGATGTTTTTGGGTCCCAAAGTCGGCGAATTCAGATTTTTCGAGTATGGCTGTATGTGATAAACAAAGAGCGCGGTTCGTAGATGGAAAATGCATTAGTGCCGTGGGCATCGGGTCACTGGGTGCGGCGTAAAAGGGATAACAAAGTCGAGTCCTTACGGTATTATTATATAGATAGTATTACACTGAAGGAGCCGTGCTCCCACGTAATCAGAAGAATGGACGCGACAAAAAGCTGGAATTCGTCCGAGTTTCTTTATTGTCACAAAACAACTCGGGTACTCTGAAAAGCCCGTTTATCGGGCAGCAATATATATACACACATTATCCCGGAGCGTTTGCCTGGGAAAGGCGAGAGGGGGCGTGGCCGGGTGTCCTGGCCGCGGCCTGGCAAGTCGAGGGCGGGCATGCCCGGGCATGCCCGGGCATCCCGGACGTGGCCTGGCAAGTCGAGAGCGGGCGTGCCCGGGCGTGCCCGGGCGTCCCGGCCGAGGCCTGGCAAGTTCAGCGCGGGCCTGCCCGGGTGTCCTGGACGAGCCCGGCATGGTGATCGCTCCGCGTCCTTGGTAGGTGCAAGGCGATTGTGTAAACCCAGCGGTAGCCACTACACACGTCCTCCCAGAATCGACTTGCACCGGCAGGGTCAATTTGAGGGGGGTCCTGATGACCTGGCCGAAGCGACCCCTGGTGGGTCGTGGGGGGGGGGGGGGTCCAGTGTGGTGGTGGGCGGTCGAGTGGGGGGCACCGTGGATGGGGGGCGGCCTCGCCGCGGCGGAAGGGCCAACCGTGGCGGTTGGTCAATGTCCACATGCGCCGGCTTGAGGTGGTCCACCGCAATCCGGTCCGACCTGCCGCCGATGTCGATGACGAACGACTTGTTGTCCCGTCACAGGACCCGGAAGGGCCCGTCGTACGGTGGCCGGAGTGGCCCCCGATGTGCGTCATGACGCACAAAAACGTACTCCGCTGTGCGAAGCACTGGGGGGACGTAGGACTGGGGGTCACCGTGGTGGGATGTTGGCACGGGGGCAAACCGTCGGGCGGCCTCCTGGAGGTCCGAGCGCTGGTGAGCTGCGGACCAGGGACTGGTAGCGTCGGGCACGAATTTGCCCGGGACGCGTAGCGCCTGGCCGTAGACAAGCTCGGCGGTGGATGCCCGGAGGTCCTCCTTGGGGGCCGTGCGGAGGCCCAAAAGGACCCACGGCAGCCGGTCGGCCCAACCGCCGTCTTGAAGGCCGGCCATGAGCGCAGCCTTCATGGAGCGGTGGAATCACTCGCACAACCCGTTGGCTTGGGGGTGGTAGGCCGTAGTACGGTGGAGCTTGACCCCCAGGTTGCGGGCGACCACGCCCCACAGCTCGGAGGTGAACTGCGGGTCCGCGGTCCGACAAGATGTCCGCCGGTGCGCCGAAGCGGGCGACCCAGGTGGCGATGAAAGCCTGCGCCACGTCGGCGGTGGTGGTGGAGACGAGGGGAACGGCCTCCGGCCACCTGGTGGTCCTGTCCACCATGGTGAGCAGGTGTGTGAACCCCCGTGACGGGGGGAGGGGGCCCATCAGATCCACGTTGACGTGGTCGAAACGTCGTTCAGGCACGGTGAAAGGTGCCAGCGGGGCCTGGGTGTGTCTGTGGACCTTGGCCTGTTGGCAGGCTGTGCAGGTGCTGGTCCAATCGCGGACGTCCCGTCGAAGGCCGTGCCAGACGAATCGCGCCGACACCAGCGTCTGGGAAGCTTTCCGGCCCGGGTGGGAAAGGCCATGGAGGGAGGCGAAGATGCGGCGTTGCCAGGTAACGGGCACGATGGGGCGAGGCTGGCCTTGGGAGACGTCGCAGAGCAGGACAGTGTCCGCGAAGGGGATGTCGGCCAGGCGGAAGCCCGTGTCCGCCGCCCGGAGGGCTTGCACCGTGGTGTCGGTGGTTTGGTCCGCCACCATAAGCGCGAAGTCCACGCCGAGGTGGACCGCGTTCGCGCTGGCCCGAGAAAGACAGTCGGCCACGGCGTTGTTTTTGCCAGCGACGTGCCGGATGTGCGTGGTAAACTTCGACACGGCGGAGAGGTGGCGCTGTTGGTGGGCTGACCATGGCTCCGTGACCTTGGCCATTGCGTAAACCAACGGCTTGTGGTCGACGAACGCCGTGAAGGGTCGGCCCACCAGGAGGTGGCAGAAATGGCGAACGGCCAGGTGTAGACCGAGGAGCTCACGGTCAAACGTGCTATATTTGAGCTCGTTCGGCCGGAGCTGCCGGCTGAAAAAAGCGAGTGGCTGCCAAACCCCGTTCACCCATTGCTCATGTACGGCGCCCACCGCGTAGTCGGAGGCATCCGTGGTGAGGGCGATGGGAGCGTTGAGCACCGGGTGAGCGAGCAGTGTTGCGTCGGCGAGGGCCCGCTTTGAGCTTTGGAAGGCCGCGTCCATTGCTGCGGACCAGACGATGTCGTGCTTGGCCGGCTTGCCCCGGAGGGCTTCGTAGAGGGGCCGCATGAGTTGAGGAGCGCGGGGCACGAAGCGGTGATAGTAATTCACCATTCCCAGGAATTCCTGCAGGGCCTTTATGGAGCGGGGATGCGGAAACGTGGTGATGGCCTCGACCTTGGTTGGCAGCGGCACGGCCCCGTTCTTGGTGATGTGGTGGCCCAAAAAATCAACGGCTGTCGTGCCGAAGTGGCATTTGGCCGGGTTGACGATGAGGCCGTGCTCGCTGAGGCGCCCGAACAGTGTTCGGAGGTGGAGGAGGTGCTCGGCCCGGGACGTGCTGGCGACGAGGATGTCGTCCAGGTAAACGAAGAGGAACGGCAGGTCATGCAGCACGCCGTCCATCAAGCGCTGGAACGCCTGAGCCGCGTTCTTGAGGCCAAACGGCATCCGTAAGAATTCGAATAAGCCGAACGGCGTGATGATGGCCGTTTTAGGGACGTTGGCCACCCTGACAGGTATCTGGTGATATCCCCGTATGAGATCGATTTTTGAAAAAATGACCCGTCCTGCCAGACGGGCGGAGAAGTCTTGGATGTGCGGGATCGGATACCTGTCGGGGGTGGTAGCGTCGTTAAGGCGGCGGTAGTCGCCACATGGGCGCCAGCCGCCCCCTGGTTTTGGGACAATGTGTAGTGGCGAAGCCCACGCGCTATCGGAGCGCCGCACGATGCCGAGGTGTTCCAAAGCGTCGAACTCGGCTTTGGCCACAGCGAGCTTGGCTGGGTCGAGGCGGCGGGCTCTGGCGTAGACCGGCGGGCCCGTGGTTGGTATGTGGTGCTCGATACCATGTCGTACTGCGATGGCCGAAAACGTCGGCCGCGTGAGGGCCGGGAACTCCGTGAGCAGGCGAGCAAACTCGTTCGCCGCCGGGAGGGCGCATGCCAGCTCGGTCGGAGCGGAGCTGCTCAATGTGCATACCAGGGAGCTGAAGGTCTCGGCGTTGATGAGGCGACGCCGTTGGACGTCCACCAGCAGTCCGTGTGCGCAGAGGAAGTCGGCGCCTAGCAGAGCCATGGGCACGCTGGCGGTTACAAAAGTCCAAGTAAAGCGTTGGCCGCCGAAGCAGAGGGTGACGTTGCGCGGGCCGAAGGTGCAGATGGCCGATCCATTGGCCGCAACCAAGGAGGGGCCGCAAACCGCGGACTGCCTGTCCTGATCGGAGGCGGGTATGACGCTCAGTTGGGCGCCGGTGTCGCACAGGAAGCGCCGTCTGGACGCTTTGTCCATGATGAAAAGTAAGTTGCCCGTGTGGCCGGCGCTCATGGCTGGTAATGAACGCCGGCCCGGCCGTTTCCCGGCCTGCCGAAGGTGCACGGGGGTCGGCATGTCTGGGCCTTCGGTCCAAACCTGGCATGATAGTAACACCACGCTTGGTCAGGTGGAGGCCCCGGTCGTCGTGCTGGAGGTGGTCGGCTTGGCGTTGCGGCTGCCAATTGCGTCGGCAGTTCGGTCGTCGACCGTGCCGGGTGCTCGGGCGCCATGGGCGTTGCGTCGGACAGCGGTGGGCCCCAGGTCGCTGCTGCAATGCGTTGGCCTGCCGCGGAGATCTTGTCGGCTTCCCTGGCGAGGGCACGGGGATCCGTGATCGTCGTGCACGCCAGGGCGATGCGTACCGGGCTAGGCAGCTGACGGAGGAACAGCTCCCGGAACAGGAATGCCGGAGAGTGCTCGCCGAGCAGCGAAAGCATGTAGTCCATTCGCTCGGACGGGCGCGTGTCGCCGAGCTCGGGCAGGTCGAGCAGGCGCCGTGCGCGTTCCGCCGATGGGAGGGCGAAAGCGTCGAGGAGGAGCTTTTTAAACGCGCCGTATTTGTCAGCGGCTGGCGGGCTCTCGAGGAGGCTCAGGGCGCGGGCCACGGTGGCTGAACTGAGCGCTGCTACCACATAGTGGAAGCGGGTGTCGTCGGCCGTGATGCCTCGCAGGGTGAACAGGGAGTCCGCCTGGGCGAACCAAACCGCCGCGTGAGCCTCCCAGAAGGTAGGCAGTTTAAGGGCAACTGCCGTGTCCATGTCGGTAGGTCACCAATGAAGGAGCCATGCTCCCACGTAATCGGAAGAATGGACGCGACAAAAAGCTGTAATTCGTCCGAGTTTCTTTATTGTCACAAAACAACTTGGGTACTCTGAAAAGCCCGTTTATCGGGCAGCAATATATATGCACACATTATCCCGGAGCGTTTGCCCGGGAAAGGCGAGAGGGGGCGTGGCCGGGCGTCCTGGCCGCGGCCTGGCAAGTCGAGGGCGGGCATGCCCGGGCATGCCCGGGCGTCCCGGCCGAGGCCTGGCAAGTTGAGCGCGGGCCTGCCCAGGCGTCCTGGACGAGCCCGGCATGGTGATCGCTCCACGTCCTTGGTAGGTGCAAGGCGATTGTGTAAACCCAGCGGTAGCCGCTACAACACATTATTACATTTATAGTATTACAAATTATTACTATTATAGGATTACACATTATTACTATTATAGTATTACACATTTTTACTATTATAGGATTACACATTATTACTATTATAGTATTACACATTATTACTATTATAGTATTACACATATTACTATTATATTACTATTGACCGGCTCCGCGCATGCGCAAGATTGGAGGTCACGTCTCTTCAAAGCTGTCCATGCGCGCACGCTTTCGAAGATAAGGAATTTTTCACAATTGTGTTTTTGTCGAAACTGTATCTTTCCTTCGGCGTGTGTAACTATTGGTGTGTCCTTAATAGGATTCTCGGTGTTGGTTTTTCATACCTGTGTACAGAATCGTCGGTTAGTTCGTGTCGCATATTCTGAGGCCGAGTGTTGAGTATTCTGAGGCCTCCGGTGAGGGGTGATGTACCGTGTCCGACCTTGGCTTGAGGCTTTGTTTTTGTCTCAGTGGTTCTTCGATTGCACTGCAATTACTTTCGGTCTCTGTTTTTCATGGTCATTTCACCCCATACTTCCTTGTTTTAAAATCTCAACGCGAAAAAAAAAAATCCTTCTCTGTTCTTATCCGTTTGTTCGTTCTTATTTGTTCGTTCGTTCTTCGACCACGTTGTTCGTGATCACGTGATCACGTTGTTAAAAAAATGTTTAAACTGTCCCCTGAAGAACTGTATTCTGTCGTATACTATAACACCTTTTTCTTCTTCTTCTATAAAAGGATGCTTTCGACTTGCTCACCAAATCTATTCATTCCAGAAAAAAATTCCATCTCTTACAGTGCCTCTTTCATACATTCCCTAAACTATCCAGCACTCCACCCATCCTTCAGCGTCCTCAAACGTATTTTTGACTCGAAGGTCTCAAGAAACTCATTTTGCAATAAATGTTCGTTTCCCATTAATTGTACACTTTTCAAAATCCAATCTCACCCCTCCCCTCCAAATCTTCCTCATCACCCCTTCCCTCCAAAACTTCCCCATCACCCCTTCCCTCCAAAACTTCCCCATCACCCCTCCCCTTCAAAACTTCCCCATCACCCCTCCCCTCCAAATGTACCCCCTTGCCCCTCCCCTCCAAGTCTTCCCCATCACCCATCTCTTTCAAATATTCCCCCTTGCCCCTCCCCTCCAAATCTTCCCCATCACCCATCCCTTTCAAATCTTCCCCCTTGCCCCTCCACTCCAAATCTTCCCCATCACCCCTTCCCTCCAAAACTTCCCCATCACCCCTCCCCTCCAAAACTTCCCAATCACCCCTCCCCTCTAAATCTACCCCCTTGCCCCTCCCCTCCAAATCATCCCCATCACCCATCTCTTTCAAATCTTCCCCCTTGCCCCTCCCCTCCAAATCTTCCCCATCACCCATCCCTTTCAAATCTCCCCCCTTGCCCCTTCCCTCCTAAACTCCCCCCACACCCCTCCCCTCCGAGTCTCTCCCTCACTCCTCCCCTCCTAGACTCCCCTCTCACCCCTCCTCCTCAAAGCGTCCTCCCCGCTTCTTCCCCCTTCCAACTTTCACCTTCATCTCCCTCAACCTTCTGCCTCACTCGTCCCCCTCCTCAAATAACACCTCACTGCGCCTCACCCAATCACCATCAAACCATTTGTCTGCCCCATTCTTCCCTTTCTCCAAGCTATTCTGAAATCTCTGACACACCTTCAACAGCTCTCCCTACCTCTTCCTCCTCTTCCACATCTTAGCCTACTACTCCCCCCCCCTGTTCTGTATCCGATGATCCCCCTTCCTCTTCTTTAACAGTATGGACCTCAAACATCCGGGGCCTTCGCTCAAACTTGACTGATCTCTCCATACAGATTGCTTCTGACAAACCAGATGTGATCTGCTTAACAGAAACTTTCCTCCTTCATGATGTCTCTGATTCCTTGGTATCTCTCCCAGGTTAATCCCTCCTCCGGTATGATAGACCTGAGCCTCGTCCTGGAGGTGGGGTTGCTATCTTTATAAAAAAAACTCTCTTCCTCACTCGCCCTGCACTGCACTCTCTCCACCTCACCCCCAGGAATACCTTTGACAACGGCTTCCCCTTCGCTCCCACCTTTTGTTCATATGTGTGTTGTACCGTCCACCAAACAGTGATGCCTCCATCTACATCTCGCTGTCTGATAATATGGACCAACTTCTATCTATCCATCCCAACTCTCTCTTCCTCATATGTGGTGATTTCAATTGTCACCATGCCAGTTGGCTGGGTGTAGGCACCGCTCTCACCAGCCATGGCTCTTCAGCAAAGGACTTCTGTTACTCACTGGGACTGACACAATCTGTCAATTTCCCGACCCGGATCTCAGTCAACGGAGCATCTTCTCTTCTGGACTTGGTTATGACTAATTTCCCTGAAAATGTCTCCTGCTCTTCTTCTGCTCCAATCGGCTCATCTGATCATGTGCTTGTTAAAGTGGAAATCTCTCTGACCATTCTCAGAGAGCCTCCTCAGCGTCGACCAGTCTGGCATTTCACTCAGGCCAACTGGCACGGTCTTCAAGCAGCCATCAATCATCTGGACTGGTCTCCCATCTCTACCGCCTCTGACATCAACTCATCCTGGGAATTCTTCCAAAGTAAATTGCTCTCTCTCATGCACAGATTTATCCCATCTCGTCTTCAGTTGTCATACCCTTCCTCCCGTCCATGGTACACGGAATCTTGTGGTGAGGCTATTGCCCAGAAACAACTTGCTTTCGTCTCCTGGAAAGCAAATCCAACAGAAGGAAATCTCATTTCCTTTCACAAAGCCCGAAACAAGTGTGTGTCCACCCTCAGGAGAGCCAGGAAACAATATCTCTCCGTTCTCAGGACCGAACTCTCTTATCTGTCTCCCTCTTCCAAATCCTGGTGGCGTCTGGTAAAATCTGTTTCTGGTGTTTGTTCCCTCTCCATCCCCTCCCTCACCTCAAACGGCCACACGGCTGACTCCGCACGTGAAAAAGCTGAATGCCTCAACTCTGTGTTTGCCTCTAAATCTTGTGTCCCAAACCCATCCCTCTCTGTACCCACCGTACCCAGTCGTACCCAGCTGCTCCTGGACTCTGTGTCCTTTCCTCCTGACAAGGTGGAAAAGTTTCTGTCAACCCTCGACTCTGATTCTGCAACTGGACCTGACGGCATCAGCCCACGGGTCCTAAAATCCTGTTCTTCTGCTCTTTCACTCCCTCTCTCTGTTCTCTTCACCCTCTCTTTTGCTCAAGGTCATCTGCCATCTGCTTGGAAATCTGCCAACATCACCGCTTTGCACAAAAAAGGTGCAAAAACAGATCCCAGCAACTACAGACCAATCAGCCTTCTCCCAATTATCAGCAAAGTCATGGAATCCATCATTGCTTCAGATATGAAATCATTCCACTTCTCCAATGGCTTGATCTCTGATCATCAATTTCGTTTCAGACCTGGTCACTCTACACTGGACATGCTGCTTCTGCTTTCTCAACAATGGATGGAGGTCCTCAATGCCAAACAGGAAATTAGAGCTGTCTCCCTTGACATATCACGTGCCTTCGATACGGTCTGGCACCCTGCTCTGCTCACCAAACTCTCCTCTTTTGGTATCCATGGAAATCTCCACGCATGGCTGGCGGACTTCCTCTCTAGTCGTAGTCAACGTGTGGCCCTGAATGGGTTTCTCTCATCTCCTCTTCCTGTTCAGGCTGGAGTTCCCCAAGGCAGTGTTCTGGGCCCTGTGCTTTTTCTGGTCTTCATCAATGATCTCTCTCACTCTCTTGAAAATCCTCTCTATCTCTTTGCTGATGACTCTACTCTCTGTCGCTCCATTCTTCATCCCTCAGATCGGCAGTCTGCAGCCTCCTCACTCTCTGCAGACCTGGACAAAATCACAGACTGGGCAAACAAGTGGAACACGTCTTTCAATCCTGACAAATCTCACACTCTTACGATGTCTCTCCGAAAAGACCGACTGGACAACCCTCCCATCCACTTTCTGAATAATCCTCTCCAAGAAGTTCTGTCACTCAAGCTTTTGGGTCTCACTATCTGCCATGATCTTTCCTGGGAAAACCACATTTCAAATCTGGCCTCCAAAGCCAGTCGCCGACTGGGCATCTTCCGTCGTGCGAAGTCCTTCCTTGGCACACCTGAGCTCCTCACCACATACAAGGCTTTCATCCCCAGCTCAATGGAATACTGCTCTCCCCTCTGGGCTGGTGCTCCTGCCTCACACCTAGCTCATCTTCACGCTGTTGAAACCAAAGCATTCAGAATCATTGGAATCTCCCGCGATGAAGCTAACTCCATGGGCCTTTCACTCACTCACCGCAGGCAGGTTGGTGGTCTTTCCGTCTTCTACCGACTCCTCTCTGGCCTTGCCCCCCCCCCCCCCCCCCCAGCTCTCTCTGGGCTCTGTCCCGCAAATATTCCTACAGGTCGCACAAGATCTGCCTGCAACCCTCTTATGGTTAAACTGCCAAAATCAAGACTCTCTGCTCACCTTCACTCCTTCATTCCTCTTTTCTCCCGCCTCTGGAACAAACTCCCTCACTCTCTTCAATCCCACTCCACCCTCCAGGTCTTTAAAACAGCTGTTCACCACCATCTCTTATCTTCCCCCATCCAAAACCTTGATCTTTTCTACCCCCTGCTAATTTCACCCCAATTCCACTTTTTTGAAATACCAACTTCTGTCCTGGAAGTCCTTGGTGTCCTTGTGTTTTATACTTCTCCCACCCCCCCCCCCGCCCCCCCTTCCCACGCCTCCTCCCCCCAAGCCCTCTCCCTCCCACACATCTCCCTGCTCTCAAATGTTGTGTTTGTGTGCTTCCCCTTCTTCAGTATACAAAAAAAAAAAAATAGTATTACACATTATTACTATTATAGTATTACACATTATTACTCTTATAGTATTACACATTATTACTATTAGCGACAGCATAAAATGAGTAAACGAATAAAAATGATTATTTCATTGGGGCTCGAAGAACACAGAACAGTATTGTGTTTCACGGGCAATTAAGGTGTTTTAATCCTTCTCATTATTGTTGTAGCTTGTAGGGAAACGGGGGAGGGGGGGGGGAGGGGTGGGAAGGGGATGTGGGGTGAGGAGTGATGTGGTGTGATGTGGAGTGATGTGGGGTGATGTAAGTTGTGGGATGGTGAGTGGAGATGTGATGTGGTGTGATGTGGGGTGATGTGGGTTGTGGGGTGGGTTGATGTGGGTTGTGGGGTGGGGTGATGTTAGTTGTGGGGTGGGGTGATGTGGGTTGTGGGG
Organism: Myxine glutinosa; assembly: GCF_964187855.1. NCBI lineage: Eukaryota > Metazoa > Chordata > Myxini > Myxiniformes > Myxinidae > Myxine > Myxine glutinosa. The sequence continues at coordinate 53,272,274 of NC_136267.1, forward strand.
TGGGGTGATGAGGGTTGCGGGGTGGGGTGATGTGGGTTGTGGGGTGGGGTGATGTGGGTTGTGGGGTGGGGTGATGTGGAGTGTGGGGTGGGGTGATGTGGGTTGTGGGGTGGGGTGATGTGGGTTGTGGGGTGGGGTGATGTGGGTTGTGGGATGGTGAGGGGTGATGTGGGTTATGGGGTGGGGTGATGTGGGTTGTGGGGTGGGGTGATGTGGGTTGTGGGGTGGGGTGATGTGGGTTGTGGGGTGGGGTGATGTATGTTGTGGGATGGTGAGGGGTGATGTGATGTGGTGTGATGTGGGGTGATGTGGGTTGTGGGGTGGGGTGATGTGGGTTGTGGGGTGGGGTGATGTGGGTTGTGGGGTGGGGTGATGTGGGTTGTGGGGTGGGGTGATGTGGAGTGTGGGGTGGGGTGATGTGGGTTGAGGTTGAGGGATGATGTGGGTTGTGGGGTGGTGAGGGGTGATGTGGGGTGAGGGGCGAACAAACTGACAGAACATTCATCTTTTGCTGAAATCCTCTGACAGGCGTCACAATCACTGCACATCAGTTCCTCAGCTACATATGTATGACTTCACCTCCTCCTCCTCTTCCCGTTATAATGGGTGAGGTCCGATGGTACCAAGCTCCTGCCCTGCCTTGACCACGATCCTCCTCCACTCTCCTCTGTCCTCAGCCAACTCTCTCCACTCTCCAACCACCCTCACCTTACACTGATATCCCTCCTCACTTAATCCTCCCATCTCAACTGTGGTCTACCTCTTTTCCTCCTACTTTGTTCCCTCAACCTATCTGCTCTCTTTGCCATTCTCACTTCTCCCATCCACACCAAATGTCCAGCCCATCTCATCCAGCATTTCACCAATCTCCCCATCAACCTTACCTGCACACCAATCTCCCCCCTCAGTACATCCACCCTCTTATCCATCCTCTTCACTCAGGGCCAGATTAACCTATTGCGGGCCTGTCGCTGAACAAATTTTTGGGCCCCCATTTGGGGAACCATTGCAAAATAAATGTGCATGTGTGTTACACCAACCTCTTAATTTACGCGATAGTTGCATTCTTGGAGATAGTTGTCTCTTCAGAAGCACAAACGCTCTGAAGATCAAAATAAAATGTACATATGTTCAAATACATCAAAAAAGAATATATTGTTGCGGATCTTCGAAGCCCGTTCCCGTTGCAAAGGGGAGATTAAACCCCTTTTTCCCCCTGGGTCTTCGAAACCGCGAGACAGAGTCGCCACTTCTGGGCAAACGTGGAAAAGGGTTTCGGGACAAATTCACACGTACCTTTGGTACCCACGCCGCAGCGGAAGCGGGGATCGAGCCTCGCACGAGCCACGCTTAATTGAGTACGCCCGAGCAGAATGAGTACCACGTGACTCGTGCTGTTACTTTTCTATTAGAACCCGATTAGAGCGATTCTTATTCGTACCATGCGAAGCCAATGATGGAAAAGACAAGACGGTCGAATCAGAAGAAAGAACAGGGTTTATTTACACTATTTACAGGAATTGGTAGAAGGAAAGGGACACAGGGCAGAACTTAGTCAGTCTTATACCTATACCCAGACAATGGGCCCACTTACACACACGGGGAGATGGAGGAAGGATGTTCGCGTGCCAAACGCGCCTGCTTCGGTCGCTCCTGGAACAGCTCACCCAGCGTGGCCCTCTGGCGGTCACGGCATGTATCCCGGCGAAAGCAGGCAGGAGGGAAATCGTGCGTCACGTATGCAGGCAAAGGCAAGCAGGAGGAAATTGCGCGTCTGTGGCCCGGCGCGGGTCGTTCTTTGCAGCGCACGATTAATACTGCGCAGAGCGCGGGGAATAGGGCAAAATTCGTGTACTGTTACGGGTTCCTCACCGATCCCCTGGTCTCGGTAAACCTCCAAACCCCGAGAGGAGCCCCGGCAGAAAAATATGTTATTCTCTGTGTTAGAAAGCAATAGTGAAACCACACCAATGATTATAAATGAACAAATAATATTTTGAAAATCACACACAGGAATAACGGCATAACAGATGGCCATTAAGAGTGCACTCTATATATATATCTTATATAAAGTCAGGTAACTCACTGCGCTGCCAGCGAGTGAGAGGACACTCCTCAATGTCTCTATAACTTTTCCGAAGGCGAATGTGATTCACTCCAGCGGTCGATAGAACGAAATCCTGTCGAAGCCCGAATCTCGCTCTCCAGTCGATATCCGAAGCGCGTACAGTTGACTTTGGAGATCGCCCCACCAAACTGTACAAGGGCGCCCTCCAGAGGCGCACCTTCCCCGCTCACTCAGCAACCCGCAACGTAATTGGAGACGAAGCGGTTGCACACACACATCCCCGACAGACGGTAGGATGTTGGTGTGAAGATGATGCGGCAAAACCTTCATTGGTATCCGAAGCGCGGGGTTCAAAACGGCCGACAGCTCCTGCTTGAGCTGATGGGGCGAGGCGAGGATTCGTCGGAATCACAGTGCCCAAATCTGACTACGCAGATTCCTCCCCCTCCAGCGATTCTTCCTATCGCCAGATGTCCTTTCGAGTAACTCAAAATTCCCTCGCAACCGTCGGTAGACCTTGCTCGTTACAGAGCGCTGACGTCACGCGTCTTCTCCGACTTTGCTCGCGCCGCTTCTTCCTCTTCACCTCCTCGTCTTCCTTCGGTTTCCTGTATCATTTTAAGTTAACCTTTTTAACTTTTAATAACTGTTCATAAACAATAAACCTTTAGAAGACAATAATAGTACCTAATATCAGAGCTACGTCAAGTGGGTGAAAACCATATTAACGGAAGTTACGAATCCGTAACACTTCCCCCCCTCAAGAAAGAAAGTTTGAACACAGCGAAAACTTTCTTTGCATGCAAACTCTTTGAACAAACAAAAATAAACTCACAACCCAAATCACCAATTCCCGTGAGCAACAATTATCACATCTCAAAAATAAAGCAACAAAATTTCACACAACCCACAGAGATTTCTAAAGTTAATTCACTCTGGACAAAGCATCAGCAACGACATTGTCCCTGCCCTTTACATGTTCAATTTCCCAGTTGGACTCCTGCAAAGCCAAACTCCATCTCATCAGAGATTTCTAATACAATTTTGTTCATTTATAATCATTGGTGTGGTTTCACTATTGTTTTTCAACACAGGGTAATATATCTTTCTGCCGGGGCTCCTCTCGGGGTTCGGAGGTTACCGAGACTAGGAGATTGTAGAGGACACCGTAACAGAAATTGGGGGCTCGTCCAATTGACTCCAATAGACAATTGACAATTCGGTCTTCGTCCGGGATTTAATTCCCCAAAAACGTCCATTTGGGATTGATCCAGATAGAAATTGGGGGGTTTGTACTGTGGAAACATTTGGGGGGCTCGGCTGTGCTGATTAAATTCCCTAGATCCCGGACGAGCCCTCAATTTCTGGTACGGAGTCCTCTACAATCTCCTGGTCTCGGTAACCTCTGCACCCCGAGAGGAGCCCCGGCAGAAAGATATATTACCCTGTGTTGAAAATCAATAGTGAAACCACACCAATGATTATAAATGAACAAAATTGTATTAGAAATCACACACAGGAATGATGGTATAACAGATGGCCATTAAGAGTGCACTCTATATATATCTTATATAAAGGCAGGTAACTCACTGCGCTGCCAGCGAGTGAAAGGACACTCCTCAATGTCTCTATAACTTTTCCCAAGGCGAATGTGATTCACTCCAGCGGCCGACAGAACGAAATCCGGTCGAAGCCCGAATCTCGCTCTCCAGTCGATATCCGAAGCACGTACAGTTGGCCTTGGAGATCGCCCCGCCAAACTGTACAAGGTCGCCCTCCAGAGGTGCACCTTCCCAACTCACTCAGCAACCCGCAACGTAATTGGAGACGAAGCGGTCGCACACACACATCCCCGACAGACAGTAGGATGTTGGTGTGAAGATGACGATGCAAAACCTTCGTTGGTATCTGAAGCGCGGGGTTCAAAACGGCCGACAGCTCCTGCTTGAGCCGATGGGGCGAGGCGAGGATTCGTCGGAATCACAGCGCCCAAATCTGACTACGCAGATTCCCCCCCCCTCCAGCGATTCTTCCTATCACCGGATGTCCTTTCAAGGAACTCAAAATTCCCTCGCGACTGTCGGTAGACCTTGCTCGTTACGGAGCGCTGACGTCACGCATCTTCTCAGACTTTGCTCGTGCCGCTTCTTCCTTTTCACCTCCTCGTCTTCCTTCGGTTTCCTGTATCATTTTAAGTTAACCTTTTTAACTTTTAATAACTGTTCATAAACAATAAACCTTGAGAAGACAATAATAGTACCTAATATCAGAGCTACGTCAAGTGGGTGAAAACCACAATGACGGAAGTTACGAATCCGTAACAACAGCGAAAACTTTATTTGCATGCAAACTCCTTAAACAAACAAAAATAAACTCACAACCCAAATCACCAATTCCCGTGAGCAACAATTATCAACCTCTCAAAAATAAGCAACAAAATTTCACACAACCCACAGAGATTTCCAAAGTTAATTCACTCTGGACAAAGTGTCAACAACGACATTGTCCCTGCCCTTTACATGTTCAATTTCCAAGTTGAACTCCTGCAAAGCCAAACTCCATCTCAGCACCCTCTGATTTTTCCGTTAGTTTCTTTTGAATGAAGGTTAAGGGGTGGTGATCAAAATCCAAAGTCAAACAAGTCTACAGCACTTTTCCCCGGGAGGTCGAGCTGAAAGCCAGGTTCCATGGTGGTTGGGTGGTGAGGCCTGGAAGTATTCACTACATGGACGCCTTTAGGAACATGGAGTACACGGTTAATCCGTGTAGGGAAGTTCACTACATGGACGCCTTTAGGAACGTGGCATTCACGGTTAATCTGTGTAGGAATCTTGGCTCGGCGGCTCCGCAGCATTCAGTGCTTCAACTTTTCCGGACTTTCATAATAATTACCGTGGGACCACTTGTCACTATAGTCACATGAATAGCGGTCTCCTTCTCGGCCACTACTCTGAGAATCCTTCCTTCGGGAGCTGCCGTAACTCTGGGAGCCTCCATAATAATATCGATTGCGGCCACCACCAAAACTACTACTCTGTTGTCCTCTTCTGTAGCCCCCACGACACCTATGAAATGCCTTCCCTACTGTTATGGTCCGACCCTCCAACTCCTTGCTATTCAGATCCTTTTCTGCATCTCTGGCGTCCTTTGAGTTTTCAAACGTGACAAAGCCAAACCCTCTTGACTTTTGTGTCTCCCTGTCTTTTATCAGCAGCACTTCCAAAAGCGGTCCATATTTGCTGAAGGCAGACTCCAGAACATCTTCCTTGGTTTTGAAGTTCAGTCCCCCAACAAAGAGCTTGCCAATATTGCCTCCATCCCTGACTTGAGTGTGCTGACACTTCGTTTCAGGGTACTTCCTCCTAGGCTTTTCAACAAACATCGGGTTTCCAGAAACTTGACCCCCGGCCAAATCATTCCCGATAACAAAAGATACTCCCTTTACAGGAAGAGTGGCTTGTAAACCTATGGAGACCGGTCCTGACACAAAATCAGACTCCAAATGGATGACATGAAGGGGAGCTCTAACACAGCCACCAATCCCCTGTAAACGAACACTATCACCAGTTGCCGTCTCCTCTGACAATGGCAAGATGCCTTCAAGCATGAAAGATTGATGTGCTCCTGTGTCCCTCAACACCCGAACAGGTCTCCGGGTAGTCGTCTCTATCCAAGGACACAAACCCCTCCGAAATAAATGGTTGGTAACCCTTTTGAGGGCAATTTCCCACATTTGCCATTGCATTCGGAGTTGTACTCGTCGAACTCCGCTCCTGATTTTCCTTTCCCAGAGCATAACAGTGGGACATCAAGTGTCCAGGTTTATGGCAAAAAGCGCAAGTAGGCCCGGAGGAGAACCTCGTGGTCTGCCTCGAGCCCCCCGGAGGATACGTCTGCCTTGGAACTGTTGTCTTCGGATTTCTAGGAGTCGTAGTATCAGAGTGGTCCTCATAGTCATCTCGATGCCGCCCCCCTGAATCTTTGTTCTCCGCACCAGATGTATCATAACTCTCCGTGCGAACACTAGGCGGGAAGTTAGGTTAATGGAACCTCATCCTGTGTGTTAAGGCATAGTCATCTGCCATGGTTGCTGCCTCATACAACTTTAGTACTTTCCTTTCCTCCAGATGTACTTTAATGTCCTCGTGGACACACTGTTGGAATTCCTCCACCAGGATCAATTGTCATAATAGTTCGAAGTCTTTCCCAACCCCTTTTGAATCACACCACCGATCAAACATGGTTTCTTTCATTCTGGCAAACTCCACATGGGTCTCACTCTCCCTCTTCCTGGCGTTCCGGAATTTTTGCCGGTAAGCTTCAGGGACCAATTCATAGGCTTTGAGAATGGTTTTCTTCACTATCTCATAATCTGCACATTGGTCAATCGGTAAAGCCGAATAAATATCTTGAGCTTTACCCACCAGAAGACTTTGCACTAATATGGTCCAGGACTCCTCCGGCCATTTTAGCATTCGAGCCACTTTCTCAAAGTGTAAAAAAAACTTGGCTACCTCCTTTTCATTGAAGAGTGGAACCAGCCTAACATCTCTGCCAACATCCCAGGTGTTCTGAAAAGTTGTCGAACCCGTCGGCATGGATGGCACCTCTCCCCGTTCTCTCCTTAACTCCAGCTCCTTGACTTTAATTTCCTGCTGAAGCCCCATTTCACGGTCCTTTAACTCCCGTTCAGCTTTTCTCTCCTCTGCTTCGAGTTCCCTTGCCGCTCTCCTTTCCTCTGCTTTTTCTCTTCTAACCTTTCCTGGAGTTCTCTTTCCTGTGCTTTTAACCTTTCTTGGAGTTCTCTTTCCTGTGCTGCTCTTCTTTCCTCGAGTTCTCTTTCCTTTGCTTTTAACCTTTCCTGGCTTTGCAATTGCATCTCCATTTTTTGGAGCTCCACATTTTCTTGTTCTTCTGGTAACCAAACCAAGGCTCCCTCTCTCCATGTTCCTTGTTCCACCATAGATTCTATCACCACTGTCTGCATCTCTGTTTTCTTCATTTTAGCTCGGACCTCCAAGCTAAAATGTTTGGCCAATCTCAAGAGTTCCGATTTTAGTAACGCTCGGAACTGTGCCTCACTTGGGGTCGCTGCAAACTTCTCTGCGTCAAACTCCATGGTGACTATCCGATAGCACCTGTTAACCTTCACACAAGAAATTTCCCAAAAAATATATATTTATTTTATTTTATTTTATTGAAAAATTTGGGAATGTTGGAAAATATTCCAAAATTGGAAAATTTGGGAATGCTAGGGAATTCTTTCCCGGACGAAATTTAGGGAATTTAATCCACCGTCCGAGATTTAGGGAATGTAATCAGCAAATCCGAGCCCCCCAAATTTCCACAGTACAAACCCCCAACTTCAATCTGGATCAATCCCAAATGGACGTTTTTAGGGAATTTTATCCCGGACGAAGACCCCCAATTGTCAATTGGAGTCAATTTGACGAGCCCCCAATTTCTGTTACGGGTTCCTCACCGATCCCCTGGTCTCGGTAAACCTCCGAACCCCGAGAGGAGCCCCGGCAGAAAAATATGTTATTCTCTGTGTTAGAAATCAATAGTGAAACCACACCAATGATTTATAAATGAACAAATAATATATTGAAAATCACACAGTGATAATGGTACAACAAATGGCAATTAAGAGTGCACTCTATATACCATCAATAAAGTCAAATAACTCACTGCTCCTAGCGAGTGAATAGGACACTCCTTAATGTCTCTATAACCTTTTCCAAGGTGATTGTGATTCACCTCAGCGGTCGCTGGAACGATATCCAGACGAAGCCCGAATCTCGCTCTCCAGTCGATATTCGAATCGCGTACAGTTGACAATGGGGATCGCCCCACCAAAACTGTACAATGGCACCCTTCAGAGGGGCACCTTCACCGCTCACTCAGCGAACCGCAACGTAATTGGAGACGAAGCGGTCGCACACACACATCCCCGACAAACGGTAGGATGTTGGGGTGAAGATTATGCGAGGCAAAACATTTGTAGGTGTCCAAAGCGCGGGGTTCAAAATGGCCGACGGCTCTTACTTGAGCCGATGCGACTAGGCGAGGATTCGTTGAAATCTCAGCGCCCCAAATCTGACTACGCAGATTTTCCACTCCAGCGATAATTCCTATCGCCGGATGTCCCTTCAAGGAACTCAAAATTCCCTCGCGACTCTCGGTAGACCAGCCTCGCTATGGAGCCTTGACGTCACGCGTCTTCTCCAACTTTGCTCGCGCCGCCTCTTTCTCTTCACCTCCTTGTCTTCCTGTTCGGTTTCCTGTATCATTTTAAGTTAACCTTTTTAACTTTAGATAGCTGTTCCTGAATAATAAACCTTTTGAGAATAATAATAATACATAATATCAGAAACATGTCAAGTGTGTGAAAACCACAACAGCGGAAGTGACGAATCCGTAATAGTACAACGAGGTAATTCAGTTCGTCGGCAATACGATTCAATACGAGGCAATGCTGACGCACGTTCTCAACTCCTTCCATGGGCTGCGCAACTCATCTGAGGCAGGGGGCTCTGGGCAGGGTTATATGGCCCCGCCCTGGCCTGACTCGAATGTTCCAAACCCCGCCTCTTGCCGCAGTGGTAAGCCACTCCCCTCGAGCCCTGATTGGCAGCTCGTGCTTACTGATGGCTCGTCCTCTTCCTGCCCCGCCTTCCTTCGGCCTCGGTCGACTTGTTCAGGCCTGCTGCGTGGTATTTCAGTGCCAATACCAAACCAAAGCGCCAGAAGGACACTTAGTTTTCACTGGCCTACTCAACGCAAAACTAACACAGGAAAGGACTACGCTTACATTTACTAAGAAATAACTGAACTTAAGCGAGGCTGCATGTTGTGGTGTAACTAACTAAGATGGGAAATTAACCTTTATTACAAAACCGCAACAATATAAACTAGTATAAAGTCGGTCAAAAATTACGGGTTGGAACAGTTTATTTGCCGGCCGGTGCAGCTGCGTGAGCATGCCAAAGTCTGAAGCCTGGGCCTAGTGTCAGGTGGCGGTATATCTTCTTTATTTATTAGATATCCTACAGACGTAAATGAACACTCGGTTTACTCTGCGCACTTTGCTTGTCACATTCAGCGAATTTCACCTCCCTGCGCTGTGTATTTATTGTGATTTAAAAATACACGCTTCCGTACACCGACCTTGAGGCTCGGTTTGCAAGCCACCATCTACAATCCCAATTCCAATATAAGAGACATAATTACTCTTCTTTTGGGTCTTCGGAGTCATAAGGGTCTTTTGGTTGCTCAAGCTCTTTTGCATCGTTGGGATCTTCTGGTTAATTTGGGTCCTCGGGTCTTTTTGGTCATCTAGGTCTTTGGAGTATTTTGGGTCTTTGGGGTAACTTGGGTCTTTGGGTTCCACTGGGTCCTCGGGTCTTTTTGGTCATCTAGGTCTTTGGGATATTTTGGGTCTTTGGGGTAATTTGTGTCTTTGGGTTCCACTGGGTCCTCAGGGTCTTTTTAGTGTTTTGGATTGTTTGGCTTTGTTGGGTCGTTAAGGGTCTTCAGGGTATTTTGTATTTTCAGGGACTTTTTGGTGTTCTGGGTCTTTTCGATTTTTTTGGGGTATTTGGGGTGTGTTGGGTCTTTACTGGTCTTTGGGATATTTGGGTCTCTGGAGTCTTCATGGTCTTTTTGGTCTTTTGGGTCTGTGATGTATTTTGAGTCTTTGGGATATTTTGGGTCATTTAAGTATTTAAGGGTCTTCTGGGTCTTTGGGGTATTTTTAGTCTTCAGGGTCTTTTGGGTCTTCTGGTTATTTAAGGGTCTTTGGATCTTCAGGGTATTTGGGGTATTTTGGGTCTTCGTGGTCTTTTGGGTATTTTCCGTGTTTTGGGCCTTTATGGGTCTTTAAGAGTCTTGGGGTCTTTTCAGTGTTTTGGGTCTTCGGTGTCTTTGTGGGTCTTTGGGGTATTTTGGGTCTTCAGGGCCTTTTGGATTTTTGTTGTCCTTTGGGTCTTTAAGGGTCTTTTGGCTCTTCTGGATATTTAAGGGTCTTTTGGGTCTTCGGGGTATTTTGGGTGTTTGGGGTCCATTGGGTCTTTCTGGTATTTGGGGTATTTTGGATCTTCAGAGTCCTTGGGTCTTCTGAGTCCTTGGGGTCATTTGGGTCCTTGGTTGTTTGGGTCTTTTGGATTATGATGGTCTTTTGGGTCTTCAGGGTCTTTTCAGTCTTTTGGGTCTTTGGGGTATTTTGGGTCTTCAGAATCCTTGGGGTGTTCTGGGTCCTTGGGGTCTTCTGAGTCTTCATGGTCTTTTGTGTCTTTAACAGTCTACATGGTGTTTTGGGTCTCCCGGTATTTGGGGTCCATTGGGCCTTCTGGGTCCTTAGAGTCCTTTAGGTCTTTTAACCGGTGAACACACAGTCTTGTTCAAAGATTACCCCTTAAACCCTCTCCCCCCCCCCCCCCCCCGACTCAAATCCCTCATAAAGCACCACTCAAAACTTTTAAACCCTACCCTTATGGAGGGACACACACACACACACACACACACACACACACACACACACACACACACACACACACACACACACTGCATATTAGTGCTAGGCCGATTGAAAGATTTGACTATAACTGATCACTGATTAAAAATAATAGCCGGCGAAGCCGGTGTTGTCAATGAACGCGTACGTATTATGTTGAAAACCTGATTATGCCTTGGCTCGAGAATCCGAAGCGCAGTGGAGGCCGCCATCTTGCGGATGCGGAAGTATGCATAACAAATTTAAAACGTTCATTAGGAGTTTCTTTCACCCGTCATTGTTTGATTCACAATCTTATGCACCTCCGATGTATTATTATAGCCGGCGAAGCCGGTGTTGTCAATGAACGCGTACGTATGATGTTGAAAACCTGATTATGCCTTGGCTCGAGAATCCGAAGCGCAGTGGAGGCCGCCATCTTGCGGATGCGGAAGTATGCATAACAAATTTAAAACGTTCATTAGGAGTTTCTTTCACCCGTCATTGTTTGATTCAAAATCTTATGCACCTCCAATGTATTATTAAAATACTTTAAAACCAACATCGGCCCGCACGGGCCTGGTTATCTTCAACGAAACGCGTCACCAAACACAGGACCCAATGAGAGTCGAGCATTTGCAAAAATATTTCTAAAATGAAATCACTCAATGGAGGCCACCATCGACCGGATGCGGAAGTTTGCATAAAACAATTGCGAAAGAGTTCAATAGGAGTTTGTTTCACCCGTCGTTCTTTGATTCACAATCTAATGAACCTCTAATTAGTAATTAAAATACGTTAAGACCAACCTCGTTATCTTCAACGAAAATCGTCATCAAACACCAGAACCAATGAAATTCGAGCATTTGAAAAAATATTTTTTTAAAGCTTATTACGCGTTTCGGAGAGTGAAAACGGCATCAAATATTCTAACATTGACGAAGAATTATTTTTTAGAAATCTTGTGGCCGTCGGGGATAGTTTTTCACGGCCAGAAATACGGTATAAGCGGTTTACATATTTAGTTTAGAAATACGGATAGTTTTTCACGGCCGGAAATATCCGAAGTTGAGACGGAATTCACCGAATTAATCACTGCAAGCTAACTTCTTCTGGTGGAGGAAGCCGCAGTGCCCGGAGAGAACCAGCCCTGACACTGACAGCGACTGACGTTAGAAGACGACACACATCCTGTGAAAACGTATGTTAAGCCCAGTTAAAATTTCTTAAAATAGGCCTTAAGCTAGCACATCATATAGTTACTTCCTTAAGCTTCTTGTGACATTTATTGTATGCAGGTATTGGGGAGGACTGCCTGCTCTTCTCTTTTACCAAGTCTTACCAGGTACGGTACCTACTACACCTACCTACTACCAACTACCTACCTACCTACTACCAACTACCTAACCTACTGATACCATGGTGATGGGTAAAATAGTGGCAAGAGGCTTTGGCTTCGCCGGCTCATTGCGGCTTTGCAGTCGGTACTAGTAGCCGGCGAAGCCGGTGTTGTCAATAAACGCGTACGTATTATGTCGAAAACCTGATTATGCCTTGGCTTGAGAATTCCGAAGCGCAATGGAGGCCGCCATATTGCGGATGCGGAAGTATGCATAACAAATTGAAAAACGTTCAAGAGGAGTTTCTTTCACCCGTCTTTGTTTGATTCACAATCCTATGCACCTCCAATTTATTATTAAAATACTTTATGACCAACCTCGGCCCGCACGGGCCTGGTTATCTTCAACGAAAAGCGTCACCAAACACCAGAACCAATGAGATTCGAGCATTTGAAAAAATATTTCTAAAACCAAATCACGCAATGGAGGCCGCCATCGACCGGATGTGGAAGTTTGCATAAAACAATTACGAAAAAGTTCAATAGGAGTTTGTTTCACCCGTCTTTCTTTGATTCACAATCTAGTGCACCTCTAATGTGTAATTAAAATACGTTAAGACCAACCTCGTTATCTTCAACGAAAATCGTCACCAAACACCGGAACCAATGAGATTCGAGCATTTGAAAAATATTTTTTTAAAGCTTATTACGCGTTTCGGACGCTGAAAACAGCGTCAAATATTCTAAAATTGACGAAGAATTATTTTTTAGAAATCTCGCGGCCGTAGGGGATAGTTTTTCACGGCCAGAAATACGGTATAAGCGGTTTACATAAAGAAAGAAAGCTCGGTTTGATTAACGACAGTCACACATTGCCGTTGCAACGGCGCTATCGTCTGATCTGTCGGCACTGATCTTACTGCAAGCTAACTTCTTCTGGTGGAAGAAGCCGCCGTGCCCGGAGAGAACCAGTCCTGACAGCGACTGAAGTTAGAAGACTACACACATTCTGTGAAAACGTATGATAAGCCCAGTTAAAATTTCTTCAAATAGGCCTTAAGCTAGCACATCGTATAGTTACTTCCTTAAGCTTCTTGTGACATTTATTGTATGTAGGTATTGGGGAGGACTGTCTGCTCTTCTCTTTTACCAAGTCTTACCAGGTACGGTACCTACACCGACCTACTATCAACTACCTAACCTACTGATGTCATCGTGATGGGTAAAATAGTGGCAAGAGGCTTTGGCTTCGCCGGCTCATTGCGGCTTTGCAGTCGGGTACTAGTAGCCGGCGAAGCCGGTGTTGTGAATGAACGTGTACGTATTATGTTGAAAAGCCAGATTTTGCTGGATCCCTTGAGAATATCGAAGCTTTGACGCACCAAATCGCTCAATGGAGGCCGCCATCTTGTGAATGCAGATGTATGCATAAAAAATTGAAAAACGTTCAACAGGAGTTTGTTTCACCCATCTTTTTATGATTCACAATCTTATGCACCTCTAATTTGTAATTAAAATACTTTAAGGCCAACCTCGGCCCGCACGGGCCTGGTTATCTTCAACGAAAATCGTCACCAAACACCGGAACCAATGAGATTCGAGCATTTGAAAAAATATTTCAAAAACCAAATCACTCAATGGAGGCCGCCATCTTCCGGATGCAGAAGTATGCATAAAAAAATTGCGAAAAAGTTCAATAGGAGTTTGTTTCACCCGTCTTTGTTTGATTCACATTCTTATGCACCTCTAGGTTGTAATCAAAATACTTTAAGACCAACCTCGTTCCCCGGGCCCGCACGGGCCCTGGTTATCTTCAACGAAAATCGTCACCAATTACCGGAACCAATGAGATTCGAGCATTTGAAAAAATATTTCAAAAAAGCTTTTTACCACATTTCGGACGCTGAAAACGGCGTCAAATATTCTAAAATTGACGAAGAATTATTTTTTAGAAATCTTGCGGCCGTAGGGGATAGTTTTTCATGGCCGGAAATATCCGAAGTTGAGACGAAATTCACCGAATTAATCAAGAAGGAAATTTTATAAATTTTAGTCTCATCCAGAATGCAAATGGTGTCATTTTGAACTAGGTACAGCACCTACTACACCTACCTACTACCAACTACCTAACCTACTGATGCCATAGTGATGGTTAAAATAGTGGCAAGAGGCTTTGGCTTCGCCGGCTCATTGCGGCTTTGCAGTCGGGTACTAGTAATAATAATCTGCCGATTATACTGCCGATGCCAATTAAAAAGTGATAAATAATGACGCCATTGTGCCCACGATTGACGTATTGACATTATTTTGTGGCTGTGAATTGATACATTTTAAATTCCTTCTCTAATTGATTGGTTCATGAAATGGCACAACGTTCTGTCATTTTTTAACGAATGATGAGCTGCGGTGTGTGGTAATCTTCATCCTGATGAAGCAGAACTTACATGGAAGGAAGGAAGTGTGCTCATTCGATAAGTTATTGATGGATATAAAATGAAGTGTTTGATACTTGTATGGTCATGTGAAAATTAAGTTTTATTCAAAATACGAAAATACAGTGCAGGGAGTCCCCGTGTTACAAAGCGACTCCACTCCGAACAATTATTCATACATTAAGTAAATCGATCAGCTGTTGATTCAGTGTTACACATGGTGTTGTCAGCGCATGAGTGGGGGCTATTTTTTTTTTTTTTTTTTTTTATTTTTTTTTTTTTTTTGTATACAAGATCGAGGCTCGTGAAAGAGCAAACATTAATCACACAAAAAGACAAACCGACACACAAAACACAAAAAACAAGGGGAGCGGCAGACAAGATGGGGAGAGAGGGGGGAGGACACAAAAGAGAGGGGGAAGAAGGGGAAGGACACAAACACAACATTTGAGAGCAGGGACATCGGGAGGACTTGGGGGGAGGTGGGAGAGGATTAAAACATATGAACACTGCAAGGACTCTGGGGTGAATTACCGGGGGTAGAAAAGATCAAGGTTTTCGATGGGGGAAGATAAGAGATGGTGGTGAACAGCTGTTTTAAAGACCTGGAGGGAGGAGTGGGATTGAAGGGAGTGGGGGAGTTTGTTCCAGAGGCGGGAGAAAAGGGGAATGAAAGAGTGAAGGTGAGCAGAGAGCCTAGACTTTGGCAGTTTAACCATAAGAGGGTTGCAGGCAGATCTTGTGCGACCTGAAGGAATATTGGGGGGACAGAGCACAGAGAGAGCTGGGGGAGCAAGGCCGGAGAGGAGTCGGTAGAAGACAGAAAGACCACCAACCTGCCTGCGGTGAGTGAGTGAAAGGCCCTCGGCGTTGACTACATCGCAGGAGATTCCAATGATTCTGAAAGCTTTGGCCTCAACAGCGTGAAGCCGAGCAAGGTGTGAGGCAGGAGCACCAGCCCAGAGGGGGGAACAGTATTCCATTGAGCTGCGGATGAAAGCCTTGTATGTGGTGAGGAGCTCAGGTGTGCCAAGGAAGGACTTCGCACGACGGAGGATGCCCAGTCGGCGACTGGCTTTGGAGGCCAGCTTGGAAATGTGGTTTTCCCAAGAAAGATCATGGCAGATAGTGAGACCCAAAAGCTTGAGCGACAGAACTTCTTGGAGAGGATTGTTGAGAAAGTAGATGGGAGGGTTGTCCAGTCGGTCCTTTCGGAGAGACATTGTAAGAGTGTGAGATTTGTCAGGATTGAAAGACATGTTCCACTTGTTTGACCAGTCTGTGATTTTGTTCAATTCGACCTCTCAATGATTGGACAATAAATGCAAATTTTGTACACCTCTATTAAAAGCTTTGATTCACTTGAAGGGGTGATTCATTTAATAAATGTGGATGAGAATGAGTGGTTACCTCCCACCCCCCAACCCCTTATGTATCTTTGTTAATTGTTACGTGTCCTCCCCGACCTCCTGGTCTCGGTATACCTCCGAACCCCGGGGAGGAGCCACGGCAGAAAAATATATGTTATTCCGTGTCGAAATCAATATGGAAACCACACCAAGAGTTATCCACAACCAAATAATATATTCAAGTGTACACAGGAATCACGATACAACAATGCCAGCAATCAACCATACAATCAATATCTTAAGATGGTACTGTAGCGGTCCCCGCTGAATGTACACAATCGCCTTGCACCTGCCAGGACGCGGCCAGGGCGCGATTGCCATGCCGGGCTCGTCTGGATGGGCCCAGACGCGCCTCTCCTGGGCATGCCCAGACTCGCTGTTCCCGGGCACGCCCGAACCTCCCGGGCACGCCCGGTCTCGTCTTTCCCGGGCATGCCCGCTCTCGCCTTTCTAGGGCTCGCCCAGAGCGCCCGGGCATGCCCAGCCTCCAGGACGCCCGGGCATGTCCAGATTCGCCTTTCCAGGGTTCGCCCAGAGCGTCCGGGCATGCCCGCTCTCGCCTTTCCAGGGCTCGCCCAGAACGCTCAGGCATGCCCAGCCTCGACTTGCCAGGCCGCGTCCAGGATGCCCGGGCATGTCCAGACTCACCTTTCCAGGACTCGCCCTTGACACCCGGGCATGCCCGGTCTCGGTTTTCCCGGGCAAACGCCCCGGCATAAATGTGTATATATATTGCTGCCCGATAAACGGGCTTTTCAGAATACCTGAGCTGTTTTGTTTCAATAAAGCAACTCGGACGAATTCCGTCTTTGGTCGCGTCAATTCTTTCGACTCGCGTTGGAGCGCAGCTCCTTCACTGGTGACCTACCGACATGGACACGGCAGTGACTCTTAAACTGCCTACCTTCTGGGAGGCTCACGCGGCTGTTTGGTTCGCCCAGGCGGACTCCCAGTTCGCCCTGCGAGGCATCACCGCGGACGACACCCGCTTCCACCACGTCGTGGCAGCGCTCGGTTCCGCCACCGCGGCCCGTGCCCTGAGCCTCCTCGAGCACCCGCCGGCTGCTGACAAGTATGACGCGCTGAAGACGCTCCTCCTCGACGCTTTCACCCTCTCACCGGCGGCACGCGCACGGCGCCTGCTCGACCTGCCCGAGCTCGGCGACACACGCCCGTCCGAGCGCATGGACTATATGCTCTCGTTGCTCATTGAGCACTCTCCGGATTTTCTGTTCCGCGAGCTGTTCCTTCGCCAGCTGCCTCACCCGGTACGCCTCGCCCTGGCTGGCACGTCGATCACCGATCCCCGCGCCCTCGCCAGGGAAGCCGATAAGATCTCCTCTGCGGGCCAACACATCGGCGCGGCTACCTGGAGCCTGCCACCGTCCGAGGCGACGCCCACGACGCCCGAGCGCCCTGTACGGTTGGAGGCCGAACTGCCGGTGCAACTGGCGGCCGCCACGCCGCGCCGACCGCTTCCGACACAACGGCCGGGGCCTCCACCTGACCAGGCGTGGTGTTATTACCACGCCAGGTTCGGACACAAGGCTCGGACGTGCCGACCCCCGTGCACTTTCTGCAAGTCGGGAAACGGCCGGGCCGGCGTTCATTCCCAGCCATGAGCGCGGGCACTCAGGCAACTTGCTTTTTATTCGGGACAAAGCGTCCGGGCGGCGTTTCCTTTGTGACACCGGCGCCCAACTGAGCGTCATACCCGCCTCCGAGCAGGACAGGTGGGACGCCGTTTGCGGCCCCTCTTTGGTCGCTGCTAATGGCTCGGCCATACGCACTTTCGGCCCACGCGACGTCACCCTCTGCTTCGGCAGCCAGCGCTTTCAGTGGACCTTTGTGACCCCCTGCGTCCCCATGGCTTTGCTGGGCACCGACTTCCTCTGCGCGCACGGGCTGCTGGTCGACGTCAAACGTCGTCGCCTTGTCAACGCCGAGACCTTCAGCTCCCTGGCGTGCACAATGAGCAGCTCCGCGCTGACCGAACTGGCGTGCGCCCTCCCGACGGCGAACGAGTTCGCTCGCCTGCTCGCGGAATTCCCGGCCCTCACGCGGCCGATGTTTTCGGCCGTCGCAGTGCCGCATGGGATCGAGCACCACATACCCACTACGGGCCCGCCGGTCTACGCCAAGGCCCGCCGCCTCGACCCGGCCAAGCTCGCCATGGCAAAGGCCGAGTTCGACGCGTTGGAGCACCTCGGCATCGTGTGGCGCTCCAATAGCGTGTGGGCCTCACCACTGCACATCGTGCCAAAGCCGGGGGGTGGATGGCGCCCGTGTGGTGACTATCGCCGCCTCAACGACGCTACCACCCCCGACAGGTACCCGATCCCGAACATCCAGGACTTTTCCGCCCGTTTGGCGGGACGGGTCATATTTTCCAAAATTGACCTGATACGGGGATACCACCAGGTACCTGCCGAAATCTCGGCTCTCCGCTCACCTTCACTCTTTCATTCCTCTTTTCTCCCGCCTCTGGAACAAACTACCTCACTCCCTTCAATCCCACTCCTCCCTCCAGGTCTTTAAAACAGCTGTTCACCACCATCTCTTATCTTCCCCCATCCAAAACCTTGATCTTTTCTACCCCCGCTAATTCACCCCAGATCCACCTTGTTTGAAATTCCAACTTCTTTCCTGGAAGTCCTGGCAGTGTCCATATGTTTTCTACCTCTCCCACTGCCCCCTTCCCACGCCCCCCCCCCCAAAGCCCTCGCCCTCTCTCAGATCTCTCGATGTCTCCATGTCTCTCGGTCCCTGCTCTCAAATGTTGTGTTTGTGTCCTTCCCCCTCTCTCCCCATCTTGTCTACCGCTCCCTATGTTATATGTTTTATGTGTCGGTTTGTCTTTCTGTGTGATTAATGTTCGCTCTTTCACGAGCCTCGATCTTGTATACAAAAAAAAAAAAAAAAAAAAAAAAAAAAAAAAAAAAAAAAAAAAAAAAAAAAAAAAAAAAAAAAAAAAAAAAAAAAAAAAAAAAAAACCTGTCCGGGCGGCCGACGTCCCGAAGACGGCCGTCATCACGCCGTTCGGCCTGTTCGAATTTTGAGGATGCTGTTTGGCCTCAAGAATGCGGCCCAGGCGTTCCAGCGCTTAATGGATGGCGTGCTGCGCGACATGCCATTTCTTTTCGTCTATCTGGACGACATCCTCGTCGCCAGCACGTCCCGCGCCGAGCATCTCCTCCACCTCCGAACACTGTTCGGTCGCCTCAGCGAACACGGCTTAATTGTGAACCCGGCCAAATGCCACTTCGGCACGACGACCGTTGACTTTTTGGGCCACCGCATCACCAAGACCGGGGCCGTGCCGCTGCCGACCAAGGTCGAGGCCATCACCACGTTCCCGCGTCCCCGTTCCATCAAGGCCCTACAAGAGTTCCTCTGCATGGTGAAGTTTTTATCACCGATTCGTGCCCCGCGCTGCTCAGCTCATGCGGCCCCTTTACGAGGCCCTCCGGGGCAAGCCGGCCAAGCATGACATCGTTTGGTCCGCGGCTATGGACGCGGCCTTCGCGAGCGCAAAACGGGCCATCACCGACGCAACGCTGCTGGCTCACCCGGTGCTCAACACGCCCATCGCCCTCACTACGGACGCCTCCAACTACGCGGTGGGCGCCGTCCATGAACAATGGGTGGACGGGGTTTGGCAGCCACTCGCCTTTTTCAGCCGGCAGCTCCGGCCGAACGAGTTAAAATACAGCACGTTCGACAGCGAGCTGCTCGGTCTATTCCTGGCCGTTCGCCATTTCCAACACCTCCTGGAGGGCCGCCCATTCACGGCTTTCGTCGACCACAAGCCGTTGGTCTACGCAATGGCCAAAGTCACGGAGCCGTGGTCGGCCCGCCAGCAGCGCCACCTCTCCGCCGTGTCGGAATTCACCACGGACATCGGGCACGTCGCCGGCAAAGACAACGCCGTGGCCGACTGTCTTTCTCGGGCCAGCGCGAACGCGGTCCACCTCAGCATGGACTTCGCGCTCATGGCGGCCGACCAGACCACCGACACCTCGGTGCAGGCCCTCCGGGCGGCGGACACGGGCCTCCGCCTGGCCGACATCCCCTTCGCGGGCACCGTCCTGCTCTGCGACATCTCCCAGGGCCAGCCTCGCCCCATCGTGCCCGTTTCCTGGCAGCGCCGCATCTTCGCCTCTATCCACGGCCTTTCTCACCCGGGCCGGAAAGCTTCTCAGAAGCTGGTGTCGGCGCGTTTCGTCTGGCACGGCCTGCGATGGAACGTCCGCGACTGGGCCAACGCCTGCACGGCCTGCCAGCGGGCCAAGGTCCACCGCCACACCCAGGCCCCGCTAGCACCTTTCACCGTGCCTGCACGGCGTTTCGACCATGTCCACGTGGACCTGGTGGGTCCCCTGCCCCCATCGCGGGGGTTCACCCACCTGCTCACCATGGTGGACAGGACCACCAGGTGGCCGGAGGCCGTGCCCCTCACCTCCACCACCACCGCCGACGTGGCGCAGGCGTTCATCGCCACCTGGGTCGCGCGCTTCGACGCACCGGCGGACATCTCGTCCGACCGCGGCCCACAGTTCACGTCCGAACTTTGGGGCGCGGTCGCCCGCTCGTTGGGGGTCACGCTGCACCGCACCACGGCCTACCACCCCCAAGCCAACGGGTTGTGCAAGCGGTTTCACCGCTCCATGAAGGCCGCACTCATGGCCGGCCTTCAGGACGACGGTTGGACCGACCGGCTGCCGTGGGTCCTTTTGGGCCTCCGCACGGCCCCCAAGGAGGACCTCCGGGCGTCCGCCGCCGAGCTCGTCTCCGGCCAGCCGCTCCGCGTCCCGGACGAGTTCGTGCCCGACGCTACCAGTCCCTGGTCCGCCGCACACCAGCGCTCGGTCCTCCAGGAGGCCGCCTGCCGATTTGCCCCCGTGCCAACGTCCCGCCATGGTGGCCCCCAGTCCTACGTCCCCCCGGCGCTTCGCACAGCGGAGTACGTCTTTGTGCGTCATGACGCGCACCGGGGGCCACTCCGGCCGCCGTACGACGGGCCCTTCCGGGTCCTGCGATGGGGCGACAAGTCCTTCGTCGTCGACGTCGGCGGCCGGTCGGCCCGGATCTCTGTGGACCGCCTCAAACCGGCGCACGTGGACGTCGACCGACCACCACGGTTGGCCCTTCCTCCACGGCGAGGCCGCGCCCCATCTACAGTTCCCCGCGCTCGACCACCCACCACCGGATCGGACCCCCCCTCCCCCCCCCCCCCCCCCCCCCACGACCCTCCAGGGGTCGCTTCGGCCGGGTCATCCGGACCCCCCTTAAATTGACCCTGCCGGTGCAGGTCGATTCTGGAGGGGCATGTGTAGCGGTCCCCGCTGAATGTACACAATCGCCTTGCACCTGCCAGGACGCGGCCAGGGCGCGATCGCCATGCCGGGCTCGTCCGGACGGGCCCAGACACGCCTCTCCTGGGTATGCCCGGAATCGCTGTTCCCGGGCACGCCCGAACCTCCCGGGCACGCCCGGTCTCGTCTTTCCCGGGCACGCCCGGTCTCGTCTTTCCCGGGCTCGCCCAGAGCGTCCGGGCATGTCCAGACTCGCCTTTCCAGGGCTCGCCCAGAGCGTCCGGGCATGCCCGCTCTCGCCTTTCCAGGGCTCGCCCAGAGCGCTCGGGCACGCCCAGCCTCGACTTGCCAGGCCGCATCCAGGACGCCCGGGCATGTCCAGACTCGCCTTTCCAGGACTCGCCCTTGACACCCGGGCATGCCCGGTCTCGGTTTTCCCGGGCAAACGCCCCGGCATAAATGTGTATATATATTGCTGCCCGATAAACGGGCTTTTCAGAATACCTGAGCTGTTTTGTTTCAATAAAGCAACTCGGACGAATTCCGTCTTTGGTCGCGTCAATTCTTTCGACTCGCGTTGGAGCGCAGCTCCTTCAGTACCATCTATTAAAGTAATAGAACTCACTGCTCTCCCAGTGAATATGACCGAACACTCCTCAATGTCTCTGTAACTCAATGGTGCTCCCGGCGAAGAAGCAATGAGGCGATGAGGCGAGGAAGGAGGTGTAGGCAAGGCGGGGGCCGTCACGTGGTCCCAACCAACAGCAAATTAGTGGTGGAAAGAGGAATCCCAAAGACGCGATCCAAACGTGCACATTCACCGTTCAACCGGCGAACCGCACTGTATTCTTCAAACGTCGCTGTCGCGCACAAACATCCTCGGCAAACCACCGGAGGGCGAGACCAGCGGACGCGGCAAAACCTTGTTCCGTGAACGACGCGCAAGGTTCCCAAAATGGTGGACGGCTCTTACTCGAGCCGCAGCCTCCAGGCGAGGATTCTCCGGAATCTCACGCCTGTACCTGACTTCGCAGGCTTTTTCGCTACTCCAGCGATAACACCAATCGCACGAGATTCCTTTCAAGGACTCAAAGTTCACTCGCGATGTACGCTCGACCACGCTAGGTACGGAGATTCTACAAACGCGTCTTTCCACTTCTTCCTCTTCCCCTCTTCTTCTTCCTCTCTCCGTCGTCGTCTTCCGGTGCTCGATCCTGTTTCCTGTCTCGTTTTTCCATGAGCGCTTTTAACCTTTTAACCACAATAACCATTTATTTTAAACAACAATAACCATAATCATCGTTTCCTTCAAACCCCAATAATAATGATACTACAAAGAACAAGAAGGGTTTCAAGTGGATGAAAACCACCACAGCGGAAGGGACGAATCCGTAACATAAAGTTAACACTGTCACATCTGTGTTCACACTTTGAAAATGTGCAAACGTGGGCTGATTACAATAGATATGGATGAGGATTCCACAATATCCCACAAATCAAGTTCCCTCTCCTTCTTACTTCCCATTTATTATGATGTCATTAATTATTACAGCAATTCCATGGCACCTTGATGGTGAACAGCGGCCCTGGGGCAGGTAGAGCAGTAAGAGCTGCCATGATGCTCGGCTCAGAGGAGCAATGCTTTTGGCCAACCCTATGCAGAAGATAGGGGTGTTGAGCCTAGTAACAGAGTCGACACGGGAGAGCAAGTTGGTGAAGGAGCCCCAGAAGGGCAGTGTGCAAGTTAGATGGCTGGAGGGACATAGTTAGTTGGAGTAGCATGGTTGGTAGTGTGCCGAGTTGAATTATTGATGATACTGTGGCGGACACAATGTCAGTGGGCAATAATTCCACGCACCAGTGGGTGGCGCGAGCGCCCGGGCGTGGAAGCGCGGCTCGGGCCACGCCCGGAGCAAAGGCGTCACGAGGCGCAGGGTGGAACTGAGATACATGCCCCGCCTTTCGGCCGACCGGCCACGCCCGGGGGCAAGGCGTGGCCTCGGCCAAAAATGCGGGCTCGAAAGTCGAGCCCGCCCAGTGCTTACGTGCGAGCTGATAATAAAGTGTTTTGGTTTGTACAACGCGTTGTGGCCTACCTTCTTGGCAAACGAGTTGTGTGTGCACAGCACCACACTGGTGATCCCGACTGGTTCAGCCATAGCTGAATGCTGAACGCGCCATGGCTACCAACGCTGTCGCCGTTAAACTCCCGGAGTTCTGGGAAGCACAAGCCGACGTTTGGTTTGTGCAGGCCGAAGCTCAATTCCAGCTCCGGGGCATCACGGCGGATGACACCATGTACTTTCACGTGGTCGCCGCCCTCCGGCCCGGCACTGCCGCCCGCGTCGTGTCCATCCTTCGGCGCCCGCTGGGCGCCCACAAGTACGCAGCGCTCAAACGTCTTCTCCTCGCCACGTTCGGGCTCACGGAGGCCGAACGCACCGACCGCCTCCTGGACCTTCCCGCCCTTGGCGACACACGACTGTCCGTTCGGATGGATTATATGTTGTCCCTTCTTGGAGACCAGCACCCGGATTTCCTTTTCCGCACGCTTTTCCTCCGCCAGCTACGTGCGCAGGTGCGGCTCGCGCTGGCCGGTTTGAACATAATGCAACCCCGCGCCCTGGACAGAGAGGCGGACAAATTTTTCGCGGTCTGCGACACGTGGCCGACGTATGGCACTGCCTTAGTGGATCCTGGAGCGGAGGTTTCAGCGCCGCGCCCCCTCGTGGCCGCTGCTACACCCCGTCCACCACCACCGTCACGACCGACGCGGCAGCCACCACCGGGGCAAACCTGGTGTTGCTATCATGCCAGGTTCGGCCGCAAGAATAGGGCGCGCCGCCCGCCATGTTCTTTCGACGGGTTGGGAAACGACCGGGCCGGTGCTCACTTGCGGCCATGAGCGTCGGCCATTCCGGCAGCCCCCTGTTCAGCACAGACACATCGTCTGGTCGCTGTTTTCTGTGCGACACTGGAGCGCAGGTAAGCGTCCTCCCTGCCTCTGCATCCGACAAGCAAGCCGCGGGCCGGGGCCCCGCCTTGCTCGCCGCCAACGGAACTCCCATCTGCACATTTGGGAAGCGTTGCCTCTCGCTGCGTTTCGGAGGACAGCACTTCCAATGGTCTTTCGTCACTGCCAGTGTGCCAATGGCCCTGCTCGGTGCGGACTTCCTTTGTGCGCATGGGCTGTTGGTGGACGTTAAGTGTCGACGCCTCGTCCAGGCTGAAACCTTTAGCTCGCTCGCTTGTTCGCTGAGCGGCTCGTTGAGCAGCTCGCTGAGTGGCTCACCGAGCGGCTTACCAAGCGGCTTGCTGAGCGGTTCCGTCCCGGCGAGGTTAGTCTGTACGCTTCCGGCAGCGGACGAGTTTACCTGCCTCCTCGCCAGTTTCCCGGCACTCACACGGCCCACCTTTTCAGCGGTGGCCGTCAAACACGGGGTGGAATACCATATTCCCACCGTCGGACCACTGGTCTACGCCCGGGCGCGCCGCCTCGACCCCACGAAGCTCGCCGTGCGAAAGCGGCGTTCACCACGCTGGAGCGGCTGGGCATCGTACGGCGCTCGAACAGCGCATGGGCCTCTCCTCTGCACATTGTGCCCAAGCCCGGCGGCGGATGGCGGCCGTGCGGTGACTACCGCCGGCTCAACGAGGCCACCACCCCCGACCGCTACCTGGTCCCGCATATTCAGGACTTTTCCGCCCAGTTGGCGAAAACGACCATTTTCTCCAAGGTGGACCTCATCCGGGGCTACCACCAGGTCCCCGTACAACCGGATGATGTGCTGAAGATGGCCGTCATCACACCTTTCGGCCTCTTCGAGTTCTTGCGGATGCCTTTTGGGTTGAAAAATGCGGCCCAGGCATTCCAGCGGCTCATGGACAGCGTCTTGCGCGACTTGTCCTTCATCTACGTCTACCTGGACGACATCCTAGTCGCGAGCGTGTCCCGGGAGGAGCACCTGCTCCATCTCCGCACGCTCTTCGAACGCCTGGGCCAGCATGGCCTGATAATCAACCCCGCGAAGTGCCGTTTCGGCGTCACCGCCATCGACTTCTTGGGGCACCGCATCACCAGGCACGCGGCCATCCCTTTACCGGCCAAGGTGGAGGCGGTCAGGAGTTTCCCGCGCACCCGCATGATCAAGGGGCTCCAGGAATTCCTGGGCATGGTGAATTTTTATCACCGCTTCGTGCCCCGCGTCGCCCAGCCCCTGCGCCCACTGCACGAGGCCCTCCGGGGGAAGCGGGCCAAAGGTGACATCGCCTGGACGGAGCAGATGGCCACGGCATTTGCGGGCGCAAAGCTGGCCTTGGCCAATGCCACCATGCTGGCGCACCCAGCGCCCGATGCAGCAATCGCCCTCACCACCAACGCGTCGGACTACGCGGTGGGTGTGGTGCACGAGCAGTGGGTGAGTGGTGCTTGGCAGCCGCTGGCGTTTTTTAGCCGGCAGCTCCGCCCGCAAGAACGCCGGTCCAGCACCTTCGACCGCGAGCTGCTCGGGCTCCACCTGGCGGTCCGACACTTCCGCCATCTTCTCGAGGGCCGCCCGTTCACGGCCTTCGTCGATCACAAGCCCCTTCTTTTCGCGATGGCCAAGGTCGTCGAGCCGTGGTCGGCCCGGCAGCAACGTCACCTCTCTGCCATGTCCGAGTACACGACGGACATCCGTCACGTCGCGGGTCAGGACAACCCGGTGGCGGATTGCCTTTCCCGGTCCGTCGCACACGTGGTCCACCTCGGGATCGACTATGCCCGGATGGCGGCGGACCAGTCCGCCGACCCCGACGTCCAGGCCTTGCGGACCGCTGTCACCGGCCTCTGCATCACCGAGGTGCCGTTTAACGTCGCGGGCACTGCCCTCTTGTGCGACGTCTCCCTCGGCCGGCCTCGCCCCATCGTGCCCGCTGGCTGGCAGCTCCCGGTTTTTGACGCCATCCACGGCCTGTCCCACCCAGGCACGAAGGCCTCCCAGAAGCTTGTCGTGGCGAAGTTCGTCTGGCATGGCCTCAGGAAGAACATCCGCGACTGGGCCAGGACGTGCCTCGCGTGCCAGCGCGCGAAATCCACCACCACACCCAAACCCCGTTGGCCCCGTTTACGGTGCCCCAACGTCGGTTCGACCATGTCCACGTCGACTTGGTGGGACCTCTGCCCCCCTCGCGCGGTTTCACCCACCTCCTCACCATGGTGGACTGCACCACCCGGTGGCCGGAGGCCGTGCCATTGGCGGCGACGGCTGCGGCTGACGTCGCGCAAGCTTTCATCGCCACTTGGGTTGCCCGGTTTGGCACCCCCTCGGACATCTCGTCCGACCGCGGCCCCCAGTTCACCTCAGAGCTCTGGGGAGCAGTGGCGCAAGGGCTCGGCGTCAAGCTGCACCGCACCACGGCTTCCCATCCCCAGGCCAATGGCCTGTGCGAGCGCTTCCATCGCTCAATGAAGGCCGCGCTCCGTGCCAGCCTCCGCGACGGCAGCTGGGCCGACAGGCTCCCCTGGGTCCTGCTGGGCCTCAGGACGGCGCCCAAGGACGACCTGCGCGCGTCCTCGGCAGAGCTGGTCTTCGGATAACCACTGCGGGTACCGGGCGAATTTATGCCCGACTCCACGGCCCCTTGGTCCATGGCGCAACAGCGCTCTACCCTTCAGGAGACCGCCAGGAGGTTCGCCCTGGTGCCAACGGCACACCACTGTTGCCCGTCCTCCCACGTCGCCCCGGAGCTTCGCACGGCGGAGTACGTTTTTGTCCAGCACGACGCCCACCGGGCACCGCTGCGGCCCCCGTACGACGGGCCCTTCTGCGTCCTGGCGACCGGGGACAAGCATTTCACCATGGACATCGGCGGTACTCCGGATCGTATCTCCGTGGACCGCCTCAAGCCGGCCCACCTCGACCTGGACCACCCCCCGCAAGCAGCTCTGCCTCTGCGTCGAGGCCGCCCCCCGGCGGGCAGACCCCCGGCACCCACTATCCCCGCCGTCCCGCTACCCCCCAGCCCTGTGTTACATATTTATGGGAATGTATGTGAATTACTATTCAGGTCTTTGCTTATCAATGTGTAGTCGATTAAGGGTTGTTGTGGTTGGAGGGTCAGGAGCCATTCTGGAAAAAGAGACCGGAAACGGAAGCAGAAAGACACGAGGTCGAGGGAAGCGACGAGGATTCTTCTTCCTCGCCCCGCTCCGACGAGAGGTGGGATCGATATTGAGCCGTGTGGAAAAGCGGCGTTCCCAAGCCCGTTTGGCGAGAGGAGTTACCGGGACGGGTACCTACCCGGTGGACACGTCAAGCTGCCGTGGGGCCGTGCACCGACCCAGCGTCTGGCACCGTTCGCGGCACCGTCTACAAAGACGCGTACGGGTCGCACGTTGGGGCCTACCACGCGTTGCAAGCGGCGTGTGGCTTTTGCCTGCTTTACAGTACCCGCTTCGCGTGGCCAGGAGGGGGCTGCAGCCGGGGTTCCCGGTACGATACATGCCCGGTGGAAAAACGTCCACCCGGGGTTCGTTCAACCGCCCGAGTGCGGCGAAGCCGACCATCATCTTGGTCAGGAGGGGCCCAGAGACATTGTGAGGGACAGAGACCAAAGGGGGTCGTGAGTACAAACGGGGATACACGTATGTAAGATGGCCATCTTAATCATCTAGGGGATTGATTGTTGAGTGTGAATTGTGGATGGTGGATTGCTCGGGGAATATATCCTTGATTGTATCATTGAAATTGTATGGTATCATTACCATTGAAATATATCATTGAAAATCAGTTTTCTCTTGGGTGGAATTCATAGGGATTGCGTTGCGAAAGCGCATATATAATACCACTTTCTGGCGAAGTTCCTCTCACGGTCCGGGGGTCACCGAGACCAGGTAGTCACCGAGGGGACCACGTAACAGAATTGGGGGCTCGTCCGGGATCTAAAATTGTATAAAATAATAAAATAATATTTTTATTAATTAAAATTTATTAATTAAGTATTAATTGGTAAAATTTTGGGGAAATTGGGGGTAAAGTATTGGGGGAAGGTTAACAGGGGTTAACGATAGGCACCATGGCGTTTGTGGCACAGAACTTTGCGGTAACCCCGAGTGAGGCACAATTCCGAGCGTTACTAAAGTCGGACCTCTTGAAATTGGCCAAACATTTTAACTTGGAGGTCCGAACTAATTTGAGGAAGGCAGAGTTGCAGGCCACGGTGATACAATCTATGGTGGGCTTAGGAACATGGGACGAGTTAGCCTGGGAGTGGCTACCCGAAGGACCAGAAGACGTTGAGCTCCGGAAACTGGAGTTGCAATTACGGAGCCAGGAACGGATCAAAGAAGAAGAAAGGAAAGCAGAAAAGGAAAGAGCAGAAGAAGAAAGGAAAGCAGAAAAGGAAAGAGCAGAAGAAGAAAGGAAAGCAGAAGAGAGGAGAGAAGAGAAACAAGCAGAGGAAAGGAGAGTGGAACGAGAACTCCAGGAAAGGTTAGCAGAAGAAGAAAGGAAAGCAGAAAAAGAAAGAGCAGAAGAAGAAAGGAAAGCAAAAGAGAGGAGAGAAGAGAACCAAGCAGAGGAAAGGAGAGTGGAACGAGAACTCCAGGAAAGGTTAGAAGGGAGAAAAGCAGAGGAGAGGAGAGCTGCCAGGGAACTCGAAGCAGAGGAGAGAAAAGCCGAAAGGGAGTTGAAGGAACGTGATCTGGCGCTTCAGCAAGAGATTAAATTCAAGGAGCTGGAGTTAATGAGAGAACGGGGAGAGGCACCACCCTTGCTGACGGGGTCGACACCTAACCAGAAAACCTGGGATGTGGGCAGACATGTGAGGCTGGTTCCACCGTCCAGTGAAAAGGAAGTCGCGAAATTTTTTCCACACTTTGAGAAAGTGGCTCGACAATTAAACTGGCCGGAGGAGGCCTGGACCATACTAGTGCAAAGTGTGCTGGTGGGAAAAGCTCAAGAGATTTATTCGGCGCTACCAATGGACCAATGTGCAGATTATGAGGTACTGAAGAAGCACATCCTCAAAGCCTATGAGTTGGTTCCGGAAGCTTACAGGCAAAAATTCAGGAATGCCAGGAAGAGGGAGAGTGAGACCCATGTGGAGTTTGCCAGAGTGAAAGAAAACATGTTTGATCGGTGGTGTGAGTCAAAAGGAGTCGGGAAAGACTTCGAAACATTGCGTGACTTGATCCTGGTGGAGGAATTTCAGCAGTGTGTCCACGAGGACATCAAAGTGTACCTGCAGGAAAAGAAAGTACCAAAGTTGTGGGACGCAGCCACCATGGCAGATGAGTATGCCTTAACCCACCGAATAGGGGTCCACGAACCTAACTCCTCGCCTAGATCTCCGCAGGGGAGGTGGGGAACAGCAGGTGCGGAGAACGACAATACATGGTGGCGGCCTCGAGAGGATTATGGGGACAACGCGGATACCCCACCTGTTCGAAATCAGAGGGCTGCGGGCCCAAGACAAACTTATATTTCGGGGGGCCCGAGGCAGACCACGAGTTTTTCCTCCGGGCCTACTTGCGCCTTTTGCAAGAAACCTGGACACTTGATGTCCAGTTGTTACCGCATGAAAAGGGAAGACCCAGAGCAGAGTCTGACTATGACCACTCCGAATGCAATGGCCATTGTGAGAAATCGCCATCAAAAGGGTTACCAACCATTTATTTCAGAGGGGTTTGTGTCACTGGATGGAGCCTCGACTAACCGGAGACCGGTTAGGATATTGAGGGACACAGGAGCACATCAATCTTTAATGCTTGAAGGCATTTTGCCATGGTCCGAGGAGACGGCAACGGGGGATAGTGTTCGTTTACAGGGGATCGGGGGCGGTGTTAGTGCTCCACTTCATGTCATCCATTTGGAGTCCGATTTGGTGTCAGGACCGGTCACCGTCGGTTTACAAGCCACACTTCCTGTAGAGGGTGTATCTGTGGTTATCGGGAATGATTTGGCCGGGGGTCAAGTTTATGGTAACCTGAGGGTTGGTAAAGAGCCCAGCCGGGAAAATAACACCACACCAGCTCGGGATGGTGACAAAAGTACCAAGTTATTTGTAGGGGGACTGAACGTCAAAACAGAGGAAGACGTTCTGACCTCTGTCTTCAACAGATATGGGCCGCTGGTGGAAGTGCGGTTGGTAAGAGACAGGGAAACGCAACAGTCAAGAGGGTTCGGCTTTGTCACGTTTACAAGCACAAAAGACGCCAGAGAGGCAGAGAAGAATTGGAATGGCAAGGATTTGGAGGGTCGGACCATAACAGTAGGGAAGGCATTTCGTAGGCGTCGAGAGGTCTACAGGAGAGTACAACTGGGCGGTAGTTTTGGTGGTGGCCGCAATCAATATTATTATGGAGGCTCCCTGAGTTACGGCAGCTCCCGAAGGAAGGATTGTCAAAGTAGTGGCCGAGAAGGAGACCGCTATTCATGGGACTACAGTGACAAGCGGTCCCACCATAATTATTAGGGAAGTTCTGAAAAGCTGAAGCACTGAATGCGGCGGAGCCGCCGAGCCAAGATTCCTACACGGATTAACCGTGGACGCCACGTTCCTAAAGGCGTCCATGTAGTGAACTTTCATGCACGGACTAACCGTGAACTCCACGTTCCTCAAGGCGTCCATGTAGAGAACTTTCCTGCACGGACTAACCGTGAACTCCACGTTCCTAAAGGCATCCATGTAGTGAATACTCGGCTTGGCCTCCCGGAAAAAGTGCTATCGAGTTGCTTAACTTTGGATCTTTGATCAACCCCTTAACCTTCATTCACAAGAAACTGACAGTCAAAGTCAGAGGGTCATGATATGGAGTTTGGCTTGGCAGGAGTCCAACGGGAAATTGAACATGTAAAGGGCAGGGACAATGTCGTTGCTGGTGCTTTGTCCAGAGTGAATTACCTTTGAAAATCTCTGGGGGTTTTGTGAAATTTTGTTGCTTTATTTTTAAGTGATAACTGTGCCCGGGGGGAACTGATAATGTGGGGGGGGTTGAGTTATCTGGTTTGTTTATCCAAGTTGGCCGGCAAAGAAAGTTTTCGCTGGGTTCAAACTTTCTTTCTTGAAGGGGGGGAGTGTTACATATTTATGGGAATGTATGTGAATTACTATTCAGGTCTTTGCTTATCAATGTGTAGTCGATTAAGGGTTGTTGTGGTTGGAGGGTCAGGAGCCCTTCTGGAAAAAGAGACCGGAAACGGAAGCAGAAAGACACGAGGTCGAGGGAAGCGACGAGGATTCTTCTTCCTCGCCCCGCTCCGACGAGAGGTGGGATCGATATTGAGCCGTGTGGAAAAGCGGCGTTCCCAAGCCCGTTTGGCGAGAGGAGTTACCGGGACGGGTACCTACCCGGTGGACACGTCAAGCTGCCGTGGGGCCGTGCACCGACCCAGCGTCTGGCACCGTTCGCGGCACCGTCTACAAAGACGCGTACGGGTCGCACGTTGGGGCCTACCACGCGTTGCAAGCGGCGTGTGGCTTTTGCCTGCTTTACAGTACCCGCTTCGCGTGGCCAGGAGGGGGCTGCAGCCGGGGTTCCCAGTACGATACATGCCCGGTGGAAAAACGTCCACCCGGGGTTCGTTCAACCGCCCGAGTGCGGCGAAGCCGACCATCATCTTGGTCAGGAGGGGCCCAGAGACATTGTGAGGGACAGAGACCAAAGGGGGTCGTGAGTACAAAAGGGGATACACGTATGTAAGATGGCCATCTTAATCATCTAGGGGATTGATTGTTGAGTGTGAATTGTGGATGGTGGATTGCTCGGGGAATATATCCTTGATTGTATCATTGAAATTGTATGGTATCATTACCATTGAAATATATCATTGAAAATCAGTTTTCTCTTGGGTGGAATTCATAGGGATTGCGTTGCGAAAGCGCATATATAATACCACTTTCTGGCGAAGTTCCTCTCACGGTCCGGGGGTCACCGAGACCAGGTAGTCACCGAGGGGACCACGTAACACCTGCACGCATCGCCAGAGGGCGTTTCGGCCAGGTCATCCGGCTTCCCCGCAAGCTCACCCTTCAGGTGCGCGGGAATTCTGGGGGGGGGCGCGTGTGGCGGACACAATGTCAGTGGGCAATAATTCCACGCACCAGTGGGTGGCGCGAGCGTCCGGGCGTGGAAGCGCGGCTCGGGCCACGCCCGGAGCAAAGGCGTCACGAGGCGCAGGGTGGAACTGAGATACATGCCCCGCCTTTCGGCCGACCGGCCACGCCCGGGGGCAAGGCGTGGCCTAGGGACATATATGCAGGCTCGAAAGTCGAGCCCGCCCAGTGCTTACAAGCGAGCTGATAATAAAGTGTTTTGGTTTGTACAACGCGTTGTGGCCTACCTTCTTGGCAAACGAGTTGTGTATGCACAGCACCACAATACCAACACCAGCCTTGTGGATAGATGCCCAGAGAGCTCTCTGTCTCAACCAAATGGTGCATGGCTTCTCCTCACCCTGGCTGCAGGAGGCTGCACCTTTTCTCACCATGGTTTTTAAATATTTATTACAGCACCATCAAATACCAACAGTCGCTTCGCTGATGGAAATACCGAGAGAGGATGTGGTGGGAGAGAGAGGAAAGGAGGAGGGGAGGGAGAGAGAGGAAGGTGTGGGGAGGGGAGGGAGGATAAAGGGAGAGAGGGAGGAAGAGGGAGGGAGAGAGAGACAGGTGACAGAGGGCAAATAAGACCTGTTGCTTTGATAAGATGAGAGAAAATAAGACCGTCAACCCCCCGGGGATCTTTGACTGGTCGAGGGTTAAACATGACCTTCACCGCCACGCCTCAACACAGAGCGCCATTTCCTGTGTGTTTTGCATTTCACGGCGATGGCCCCGTTTCACACAGGAGCGACAAAGGTATCATCGGCTTGAACTGTATCATGTGCGAGAGGTGAAACCTCTTCTCTTTTGATCACGGCCGCCATGGTTTTTAACACCGTAATCAGCACACTGTAGTGGTTACCGCTGGGTGTACACAATCGCCTTGCACCTGCCAGGACACGGCCAGGGCGCAATCGCCATGCCGGGCTCGTCCGGACGGGCCCAGACGCGCCTCTCCCGGGCATGCCCGGACTCGCTGTTCCCGGGCACGCCCGAACCTCCCGGGCACGCCCGCTCTCGCCTTTCCAGGGCTCGCCCAGAGCGTCCAGGCATGCCCGCTCTCACCTTTCCAGGGCTCGCCCAGAGCGTCCAGGCATGCCCGCTCTCGCCTTTCCAGGGCTCGCCCAGAGCGTCCGGGCATGCCTGCTCTCGCCTTTCCAGGGCTCGTCCAGGACGCCCGGGCATGCCCGCTCTCGACTTGCCAGGCCTCGTCCAGGATGCCCGGGCAGGTCCAGACTCGCCTTTCCAGGACTCGCCCTTGACACCCGGGCATGCCCGGTCTCGCTTTTCCCGGGCAAACGCTCCAGCATAAATGTGTATATATATTGCTGCCCGATAAACGGGCTTTTCAGATTACCCGAGTTTGATACGTGCAATAAAGCAACTCGGATGAATTTCCGTCTTTGGTCGCGTCAATCCTTTCGACTCGCGTTGGAGCACAGCTCCTTCATTGGTGACCCCGAACATGGATACGGCAGTGGCTCTTAAGCTGCCTACCTTCTGGGAGGCTCACGCGGCTGTTTGGTTCGCCCAGGCGGACTCCCAGTTCGCCCTGCGAGGCATCACCGCCGACGACACCCGCTTCCACCATGTCGTGGCAGCGCTCGGCTCTGCCACCGCGGCCCGCGCCCTGAGCCTCCTCGAGCGCCCGCCAGCTGCTGACAAGTATGACGCGATTAAGACGCTCCTCCTCGACGCTTTCGCCCTCTCACCGGCGGCACGCGCACGGCACCTGCTGGACCTGCCCGAGCTTGGCGACACGCGCCCGTCCGAGCACATGGATTACATGCTCTCGTTGCTCGGTGAGCACTCTCCGGATTTTCTGTTCCGCGAGCTGTTCCTTCGCCAGCTGCCTAATCCGGTATGCCTCGCCCTGGCTGGCACGTCGATCACAGATCCCCGCACCCTCGCCAGGGAAGCCGACAAGATCTCCCCGGCGGGCCAGCACATCGGAGCGGCTACCTGGAGCCCGCCGCCGTCCGAGGCGACGCCCACGACGCCTGAGCGCCCTGCGCGGTTGGAGGCCGAACTGCCGGTGCAACTGGCGGCCGCCACGCCGCGCCGACCACTTCCAACACGACGGCCGGGGCCTCCACCTGACCAGGCGTGGTGTTATTACCACGCCAGGTTCGGACACAAGGCTCGGACATGCCGACCCCCGTGCACTTTCGGCAAGTCGGGAAACGGCCGGGCCGGCGTTCATTTCCAGCCATGAACGCCGGCCACTCGGGCAACTTGCTTTTTATTCAGGACAAAACGTCCGGGCGGCGTTTCCTTTGTGACACCGGCGCCCAACTGAGCGTCATACCCGCCTCCGCGCAGGACAGGCGGAACGCCGTTTGTGGCCCCTCTTTGGTCGCTGCTAATGGATCGGCCATACGCACTTTCGGCCCGCGCGACGTCACCCTCTGCTTCGGCAGCCAGCGCTTTCAGTGGACCTTTGTGACCGCCAGCGTCCCCATGGCTTTGCTGGGCGCCGACTTCCTCTGCGCGCACGGGCTGCTGGTCGACGTCAAACGACGTCGCCTTGTCAACGCCGAGACCTTCAGCTCCCTGGCGTGTACGATGAGCAGCTCCGCGCCGACCGAACTGGCATGCGCCCTCCCGACGGCGAACGAGTTCGCTCCCCTGCTCGCGGAATTCCCGGCCCTCACGCGGCCGACGTTTTCGGCCGTCGCAGTGCGACATGGGATCGAGCACCACATACGCACTACGGGCCCGCCGGTCTACGCCAGGGCCCGCTGCCTCGACCCGGCCAAGCTCGCCGTGGCAAAGGCCGAGTTCGACGCGTTGGAGCGCCTCTGCATCGTGCGGCGCTCCGATAGCGCGTGGGCCTCACCACTGCACATCGTGCCAAAGCCGGGGGGGCGGATGGCGCCCGTGTGGTGACTACCGCCGCCTCAACGACGCTTCCACCCCCGACAGGTACCCGATCCCGCATATCCAGGACTTTTCTGCTCATTTGGCGGGACGGGTCATATTTTCAAAAATTGACCTGATACGGGGATACCACCAGGTACCTGTCCGGCCAGCCGACGTCCCGAAGACGGCCGTCATCACGCCGTTCGGCCTGTTCGAATTTTTGAGGATGCCGTTTGGCCTCAAGAACGCGGCCCAGGCGTTCCAACGCATGATGGACGGCGTGCTGCGCGACCTGCCATTTCTTTTCGTCTATCTGGACGACATCCTCGTCGCCAGCACGTCCCGCGCCGAGCACCTCCTCCACCTCCGAACACTGTTCGGTCGCCTCAGCGAGCATGGCTTAATTGTCAACCCGGCCAAATGCCACTTCGGCACGACGACCGTTGACTTTTTGGGCCACCGCATCACCAAGACCGGGGCCATGCCGCTGCCGACCAAGGTCGAGGCCATCACCACGTTCCCGCGTCCCCGTTCCATCAAGGCCCTACAAGAGTTCTTCGGCATGGTGAAGTTTTTATCACCGATTCGTGCCCCGCGCTGCTCAGCTCATGCGGCCCCTTTACGAGGCCCTCCGGGGCAAGCCGGCCAAGCATGACATCGTTTGGTCCACGGCTATGGACGTGGCCTTCGCGAGCGCAAAACGGGCCCTCGCCGACGCAACGCTGCTGGCTCACCCGGTGCTCAACGCGCCCATCGCCCTCACTACGGACGCCTCCAACTACGCGGTGGGCGCCGTCCATGAACAATGGGTGGACGGTGTTTGGCAGCCACTCGCTTTTTTCAGCCGGCAACTCCGGCCGAACGAGTTAAAATACAGCACGTTCGACCGCGAGCTCCTCGGTCTGTTCCTGGCCGTTCGCCATTTCCGCCACCTCCTGGAGGGCCGCCCGTTCACGGCTTTCGTCGACCACAAGCCATTGGTTTACGCAATGGCCAAAGTCACGGAGCCGTGGTCGGCCCACCAGCAGCGCCACCTCTCCGCCGTGTCGGAATTTACCACGGACATCCGGCATGTCGCCGGCAAAGACAACGCCGTGGCCGAATGTCTTTCTCGGGCCAGCGCAAACGCGGTCCACCTCGGCGTGGACTTCGCGCTCATGTTGGCCAACCAGACCACCGACACCACGGTGCAGGCCCTCCGGGCGGCGGACACGGGCCTCCGCCTGGCCGACATCCCCTTCGCGGACACTGTCCTGCTCTGCGACGTCTCCCAGGGCCAGCCTCGCCCCCATCGTGCCCGTTACCTGGCAGCGCCGCATCTTCGCCTCCATCCACGGCCTTTCTCACCCGGGCCGGAAAGCTCTTCAGAAGCTGGTGTCGGCGCGTTTCGTCTGGCACGGCCTTCGACGGGACGTCCGCGACTGGGCCAACGCCTGCACGGCCTGCCAGCGGGCCAAGGTCCACCGCCACACCCAGGCCCCGCTGGCACCTTTCACCGTGCCTGAACGGCGTTTCGACCACGTCCACGTGGACCTGGTGGGTCCCCTGCCCCCATCGCGGGGGTTCACCCACCTGCTCACCATGGTGGACAGGACCAGCAGGTGGCCAGAGGCCGTGCCCCTCACCTCCACCACCACCGCCGACGTGGCGCAGGCGTTCATCGCCACCTGGGTCGCGCGCTTCGGCACACCGGCGGACATCTCGTCCGACCGCGGCCCACAGTTCACGTCCAAACTTTGGGGCGCGGTC
This sequence comes from Myxine glutinosa, assembly GCF_964187855.1. NCBI lineage: Eukaryota > Metazoa > Chordata > Myxini > Myxiniformes > Myxinidae > Myxine > Myxine glutinosa. The sequence continues at coordinate 53,309,027 of NC_136267.1, forward strand.
GCCCACTCGTTGGGAGTCACTCTGCACCGCACCACTGCCTACCACCCGCAAGCCAACGGGTTGTGCGAGCGGTTTCACCGCTCCATGAAGGCCGCACTCATGGCCGGCCTTCAGGACGACGGTTTGGCCGACCGGCTGCCGTGGGTCATTTTGGGCCTCCGCACGGCCCCCAAGGAGGACCTCCGGGCGTCCGCCGCCGAGCTCGTCTACGGCCAGCCGCTCCGCGTCCCGGGCGAGTTCGTGCCCGACGCTACCAGTCCCTGGTCCAGCGCTCGGACCTCCAGGAGGCCGCCCGACGATTTGCCCCCGTGCCAACGTCCCGCCACGGTGGCCCCCAGTCCTACGTCCCCCCGGCGCTTTGCACAGCGGAGTACGTCTTTGTGCGTCATGACGCGCACCGGGGGCCACTCCGGCCGCCATACGACGGGCCCTTCCGGGTCCTGCGACGGGGCGACAAGTCATTCGTCGTCGACTTCGGCGGCCGGTCGGACCGGATTTCTGTGGACCGCCTCAAACCGGCGCACGTGGACGTCGACCGACCACCACGGTTGGCCCTTCCTCCGCGGCGAGGCCGCCCCCCGTCCACAGTTCCCCCCACTCAAGCACCCACCACCACATCGGACCCCCCCCCCCACGACCCTCCAGGGGTCGCTTCGGCCGGGTCATCCGGACCCCCCTTAAATTGACCCTGCCGGTGCAGGTCGATTCTGGAGGGGCGTGTGTAGCGGTTACCGCTGGGGTGTACACAATCGCCTTGCACCTGCCAGGACACGGCCAGGGCGCAATCGCCATGCCGGGCTCGTCCGGACGGGCCCAGACGCGCCTCTCCCGTGCATGCCCGGACTCGCTGTTCCTGGGCACGCCCGAACCTCCCGGGCACGCCCGGTCTCGTCTTTCCCGGGCATGCCCGCTCTCGCCTTTCCAGGGCTCGCCCAGAGCGTCCGGGCATGCCCGCTCTCGCCTTTCCAGGGCTTGCCCAGAGCGTCCGGGCATGCCCGCTCTCGCCTTTCCAGGGCTCGCCCAGAGCGTCCGGGCATGCCCGCTCTCGCCTTTCCAGGGCTCGTCCAGGACGCCCGGGCATGTCTGCTCTCGACTTGCCAGGCCTCGTCCAGGATGCCCGGGCAGGTCCAGACTCGCCTTTCCAGGACTCGCCCTTGACACCCGGGCATGCCCGGTCTCGCTTTTCCCGGGCAAACGCTCCGGCATAAATGTGTATATATATTGCTGCCCGATAAACGGGCTTTTCAGATTACCCGAGTTTGATACGTGCAATAAAGCAACTCGGACGAATTTCCGTCTTTGGTCGCGTCAAGCCTTTCGACTCGCGTTGGAGTACAGCTCCTTCAACACAATGGAATTTCATGAAGATTATGACAATGCTTTTTTCAATCCGGGAATGGACTAAAATCAAGTAGGAAGGAGAAAAATCAAGTAGGAATATGGAATTTTCGTAGGAAATATGCACCTTGAAGCAAGTATTTGTATTGATGCAAACGGGATTTTCTGTGTTGTGGGAGGAGCAATATGGCGGATGGAGAGCTTCCGGTGGCTTTAGAATGATCTACCAATAATAACCTTAAGCCTGTTACTTTTGAAATATAGCTTAACTATTGTGATTCAATAACTTTTGCCTACAAATAAATCGATTATTTAAAAAAACAATGTGATAACGACTTCAGTAACCATGATACTATCCGGTCCTTTTGAATGACGCGTCATTGGGTGCGCATGCGCAGCTAGCTCTTTTCGCTTGGCGCCGTTAGCTTCCAGGCCGCAGGTGAGTTGTTGTTGCGTTACTGCTTCTCTAATCCACTCTGAATCGCAACCATCCGCTCTTTTTGTCTTTCACCAATTGTGTGTCGACACTGCACGTGGTTTAGTTGTAGTTTAGGCGCGGTATTGTCGGTTTTGCAGCTGATGAATATTCTTTTTGGACTTGGTGTGTCGGTTTCGCACGATATCTTCAATAATTCTCTTGAATTAATCGACCATCGTCATCGTTTGCTTTTGGATCTAATAATGAAACGGTACTCGAGGAGAGCAATGGTGATAATATGATATTTGTTGCTCGGGTTGGTGCGCTATCCGTATCCACGAACATAGGTCGTGCTCCCTCCCAGGTGTGCGAGGTACGTGTGCTTGACTGTGCTCACCTTCCGGTGAATCTGCGAGGCCGTGTCGGTGTTTTTCGAAGGATTCCTACAATATTGGGGAATCTCTGTTAATAATAGGGAGCTTTGCTTCTGAGAAGGAGACTATGCGTGAATATCACCCTCGTTTCGGCCCAAACCCCCTCATCAGATCATGAAAGATTCGGTGATTGTAACGTTCATGTGCAGCACGTTGCAGTAGCATCATTTGCTTGGGTGGAGGAAGAGAGATTAGCAAAACTGTGCTGCTAATGCAGTGCCCCTTCAGGTTAGAGCAGCAATTTGTCCATGATGATGCTGGCGATAACTCGCCTACTCTTCACGAAAGACGCATCCACCACCTAATGCTCGGACTCGATGGCACACACCTTGATGAATCGCCCTGCCTGTGACGCACCATGTCGACAGTTCATAGTTAATCCCACATTCAAACCCTGGTTACCCCTCTAGGTTATCCTGCCGGCCCATACAATACCCGTGACCCCTGCATGGTGCTTCCTTCTGTCCTACTCCCATCCATTCCTCGCACACCCTTTGTTTCTGCTATTTATTTACTCACTCGTGCTGTGTCTCCCTCTTCTCATCCATTACTTAATCCTTTTTTGTTTGTTCCTTCCCCGAAGGATGTTGATGCCCAAGAAAGACCGGATCGCTATCTACGAGCTCCTCTTCAAGGAAGGCGTCATGGTTGCTCGGAAGGATGTTCGGCTCCCAAAGCATCCTGAACTTGCCGACCGCAACGTCCCGAACCTGCACGTTATGAAAGCCATGCAGGTACCTCGCATGTACTCGAACCTTTTGAAATCCATCAATTGTTGAGTTTGTCATGCTGAGCGACTTCTGCACCGTTTCTCCCATCAGTCTCTGAAATCTCGCGGTTTAGTCAAGGAACAGTTTGCGTGGCGTCACTATTACTGGTACCTTACAAATGAAGGTATCCAGTACCTTCGGGACTTCCTTCACCTCCCGCCCGAGATAGTTCCAGCAACGCTTCGCCGGCAAATCCGGCCGGAAACTTCCCGTCCTCGGCCAAAAGGTGACGTTGCGAATGACTACCTGTGTTTAACCTCCTCCTGGTGTTCCTACCTGGTTTGGTTATGTACCAAATGTATCCCTCATTTTTATATTACCTGCTACTTCTGTGTGGTTACCTTTTCTTTCTCTGTATTCGTGCGTGCAGGCTTTGGTGATGATCGTCCCTCGCGTCTGGGTCGTGGAGAAACCGACCGCGATACTTACCGCCGGGTCTCTGGCCGTACGTACCATCCCTTTCCTGGAGCTGTGTTCTGTTGTCTTGACTAACTGTAGCCATTTTGATTTCTCATAATCGTGATATTGTCAAAACGCGAGGTTCGTCGAGCGTTCGATGTGCAGCCGACATCCTGGCATAGTCCGAACTCGAATTGATATTTATTTAAAGGGTTAATCACTGAGCGATACCCGAACACACCGACACGACCCTCCACACAGCAAAGATAATGGTGACTGACTGGCGCTTCGGTCCGCTCGTATACGCAGCCCTCTCGGAAAGCACTCGTAAATACAATACCGTTGCATAACCAGATGGAGCCGAAACTACTCGTTGCCGCAATATTCTTCCGTACCCAGAAGCAGCGTCAACTTCCGGTGAATGCTCTTGTCTTTCCGCAGGCTGTGAATGTAGAATACTAGCAAAAGTACCCGGCGTTGCCGGGGGGACGGGAAAGGGGAGGGGATATATATGCTGGTGGGTGAATGGGGTGAATGTGGCGTTCATCACGTTTGAGTTAAGTGTGATGCCGATCAGGAAGAAGAAGAAGCCGTACTACCAACTTCGTACACTTCCGGAATTGTTTGATTTAGTTGTATTCAAATATCTGGTGATTGTTTTGTATTTATTTATGCGAATGTGTACTTGTATATAACTGTCATTAATTTTAAAAGGCGTAGGCACTATCAAGCAATTATATATTTTTTTTAACTCCAAAAAAACGATCTTTTGTTTTTCAATTGTTTTTTTCTTTTTTTGCCTAAAACACTCCCAGGCACTCACTGATGAACCTCTGAAAGTTTGACGAAGATCCGTTCAGCCATCTCTGAGAAAAATGGCGACACAGACACACATACAGACAGACATCTTCTTTTTTTTTCTTTTTTTTTGTATACAGAATCGAGGCTCATGAAAGACCGAACATTTATTTATCACACAAAAAAATCAAACAGACACAAAGTATATCATAAGTGGAGCGGTAGAAAAGACGGGGAGAGAAGGGGAAGCACACAGACACAACATTTGAGAGCAGGGACATCGGGAGATCTGTAGGAGGGAGAGGAGGCGTGGGAATGGGGGGGGGGGGGGGTATGAATGAATGATCGTTTTAAGGCCATTTTCCCCCGCTACAGCGGGGGTTAGCCTTGCGGGCCCCATGACAATCATGGTTCCCTGTTTGAGGCAATGTTTTTTATGGCCGGATGCCCTTCCTGACGCCAACCCTTGGCCACGCTCTTCGATGCGCAGGGATACGGTGTACCTATTCTAAACCGGGGTACACACCATGATCATTCATCCCAGCAAGCTGGTACTCAATTTGCCGACCTCGGAAGGATGACAGGCTGACAACCCCCCTGGCGTTAATTCAGCGATCGACCGGGATTCAAACCCAGGATCCTAGGATCCCAGGCCGGCACCCTAACCGCAAAGTCGACACCAGGGTTGGAGAAGTATAATACACGTGGACACAGCTCGGCCTTCCAGGAAAGAAGTTGGTATTTCAAAAAAGTGGATCTGGGGTGAAATTAGCGGGGGTAGAAAAGATCAAGGTTTTGTATGGGGGAAGATAAGAGATGGTGGTGAACAGCTGTTTTAAAGACCTGGAGGGAGAAGTGGGATTGAAGAGAGTGAGGGAGTTTGTTCCAGAGGTGGGAAAAAAGAGGAATGAAGGAGTGAAGGTGAGCAGAGAGTCTTGATTTTGGCAGTTTAACCATAAGAGGGTTGCAGGCAGAACTTGTGCGACCTGTAGGAATATTTTGGGGACAGAGCCCAGAGAGAGCTGGGGGAGGGAGCAAGGCCGGAGAGGAGTCGGTAGAAGACAGAAAGACCACCAACCTGCCTGCAGTTAGGAAGTGAAAGGCCCTCGGAGTTAGCTTCATCGCGGGAGATTCCAATGATCTCTCTTATATAGTCGATGAACACTTGGAACATTTTTATTTTTGCTTTACTCCACTTTTACAATCCGCATCTCACCTCAATAATTTATTGCTTGATTTAAACCTTTACGAGAACTTCAATTTTATTTGGATATTAAATAATTGCTTTCTTCTTTTTGATTGTAGTCAATTGGAGAACCCCATAATTGCCCAAAAGTCTCATTTGATAGACTGTTCAGGCATGGAAAGAGCAGAGGGCACAAGACCAGCAAGGAGGGGGTAGAACATAGAGACCACAGAACGGTCTGCAATGCGAAAGTGAAAGGCCAATAGACTCAGCTTCACAGTTGGAGATCCCAGTGATCGAGAAGGCCTTGGTTTCCACGTGGAGTAGATAAGGCACGGAAAGAGCAGAGGGTACCATAACGACTCGGTTAACAACCAGCGCGTTACCTCGTAATGCAAAAATCAGGCCGAGCAATGAATGAATGAATGATCGTTTTAAGGCCATTAAACATTTTAAGAACAAACAACAACGATGGAAAACCAATAAACATTTAAATTAAAATCCAAGCTCAGCCCATTTGTTGATTCTGCTCCTTTTTTTTTCTTCTTTTTTTTTTGTATACTGAATCGAGGCTCGTGAAAGAGCTAACATTTATTTCACAAACAAATCAACCAGACTAACAAAATATATAAAAAGAGGGAGCGGAAGACAAGATGGGGAGAGAAGGGGAAGCACACAAACATAACATTTGAGAGCAGGGAGATGTGTGGGAGGGAGAGGGCTTGGGGGGAGGAGGCGTGGGAAGGGGGGGGGGAGGGAGAAGTATAAAACACAAGGACACCAAGGACTTCCAGGACAGATTTGGTGAGCAAGTCGAAAGCATCCTTTTATAGAAGAAGAAGAAGAAGGTGTTATAATACACAACAGAATACAGTTCTTCAGGGGAAAGTTAAAATATTTTTAACGTGATCACGAACAATGTGGCCGAGGAACGAACGAACAAATAAGAACAACGAATCTATATATATAAAACACAGTTTGTGTGTGTGTAATGTTACCGATAGACTCCTAAACGGAGAGGCTTACGTGCTTGATATTTGGCATAGACATGCTCATTGAGCCTGGGATGAACATGGCCGAACTCAAAATATTTGACGATCCATATTTTTTATTCATATTAACCTCAGCGCATTTCAGCGAAGTACCCGCTAATCTCAGCCGGTTCCAGAGCAGCTCGCTGATTCGCTCAGAGCGATCACGTGATGTTCCATTCCCGCCGCCAGACTGATTCGCTCAGAGCGATCACGTGATGTTCCATCCCGTCACACGTCACACGTTTTTTCACCTTTTATGCGATCGTGTTTTGTATCGATTTTGTGCGATATGAATTAAATGTCTTTGAAACAGCTGTGAAACGTCTTTCCACAACCCTTCCGTAACCGATTGGAGCAGTTTATTGCCGCACAAAACGAGATCCGCGAAGCGAGTTGGTCGAGTCGTGCTGACCAAGATGGCGACACGGCGGCTTCACTTTTCACGGAGTATGAGCGTTCTATATATTTTCAATTCAGTGCGCCCGTGATTTGTGGCATAGACATGACCATTGGGCCTCCACGGTGTAATTTGTGCGAGGCTTTTGTCCGAGTGAGCTTGAGTCGAGAGGGTCTTTAGTAAGACCCCCCCCCCCTCCCCCCTCCCACCTCCCACCTCCCCTCCCACCTCCCTTCCCCCCTCCCCCCTTTCCCCCCTCCCCCACCTCCCCCCTCCACACCTCCCCCCTCCCCCCTCCCCCCTCCACACCTCCCCCCTCCCCCCTCCCCTCCCCCACCTCCCCTCCCCCCCTCCCCACCCCCCTCCCCCCTCCCCCCCTCCCTCCTCCCATCCCTTCCCCCCTCCCTCCTCCCATCCCTCACCCTCCCCATCCCCCCCTCTTCTCCCCTCTCCCCCTCCCCCTCCCCCTCCCACTCTTCTCCCCTCCCCCCGTTCCCCTCCCCTCCCCTCCCCCACGCGACAATGCCGGGTACTTCTGCTAGTAAACGAATAAGAGCAGAGAAGGGAATTTTTTTTTTTTTTTTTTTTTTTTTTTTTTTTTTTTTGAGTTGAGATTTTAAACAAGGAAGTATGGGGTGAAAGACTGGGACAAAAAACCGAGAACGAAAGTAATTGCAGCGCAATCGACGAACCACAGAGAAAAACAAAGCCTCAAGGTCGGACACGGAAGCCTACTAGGCCTCAGAATACGCGACACGAATTAACCGACGATTTTGTGTACAGGTATGAAAAATTAATACCGAGAATCTTACTAAAGACACACTATAAGTACACTATAGATACAGTTTCGACAAAAACACAATTGTGAAAAAATGACACCTTCGAAAGCGTGAGTGCATGGACAGCTTCGAAAGAACATGATTGTATTTATGATATTTGAATCTATTTTCATACACGTGATGTGGATTTATCATCACCTGCTAACACATTTATGGTGAATGGTCGTCTTATCACCGTGCTTGGTTACCCGTGTGCTCTTTATTTATTTATTTTCACAATGGTGATTAGGTCCAATAGCATATTAAACACGCGGATACGTATGACTGGGTCATGTGATTGTATTATGTGCTTGCTCGTTCTTTGTCGGGCGCTGTGTATTGATGATCCACTTTGTGCTTTGCAGCTGGAGCAGACAAGAAGGGCGATGCTGGCGCCGGAGCGACTTCTGACTTCCAATTTGTAAGCACCCGCACCACACATTTGAAATAAGGTAAAGGGAGGCAAACGGACCTATCCCAGAGGATGCAAGTTTTGGGAGAAAAATGATTCCAATTCAAGTTTCCAATCTCCTTATGTTGAACGAAGTTCAGTATCTGCTTCGGACGCTTTATTCCAAACTGCCGTTCGTACCACGAGTGTATTATCCCTTCAATAATTTGGCCCTCGATCTGGCACAGCCTCGTTTGCTTCTCATGGCCTCAATCCAGGTTTTCAAGAACTTGTTGGTGCCCTTTCCTACATTTTTCCATACTAGTACACCTGCTAACTACGGGAGGGGCAGAAAGGGTCATTCCTCTTTGGGGTATATAGATTACAGACAATCTATGGTCGGGTCTCAAAAACATTGGGTGTGTGCTCATTTACCAAGTTTCTTGTGGAGAGATCGCCAAGTGGTTTAAGCATTTGAGCAAGCACTCCATTCAAAACCATTAAGGAACGGCTGGCTTGGCAAGCGCTTGCTAGCTGATTGGTAAATGAGTACACCCTGGGCTTCCTCCCTTTCAGTTTCGTTTTAAACAGAAGGAGCGAGTTTCAAAAGTTCACTATGAAAAGCGCCACGTTAGCGCCAGGAAGGGCATGTTATTAACCCAACACTTATGGGGTACCTAGAGTACAGTAGATCTTCGCTCAGTTCTGTAAGTAAAACTTACCTCACGCATGTCGGGATTCCTCCAAATTTCTTCATTTAGTGTTATAAACAGCATTAGCGACTTTAAAAAGCTAAGCATACATGTTTGTGGTTTATAATATTTTTACTTCCAGTAGAAGTCGTTGCTCCCACTGAATGAATGATCGTTTTAAGGCCATTTACCCCGCTAGAGCGGGGGTTAGCCTTGCGGGCCCCATGACAATCATGGTTCCCTGTTTGAGGCAATGTTTTTTTTATGGCCGGATGCCCTTCCTGACGCCAACCCTTGGTCGCCTCTTACGATGCGCAGGGATATGGTGTACCTATTCTAAACTGGTGTACACGCCGGGATCATTCATCCCAGCAAGCTGGTACTCAATTTGCCGACCTTGGAAGGATGACAGGCTGAGTCAACCCCCCTGGCGTTAATTCAGCGATCGTCCGGGATTCAAACCCAGGATCCCAAGCCGGCACCCTAACTGCTAAGCCAACACCAGGCACCCACTGAAACGCCATTATAACTACTAGGGCATGCCCGTACTATATATATATCTAAAATTATATCCCCCCCCCTCTATTTACATGAAATGGTTTGGTCCATTCGCAAAGCCAAAGCGAACGGCTTGCGAGTACGGTGACAATCCCCCCCCTCTATTTACATGAAATGGTTTGGTCCATTCGCAAAGCCAAAGCGAACGGCTTGCGAGTACGGTGACAATCCCCCCCCTCTATTTACATGAAATGGTTTGGTCCATTCGCAAAGCCAAAGCGAACGGCTTGCGAGTACGGTAGAACCCCCCCCTCTATTTACATGAAATGGTTTGGTCCTTTCGCAAAGCCAAAGCGAACGGCTTGCGAGTACGGGTAAATAAATCGCCATAGCTCGGTAACTACTTCTCCGATTAATATGAAACCTTGAAAAGGCACATCCTCAGGTCCCCAGCAATATACCTGGCAAGTTTCAAGTATATCGGACCCGTGGTTGTCGAGAAACAGCGGTCACAGACAAACGACACACACACATACACACACATACACACACACATACACACAGAGATTACTGGAATTATAGATAGATAAGCTATTTATACACGTTATTACTGCAGGAAAAACGCCTTGGGGAAGCGGGACATTATTAGTATTAATATTGTTTTGTAATAACATTAACAATATGCGATTATCATTAATTTTGTTATTAAAAGCTTCTTTTGAAATACGCCACGATAAAGCTAATTTAACATTGATATACACCTCAACACGTAACGCCATTGACGGCAATGGTGGGGAAACTCGCTGGGGGGGGGGGGGGGGCAGAAACCCCCTTTTGCTGTGGGGGGCAAATGAATGCGCCACAACCTTCATTGTGTAACCCTTCATCATTCTGTCAAGTTTGGTTGAGATTGGATAAGTAACGACGGAATGTATTGGCATCAAAAATTCATCAGACAGACACTAATATCGTATTTTAGAATGATTTATTGCACATCCTTAAAGTTTTTCCTGAAATCTGTGCTCATTCTCTACTTTTCATCACCGATTTCAATTCATTGCCATGAATAACCGCTTGTGCATTCTCTCTCTCCCTTTGCAAACCCTTCCTCCCCCATTTTTTCTTCCCTTTAGCGTGGAGGCTTTGGTCGAGGCAGAGCATCAATGCAGTAACAGATGAATGATCCATCCTTTTGCGATGTCGAATTGAATAAAATTTTCTGCCCATTTCACTTATCTTTTCCCTTTTTATTCCTCCCCTACTGGTTTCACCAGAGAGGACTATAAGTTTGTTCTCTGTCTGTTCGTCCCACCTGTGGTTTCTGCACTTTTTTCCATACCGTTTCCATACTTTATTATGATAAGTTACAGAAACTGCAACATATTCTGTGGCTTTGCATACCTAAACCAATTTGTCCTACTGTATAGGGCTCACACTTGCTGAGTGCTTGGGACAAGAACATTCATTAGGACCAGGTGGGGGTGGGGACATGATTGCAAGCAATTCTACCTCTTGTTTATTTAAATTTGAGATTCAGTATAGAATCATCAATCACTGATGGCATCCAACCTCTGAACAATCAGTGCGTAGAATGACCTATCCTGAGTACCAAGTATGAACTTGCCCTGATTGGTCAATCAGAGGTTTTGGGACGATAACATTCTGTGATGAAAGGTCTTGATTAAGACTATTGCTGGGGTGTGTGTGTTACAAAAGTGAAAATTGCTCGGTACAAGTCTAAATGTTGGATCTGGTTTAGCAAATTAAAAAAATAAACTGGTACATCCACTCGATGGCAGCAGCAGGGAAGGGTCATGTTATTATCCTCTGGGGTATATAGATTACAGTAGATCTAGGCTCGGGTCGTTGGTCTGTGGTGGAGGAGGGGGATGAGATGAGCACTCAAAGCCTCAAAAACGTCAGGTTTCTTCCTTTTCAGTTTAGTGTTAAACAGTAGCGACTGTTTAAAAAGTTAATGATTTGTGTTTGGGGTTTATAATTATTATTTTTTACTTCTGTTAGGGGTAACCATGATAAACTATACGCATGCTATTTATACACGTTAACACAGCGTTTGTCCAAGGAGGAAAAACCTGTTGGGGAGAGGGAATACAACAAAAACAACAGGCATTTAAAGGCCATTTTCCCTGCTGGAGTGGGGGTTAGCCTTAAATATTAGAGAAATATTATTAGTATTATTTTGTAATAACATTAATATTATGCTATTATCATTGGTGTTATTAGTCTTGCCCCGAAGCGGATGCAAGACTTGCAATACCCGTGTGTGTATGTGGCTGTGTCTATATATTTTTGCTTTAAAAATGTTTTTCTCCACAACTCCTTGTCTCATCGATGCAAAACTTTATTCATAGGAGGGCTCCCCATGGAGAATATTGTATTGCTAACTCTGGACGGTGTAGGTCACATTGTATAGCAGACATATTGGATTAAAGGGAAAAATAATTGGGCACAATTGCTGCTTGAAAAGTGAGTTTGAAAATTGAAATTGTGAAACTGCTCAATTTTTTTTTTTGAAACCATATATTGGGTGATAATGATGTCATTGGTGAAGTGGTATTCCAGCCATATTTGGTTGAGTTGAAATTCTTGTCCAAAAATTGAATTTCATATATCTGATCGATGACCTGATGTGAGTAAATTAAAGTTATGACTTTCATAACCCATGCCAATAAACTGACATTAGGGGGCCTGGATGATAAGGGGCCGCAATAGTAACGTGTTCAGTTAATTATAGTATGTTTGTTCAAAATGAATGTGTGAAGCAAGATTATACGCTCTACTAATACCGTTCGAGTTACCCTGGCCAGAGAATTTTGGTCCGTTTGTTTATTTGTCCACACAAGACCCTTCATAACATTAGGACCCTCTAGCCCCTTTACAACCTTAAGACAACAAATAACCCAAAGGACCTCGAAGACCCCAAGGACCCAAAATATAACTAGAACGACATTCTTCGACGTCACGACGTTGACCGATATGCCTCCGCCCACATTATAATACTTGCACCAAGTTTGATTTAAATCCATCCAGCTGTTCTCAAGTTATCACATTTTAACTGACATGACCTTTGACCTCTTGACCCCAAAATTTAATCAGTTCATGTTTACATCATTATATGTACCTATACCTAGTTTTCATTTAAATCCCTTCAGCTGTTCAGAAGTTATGAAATTTTGACCTGACATAACCTTTGACCTCAGGACCCCAAAATCTAATCAGTTAATCTTTACATCATTATACATACCTGTACCAAGTTTGAATTAGATCCCTTTAGCAGTTCTCAAGTTATAGACATATTACAGACTTTGACCTCTTGACCCCAAAATTTGATCAGTTCATATTTACATCATAAGACATACTAGTGTGACTGCGCGCTCCGCTCGCCTCACCACACCGTTTCAGAGGGATAGGCATCTTTGACTTGGGGTGTTTTGGGTCTTTTTTTTTTGTATACAGAATCGAGGCTTGTGAAAGAGCTAACATTTATCAAACAAACAAGCAAACGAAGTACAGACTTGGCATTTAATATGGAATATTTTTTTTTTTCTTGACGGGTTTACTTTCTTAACTCAGTATATCAATCTGGTGAGTTTCTTTTACACTTTGGTGATTTATTTGTTAAAAGAACCATGTCACTGATTGTCGCAGCAAGAAGTCAACAACAGGATTATATCACAGGTGGCGTGGCAAAATGTACGGACAGGTGCATTTGATGATTGGCTTCACAATCGGGTATATAAGGGTTGTTGCGTTCTGTATTAGTGGAAAACAACTGCTGCACGTCTCCAAAAGTTATTGCCGCTTCCTCTGGAGATGGTCCGTCAACTCGACAATGCCGTTTGTCATGGAGTGGTGGCTTTACGAAATTACGGCATGAAACAGCATGCTATTGCTCGGCAGTATGGCATCACTCAAGGTCAGGTGTCAAATATCCTGAAACGAAATGCTCAGAGGGGTGTCCCTACTCCAATACCGAGGCCAGGACGTCCCCACAGAACCAGAAGGAGGGATGATCGCCAGCTGCACTGGTTAGTCCGCAATGGCCGTACCAAGTCAGCTAATCGGCTTAGGGCTGAGTGGCAGCAACTGACAAATGTGCCTGTATCCAGAAGGCTAGTCAACCAACGACGGGTTCAAGCATGCTATCGTACCAGGTGTCCCCTGAGAAAGCCACGCCTGACCAGACAACACCGCCAGCGCCGATTGCAGTGGGCCAGAGAACACCGTCAATGGCAGCCAGGACACTAGAATCACGTGATCTTCAGTGACGAGTCTAGATTTCTGGTCTATCGTCAAGATGGCCACGTCCGAGTGCGCAGACAGTGCATGAAGCCTACAACAAAAATTGTATAGTGCCAAGAGTCCAAGCTGGAGGTGGTGGGGTGACCGTTTGGGCTGCTTTTCATGCAGGGGGCAAAACTGACCTGGTTGTTCTGAATGGAAACCTTAACCAGTTCAAGTACAGGGCCATTCTGGAAGAAACATTGCTTCCATTTGCTCGTGCAGCCTTTCGAGGAAACGTTGTCTTCCAAGATGACAATGCACGGCCTCATCGTGCTCGCATGATCTAACACTTTCTTGCTGACCGTGGTGTAGAGCATATGGAGTAGCCTGCCATGTCCCCGGATATGAATCCGATAGAGAACTTGTGGGCAGAATTAACGCGTCAAATCGACCACTTGGACCAGCAGCCGACCTCTGTACGTGAATTGCAGCAGGCTATTCTCACTGCATGGCAAGCGATTCCTGTCCAAACCTTGGCAAATCTCGTGAACAGCATGCCTCAACGTGTACGTGCTCTCCTGAATGCTCGTGGGGGTTACACGAAGTACTGAACTGTAATTTTACTATCTGTAATCCCAGTCGTAATTTCACTTTTGCTTTTGTTAAAAAAAAATTTGGCTAATGTGCAAAATAAAGAGATACTTCTGGAAAACGTACAGAAGTTGAACACAGTAATGTCCACGAATTGAGTTCGATATCAGTTTACATCACTTTCAAGGATCAATTTATTTGTTTCGAAATGTCATATGTGGTTTTTGTTTCTTTTCAAGGTCACATTAACAAAATCTAGAATAATTTCAACATAATTCCAATGAACTTTTGGTTCTAAGACATCTTGAAAAGTAAGTTCACCCCCACAAAAAAAATATTCCATATTAAATGCCAAGTCTGTATATAAAAAGGGGAGCAGTAGACAAGATGGGGAGAGAAGGGGAGGAAGCACACAAACACAACATTTGAGAGCAGGGACATCGGGAAATGTGTGGGAGGGAGAGGGCTTGGGGGGAGGCAGGATAGGTATAAAACGCAAGGACACCCAAGGACTTCCATGAAAGAAGTTGGCATTTCAAAAAAGTGGATTTGTGGTGAAATTAGCGGGGGTAGAAAAGATCAAGGTTTTGGATTGGGAAAGATATAAGAGATGGTGGTGAACAGCTGTTTTAAAGACCTGGAGGGAGGAGTGTGATTGAAGAGAGTGAGGGAGTTTGTTCGAGAGGCAGGAGAAAAGAGGAATGAAGGAGTGAAGGTGAGCAGAGAGTCTTGATTTTGGCAGTTTAACCATAAGAGGGTTGCAGGCAGATCTTGTGCGACCTGTAGGAATATTTGGGGGACAGAGCCCAGAGAGAGCTGGGGGAGCAAGGCCGGAGAGGAGTCGGGAGAAGGAAAGACCACCAACCTGCCTGCGGTGAGTAAGTGAAAGGCCCTCGGAGATAGCGTCATTGCGGGAGTTTCCAATGATTCTGAACGCTTTGGTTTCAACAGCGTGAAGACGAGCTCGGTGTGAGGCAGGAGCACCAGCCCAGAGGGGAGAGCAGTACTCCATTGAGCTGCGGATGAAAGCCTTGTATGTGGTGAGGAGCTCAGGTGTGCCAAGGAAGGACTTCGCATGACGGAGGATGCCCAGTCGGCGACTGGCTTTGGAGGCCAGATTTGAAATGTGGTTTTCCCAGGAAAGATCATGGCAGACAGTGAGACCCAAAAGCTTGAGTGACAGAACTTCTTGGAGAGGATTATTCAGAAAGTAGATGGGAGGGTTGTGCAGTCGGTCTTTTCGGAGAGACATCGTAAGAGTGTGAGATTTGTCAGGATTGAAAGACATGTTCCACTTGTTTGCCCAATCTGTGATTTTGTCCAGGTCTGCAGAGAGTGAGGAGGCTGCAGATTGCCGATCTGAGGGATGAGGAATGGAGCGGCAGAGAGTGGAGTCATCAGCAAAGAGATAGAGAGGATTTTCAAGAGTCAGAGAGATCATTGATGAAGACCAGAAAAAGCACAGGGCCCAGAACACTGCCTTGTGGAACGCCAGCCTGAACAGGAAGAGGAGATGAGAGAAACCCATTCAGGGCCACACATTGACTACGACTAGAGAGGAAGTCCGCCAGCCATGCGTGAAGATTTCCATGGATACCAAAGGAGGAGAGTTTGGTGAGCAGAGCGGGGTGCCAGACCGTATCGAAGGCACGTGATATGTCGAGGGAGACAGCTCTAATTTCCTTTTTGGCATTGAGGACCTCCATCCATTGTTGAGACAGCAGAAGCAACATGTCCAGAGTAGAGTGACCTGGTCTGAAACCAAATTGATGATCAGAGATCAAGCCATTGGAGAAGAGGAAAGATTTCATATCCAAAGCAATGATGGATTCCACGACTTTGCTGATAATTGGGAGAAGGCTGATTGGTCTGTAGTTGCTAGGATCTGTTTTTGCACCTTTTTTGTGTAAAGCGGTGATGTTGGCTGATTTCCAAGCAGATGGCAGTTGACCTTGAGCAAATGGTCTTTGAAGGTCTTTGTGGTTTTCAGGGTGTTTTGGGTCTTTTGGAGCCTCAGGGCCTTTAAGGGTATTTGGGGTGTTTTGGTTATTTGGGGTCTTCAGGGGCTTTTGGGTATTTAGAGTGTTTTGGGTCTTCGGGGTCTTTTGGAGCCTCAGGGCCTTTTAGGGTATTTGGGGTCTGTAAGGGTATTTTGGGTCTTCAGGGGTTTTGGGGGACTTAAAGGGTCGTCAAAGGTCTGAGGGGTCACAGCAGTCTAAACGAAATTAAGAGTTCACGGACTGTGTTTTGGGTGTTAACTCTCTGGAGTCGACAAGCCGACTCTATCGGCTTCACGCATGCGCCGAAATGTCGACAAGCCGAATTTATCGGCTCTAACCGCATTCAAATTTACCGCGCAATTACCGCCTCCTGGATTCGATGTGCATAATATATAATAATAATAATAGACTCCAGAGGGTATAATAATAATAACAATAATAATAATAGTAGACTCCAGAGGGTATAATAATAATAGTAGACTCCAGAGGATATAACAATAATAATAATAATAATAATAGTAGACTCCAGGGGGTATAATAATAATAATAATAATAATAATAATAATAATAATAATAGTAGACTCCAGAGGGTATAATAATAATAATAATAATAATAATAATAATAATAATAATAATAATAATAATAATAATAATAGTTCACTATGAAAAAGAATAGTCGACTCCAGAGATTTTATTTGAAGAAGACGTTTTGGTCGCATATAAACATACATATTAACCATATACGTTTGCTCTATTATAATAAGAGATGTATACCAAGTTTAAATTAGATCGCTTTAGCTGTTCTCAAGTTATAGACCAATTACAGACTTTGACCTTTTCACTCCAAATTCTAATCAGTTAACCTTTACCCCATTATACATACCTGCACCAAGTTTGACTAAGATCCCTTCGGCTTCAGCCGTTGTAAAATTATCGCGGTAACGAAAACCTATCAAGAACGGACGGACATAATGGCTCCGGCGACTTGGTCAAGGGAGGCATAATAACGCTGTGGGATGGGACCCGGAGTGGGATGGCATCGTCGGCACGGGCATCATTCGGTACCCAACTTACCTGTGCAGTTATAAGTGGCCTGTGCCCTGCACAGCAGGAGGCGGGGTTTTGCAATCACTTCTGTGTGTGTCTGTCCGTGCGCAGGTGTGTGTGTGTGTCCGTCCGTGCATGGATCCGCGCTGTACCTGTTTTACCATTTGAGTTTTGCCATCAAATTTTCACCGAAGCTTCATGATAATATGAAGGTGATTTCCTAATTTTGTGAAAAGGTCAATGTCACCTAAAATTAATTTATCGATGTTAAACTTCAAAGTAACGTAGTAGTAAAGTGGAACACGTGTTTAAAATTTCAATATGATTGGTCTTACGGTCTGGCAGACAGAAATTAGTTTGAAGAAGAAGCGAAATTATCTTTTCCAGCCATGTGAGATTTCAATACATATCTATTATGTTTTAGGAGTCGCGGAAGGCAAGAAGACGGGGCCATTTCGTAGGGTTCGAAGCTCGTTTATTCGTACAGAAATCTCCAGCACTCTAAACGCGAACGGAAGTGGTACAGCTTTTATAAAGCCAAAACCCTCTTCGGAGGGCGTGGCTCCACAACCGCGCGTGCGTCACTTCCAACAAACCAAAAGCCCCACAGGCCCGTGCACGTGGATTATGACCAAACATAAGGTAACCGTCACATGCGAATAAGATAACCGCGACATGCGAATAAGTTAACCGTGACATCCGAATAAGGTAACCGCTACATGCGCCCCCCCCCCCCCCTCCAGAATGCACTCCACGGGCATGTACGTAGTTCGCAGGCGGTTGCCAAGCACCACGCACCCACTGCTCGTGCACCGCGCCCACCGCGTAGTCCGACGCGTCGGTGGTGAGGGCGATCGGCGCATCGGGCGCCAGGTGCGCCAGCATGGTGGCGTTGGCCAGGGCCAGCTTTGCGCCCGCAAATGCCGCGGCCATCGGCTCCGACCAGGCGATGTCGCCTTTGCCCGGCTTGCCCCGGAGGGCCTCGTGCCGGGGGCGGAGGAGCTGGGCGACGTGGGGCACGAAGCGGTGGTAAAAATTTACCATGCCCAGGAACTCCTGGAGCCCCTTGATCGTGTGGGGTCACGGGAAATCCCTGACCGCCTCCACCTTGGCCGGTAAAGGGACGGCCCCGTGCCTGGTGATGCGGTGCCCCAAGAAGTCGATGGTGGCGACGCCGAAACGGCACTTTGCAGGGTTGATGATTAGGCCATGCTGGCCCAGGCGTTCGAAAAGCGTGCGGAGGTGGAGCAGGTGCTCCTCCTGGGACGCGCTCACGACTAGGATGTCATCCAGGTAGACAAAGAGGAAAGGTAAGTCGCGCAAGACACTGTCCATAAGCCGTTGGAACGCCTGGGCCGCATTCTTCAACCCGAAAGGCATTCGCAGGAACTCGAAGAGGCTGAAAGGGGTGATGACGGCCGTCTTCAGGACATCGCCCGGTTGTACGGGTACCTGGCAGTAGCCCCGGATGAGGTCCACCTTGGAAAACACGGTCGTGTTTGCCAACCGGGCGGAAAAGTCCTGGATATGCGGGACCGTGTAGCGGTCGGGGGTGGTGGCATCATTGAGCCGGCGGTAGTCCCCGCACGGCCGCCATCCCCCGCCGGGCTTCGGCACAATGTGCAGAGGAGAAGCCCAAGCGCTGTTGGAGCGCCGTACGATCCCCAGCCGCTCCAGCATGGCGAACTCCGCTTTCGCCATGGCGAGCTTTGTGGGTTTGAGTCGGTGTGCCCGGGCGTAGACCGGCGGCCCGACCATCGGTATATGGTGCTCCACCCCATGTTTAACGGCCACCGCTGAGAAGGTGGGCCGCGTGAGGGCCGGGAAACTGGCTAGGAGGTGGGTAAAGTCGTCCGCTGCCGGAAGCGTGCAAACTAAACTCGCCGGGACGGAACCTTCCAGCAAGCCGCTTGGCAAGCCGCTCGGTGAGCCGCTCAGTGAGCCGCTCAACGAGCCGCTCAGCGAACAAGTGAGCAAGCTGAAGGTTTCGGCCTGGACGAGACGTCTGCGCTTCACGTCGACCAACAGCCCATGCGCACATAGGAAGTCCGCGCCCAGCAGGGCCATTGGCACGCTGGCGGTCACGAACGACCATTGAAAGCGCTGCCCTCTGAACCGCAGTGAGAGGCAACGCTTCCCGAATGTGCGGATGGGTGTACCGTTGGCGGCAAGCAAAGCGGGGCCCCGACCCACGGCTTGCTTGTCGGACGTGGAGGCGGGGAGGACGGTTACCTGCGCTCCTGTGTCGCAAAGAAAACGGCGCCCGGACAAGGTGTCCGTGATGAACAGGAGGCTGCCGGAATGGCCGACGCTCATGGCCGCAAGTGAGCGCCGGTCGTTTCCCAACCTGGCAAAAGACCACGGCGGGCGGCACGTTTTAGCCTTGCAGCCGAACCTGGCATGGTAGTAGCACCAGGTTTGCGGCCGTGGCCCCCGCGGCGGCAGTGATGGTGGTGGCGGCGGTAGTGGGCGGGGCGTAGCAGCGGCCACGAGGGAAGCAGGGGGCGCTGTAGCATCCGCACCGGGAGCCACTACGGCAGCACCGTACACCGACCGCGTGTCGCAGGCCGCGAAATACTTGTCGGCCTCTCCAGCCAGGGCGTGGGGTTTCGTTAGTTTGGAACCCGCCAACGCGAGGCGCACCTGTGCAGGTAGCTGGCGTAGGAAAAGTGCGCAGAACAAGAAATCCGGGCGCTGGTCTCCAAGCAGCGACAGCATGAAATCCATCCGGACGGATGGTTGTGTGTCGCCGAGGGCGGGAAGGTCCAGGAGGCGGTCGGCCCGTTCGATCTCCATGAGCCCGAACGTGGCGAGGAGGAGACGTTTGAGCGCCTCGTACTTGTGCTCACCCGGCGGGCACCGAAGGATGGACACGACTCGGGCGGCAGTGCCGGGCCCGAGGGTGGCGACCACGTGGTAGTACCGGGTCTCGTCCGCCGTGATGCCTCGGAGCTGAAATTGAGCTTCGGCCTGCACAAACCAAACGTCGGCTTGCGCTTCCCAAAACTCGGGGAGTTTGACGGCGACGGCGTTGGTAGCCATGGCGCGTTCGGGGGTCAGCAACAGCTGAACCAATCGGGGTCACCAGTGTGGTGCTGTGCACACACGGCTCGATTGCCAGAGAGGTAGGCCACAATGCGTTGGTACAAACAAGAGTCTTTATTCAAAGCTCGCACTTCAGCACTGGGCGGGCTCGAGCTTAGAGCCCGCATATATGTCCCTAGGCCACGCCTTGTCCCCGGGCATGGCCTATCGGTCGAAAGGCGGGGCATGCGCTTTCGTTCCCCGCCTGGACGCTCTCGCCACCCACTGGTGCGTGGAATTATTGTCCCTTGTGCCCGCCACAATACTGAATTTAGTTTTATAAAGAGGACGTCATGTGTCCGCGTGTCTGATTAAAGTGGGGTTGTATAAATTAATGAAAGAATGTACTAAAAACACCCCACAAAATACACCTCACAAACATGTCCTGGCGAGGGTCTGCTTCAGATGCTTGTATAAAAGGACACAGAGCTGTTAGTAGTTCGAGCAAGCCATGTTCCGCGTCCGGCACTCCCGGCCCAGAGGTCACTCCGGAAGTACATGTGCACAGTATTGTCATGCCACAGTCATACACTAGGCGGTGTTATCAACACAAGCTAACACCTGTAACATCTCCCTTTTTCAACATTGCTAATATCTTGTGATGCAATTTATTCTACAGAAATTTCGAAAAGAGATGTAAACTGGTAACACAACATAACAATATTCTGGCTAAATTATAACAAAGGATTATGCTAGGAGCTGAACATTTCAACCAATCAATTACGTCAAATCAATAACTAAATGTCCTTGCTGTTACTTGTAACAGTTCACAGATCGAGTCTGTTTGGGGGTTTTGACAGTCTTCCACTGCGGGAGAAAACAGGGCTCCTGTGTGAGAGAGGTTCTTTGACCATGGCCTGTGTTGAGGGTGTGCTGTAGGTCCTCCCTGCTGGTGTGCTCACTCTCACCAAATTCTTCTTAGCATTGCAGCCCTCAGGCTCAATGGCAGTTTTGTCTTCACTTTGCACATCCGGTCTTGTGATGCTCCGGTTGTGCCTTTCCTCTGCGAGCCCATCGAGGGCTGTCCATAACAGGGAGGTGGCGCTGACTGAGCTACTCTCAGGTCCACGCGATTGCGGCGATACAGGGCACCCTCCACATCCACGAGATAGGAGCGTGGGGCAAACTGTTGCAAGCAGGTTCCTATTTTCCAGCGACCAGTTCAGTCTCCAGGCAGTGGTTTCATATGGATGTACTCACCAACATTTAGTTCAGGTAAGTCTCTGGCTGACCTGTGTTAGGGATTCGTCACTTCCGTCGTTGTGGTTTTCATCCACTGTAAGCATTTTTGGTACCATGTACTATTATTGTTGTCGTTCAAGTGAAATGGAGATAACTGTTTGCAAAAGGTGAAAAATTAGTATTTTAAAAGAAACAGGAAACCGGATCGAGAAAACGGGAAGAAGAGGAGGAGGAAGGTAAAGCGGAGCAAGTGAGGTCGGAAATAAAAGCCGAGCTGCTTTGAGGTCTCGAGGAGACGCTGGCGAACGGGGATCACGAGCGAACTTTGGGTTTCCTGGGAAAGGGATTCCTGTGACAGAGTGGTTCTCGCTGTGACAGATAAACCTGCATGTCGGGTTTTGCGGTTGATTCCGAAGAGAATCGTTGGAGAGCAGGTACGCCTCCAGTACGGGCCCGCCCGCCATTTTGCCTCGCTCCCGCCATTTCGCATCGCTCCAGCCTTTTCACCTCACTCCAGCCATTTCACCGCACCCAGCCATTAACCTGGTTTGCGTGTG
Organism: Myxine glutinosa; assembly: GCF_964187855.1. Classification (NCBI taxonomy): domain Eukaryota; kingdom Metazoa; phylum Chordata; class Myxini; order Myxiniformes; family Myxinidae; genus Myxine; species Myxine glutinosa. The sequence continues at coordinate 53,330,906 of NC_136267.1, forward strand.
TAACGTGGATTTTGATTGGGAATTTGCGGTCCTCCGTTTGGGAGCCGTTGAACGTTCATACCCAAAGGTGTGATTTCCCAGTCGCCTTTTGAGGGCACATTTGCGCCTCTTTGGCAGCGTGACTGTCAGCCGAACTGGATTCTGGTCTCGATACGACATTTTTCTTGCGATCACCGGAGCGTGGATCGACTTTGGCTTGGTGCCGGGACAGAGACTTTGGGAATGTTATTTTCGCTCACTTGGAGTTATTATTGAGTAAGAGTTATTAAGAGCACAGTAAGTTATTGAGTAAGAAACTGATGGTACCATCATAGGAATGATATAATATTTGTTGTACAATTGATTAATATTGTACTCTTGCTGTTATTCCTGTGTGACATTAATACAATACTTGTTTTATGGTAACCATTGGTTGGTGTGGTTTCACCATTGGTCATTGACACACAGAATAACACATCTTTCTGCCGTGATTCCTTTCGGGGCTCGGAGGTACACCGTGACCGGGGTTTGGGGAGGAGCACGTAACAGAAATTGGGGGCCTCGTCCGGGATAGAATTCCCTAACATTCCCGAAATTCCCAAATTTGGAATTTTCTAACATTCCCAAATTTTTCTAAAAATTTGAAATTTTTGTGTGAAGGGTAACAGGTGCTAACTGATAGTCACCATGGTGTTTGATGCAGAAAAGTTTGCGGCGTCCCCTAATGAGGCACAGTTCCATGCGTTAAAAAGATCGGAACTCATGATATTGGCCAAATATTTTAACTTGGAGGTCCGAGTTAGTATGAAGAAAGCAGAGATTCAGACATTGGTGGTAGAATCGCTAGTGGGACAAAGAACATGGGACGAGGTAGCCTTGGAATGGTTACCAGAGGAAAAAGGAAATGTGGAGCTCCAGAAAATGGAGATGCGACTGCAGAGCCAGGAAAGGTTAAAAGAGTTGGAATCGAAAGCGGAAAAGGCAAGAGCAGAACGGGAACGAGAACTCGAGGAGAGAAGAGCAGAGGATAGGAGAGCTGAAGAGGAAAGAAGAGCAGAGGAAAGGAGAGCTGAAGAGGAAAGAAGAGCAGAGGAAATAGCAGAGGAAAGGAGAGCCGAAAGGGAGGTAAAGGAACGGGACATGGATTAGCAGAGGGAACTTAAACTCAAGGAGCTGGAATTACTGGGGGAACGGAGAGAAGTAGTATCCATGCTGGCTAATTCGACAACCAGTCAGAACTCTTGGGATGTTGGTAGGCATGTGAGGCTGATTCCACCCTTCAATGAAAAGGAGGTAGCCAAGTTCTTTTTACACTTTGAGAAGGTGTCTCAAATGTTAAAATGGCCTGTGGGGTCCTGGACTATGTTAGTGCAATGTGTTCTGGTGGGTAAAGCTCAAGATATATTTTCCGCTTTACCGATTGACCAATGTGCAGATTATGAGATACTTGAGATAGTGAAGAAAGCCATTCTCAAAGCCTATGAATTGGTCCCTGAAGCTTACCGACAAAAATTCAGGAATGCCAGGAAGAGGGAGAGTGAGACCCATGTGGAGTTTGCCAGAATGAAGGAAACTATGTTTGATAGGTGGTGTGACTCGAAGATTGGGAAAGACTTCAACCTTTTACGACAATTGATCTTGGTGGAGGAATTCAAACAGTGTGTCCACGTGGACATTAAAGTACATCTGGATGAAAAAAAGGTACCGGAGTTGTATGAGGCAGCAAAAGTGGAAGATGACTATGCCTTGACACACAGGATGGGGTTCTACAAACATAACTTCCCGCCTAGAGTTAGCATGGGGAGTTATGGTAAATCAGGATCGGAGAACAAATTTTCATGGAGGCGGCCTAGAGAGGACTATGGGGACAAATCTGATACCGCGACTTTTAGGGATCAGAAGACTGCAGTTCCAAGACATACCTATCTTCCGGGGGGCCGAGGCAGACCACGAGTTTTTCCTCCGGGCCTACATGCGCCTTTTGCAAGAAACCTGGGCATTTGATGTCCCAATGTTACGCCCTGAAAAGGAAAAATCAGGAGCGGAGTCAGACTAGTGCAACTCCGAATGCATTGGCCAATGCGAGAAATCGTCCTTGGAGGACAGTGCCTTGTGAAGGTTCCCGTGCCAAAGTTACGGCATCACAGAACGACCTTGTCCAAGAGGGTTACAAATAGTCTAGTAGGAAGACTAGGTCCCCCTGCACCCCCCGGAGATATACTTCTAATCAGTGTTTCTAGATTGGAAAAAATGTGTAGAAAATGACTAGCTATGGCCCCAAGCTGAAAAAATGTCCCACATACCATTTTTATGCAAATTACTGCTGCCATTATCAAAAAAACGATTTTTGACATATCTCAGCCAATATTGCAGATAATTGAAAAATGAAGGTGTCTAGACCCATGTTTTGAAGGGCATAGATCATGATAGAACTATTCATAACATGATTACATGTGTCTATGGTATACTAGTATGCATATTAATGCTGTAATTACAAAATAATCAGTTTTACAAATGATAAGGATACGTTAATACTGCAGATAACTTAACATGGTACATAAGGGGTCTAAACCCAGGTATTTTCAAGGTTAAATGTCAACAAGATGCTCCTGAGTCTTGCATAGGGGCGGGACATTGGCAGTAACATTGGTACCACTCAACTTTTCTTCCCACCATTGACTTTGTATTGCGAGAGATTTTCACTTGCTTATTTAAAGGTTTCTCACCCAGCCCACGTAAAATCTACCAACTCCTGCTGTTAACTCCCAAACATATTTTTTTATGTTATCCAATCACAGTGCAGAAATGACAGACTAGAGATCCAAATTAGTGCTGCTATAGCTGCCATTTTACATTTCCATCCATGTAACATGCGCGCTCGCGCGCTCGTATCAATTGGTAATGTCGCGCGCTCGTATCAATTGGTAACGTTGATGTTATTGAATACCTCAGTTGAAAGTTCAGTCTTCCATTCCATCTGTGTGTTGTTCTTGGTATTCATCCTCCAATCTAGCCAGGTAAGATGCTAACTATAATGTTACTCACACTCTTGACTTCAGTTTCTGCATGAAATCATAAACAGGCAGAATAACAGCTGAGCCAGCTAGCACCATGTTAGCTAACGTTAAAGCTAGCCTCATCTATGTACAGTATGTTCCTAATGTCGGTGTAACTTAAACTTTTGTTAATGCCAAACATGAGACATATCTGTTGACTTCTGTATATGAATTGAACCAGAAAGAGGCACGACAGCTGAGCTAGCTACAGTAACTTAGCACAATGTTTCATTGGCCTAGATAGCTAACGTTAGTGTGGAAGAATTTAGATGTTTTAGCTATTAGCACTTTTGATGCCACTAAACATGGTTTAGTCAGCTAAAAAGTACCCTAGTGTAGAACATGACTCAGAACCTCTGTTACCTCACTGAAAACTCAGAGCCTCCTTTCACAGGCACTTTTAACATCATTCGTGATTTCTTATTTGTCATTTAACAGTGATGGTAGACATCGACAGCAAGCATGCCCAAAAGAAAACGGAGTGTAGAACCTGCAGCCCAAAGCTCTCCTCCTACATGCATCCTTCATGTACCATCCATGTCTGATCATGGGGATTTCACGCCCCTCCGTAAAATTAAAGGATCTGCTTCAGAAAAACTGCAACTGCTTCAAAAGATCCGGGATAGACGTCTCAACCAACCGCATGACTCCCCATGTCGTATGCAATCAGTATGTGATCAGATCCCGGCAACTCTTCCTGATGACCTAGAAAGAGTAGGATATCACAGCAAGTGTTATAAGCACTTTGTCCGCCACTTTCATCGTCTGGGAGATGATACAGAACCAGGGCCATCAACCTCATCATGGCATCACTCTCCTCGTAAACCAGGAGGTTCTGCTGAACCCATCTTCCCGCCAGAGTGTATATTTTGTGAGAAAGTTGAGACCAAAGATGCTCATCGCAATACTGAGAGGCCTACAACCTTCCCATCCTTTAAAAACAAAGAAAATGCATGGGAGCAAATCGAAACACGGGCTGAGAAAATGGGTCTCTATCGACTCCATCGAAAGGTGAAAAACAAAGACCTCTTTGCATGTGAGGCCAAACACCATCCGTCATGTTTTAAAGCTTTCCGCACAGCATTCTACAACTATGAGCGTGCGATTCACAGAGCCGAAGCACCAAAGGAGCAGGCTTGCATGTCAGCCGCCCATGAAAAGGCATTCAACTCAGTACTGGAACACATTCAAACCCAGGTCATCCAGCAGAATAAAGTTCTACAGCTTTCTTCCTTGCGCTTGCTCTATGTCGAGGAACTGAAACTGAATGGATATGAGAACTCAAATTATCGGTCAGAGAAACTACTGAAACGCCTACAGAATGACCCAATCAAGGAGCATATCCACTTCACGAAGGTTGATCATGACAAATGTGATGTCATTTCTTTCTGGCTTGTGCACAGCTCAAACATAACAGTTTCCAATGCTCTCGCACGAGCATTCACACTCGGAAGCACAAACAAGAACCAAAATGTTGCCCTCCAACTTCGCCAGGGTATTCTACAGGCTTTCAGAGAGTGTAAAGACCAACCATGGCCACCAACAGCTGAAGACATGGAGCTCAATCCTGAAGACATCCTACCTCCAGACCTTGTCCGCTTTCTCAGCGTGCTAATGACTGGCAAGGAGGGCATCGAGACAGAAAAGGTGAAGCGTCTGGTCTTCTCCATTGGACAAGATCTGTGCCGTGCAGTGTCAGATGGAAAATGGAAGTTACCAAAGCACATTCTCCTCTGTGTGACTGTAAGGCACCTGTTCCGAAGCAAACAGCTCACCACAATACTACACAGGCTTGGACACTCTGAGAGCTACGATTTCGCCTTGGAGTTGGAAACTGCTCTCGCCAAGGTCCTGGATGAAGTCTCAACTTATCGTACACCACAAATTGTGACAGGAGAGGGCAACCTTGTATTCCACTGTGAGTGGGACAACTTGAATAAAACCACTACCAGTGTGCACGGCAGCAACATTGTAAACAGTGCTGGAGGAATCATGGTGCAGGAGGTCAAGCCCGGGTTCGAGAGCAGCAAGGACCGAATGCTACCTACCATCAATAGGTCACAACAGCGTAGCCTGAAGGTCGACACACCAAAAACTCTCCCACCCTTGCACTTTACTCGCGTTGGCCCGAAGTTCCCTGAAGGCTCATCATTCACACCGCCAGCAGAGAATGACACAGTCTATGCCACTACGATGCAAGAGTACTACATCTGGCTCTTCATCAGATACATCGGAAGCTGTGGCCTGCAGCCTGTGCCTGGGCTAGGGGGTTTCACCTCTGCAACTGGTTCTCCCCCACCCAGCAAATCAACAGTCGACTACTGCACGCCTATCCACCAACCGATCACAGACAACGCAGTTGTTCGTGAGCTACTGAAGCGTTCCGAGGCAGCAACTGCTGAGGTGGGTCAGAGATGGGTCCTGAATACATTTGATCTGGGTGTCTGCATGAAAGCCCTTCCCATCATCTGGCGCTGGCCAAATGAATTTGCTAGTCATGTAGTAACGATTGGACCCTTCCACACATCCATGAACTACATCGGGATGCTCACTGGACACAAGATGCGTGGTTCTGGATATGCAGAGATTCTCTTTGAGGCACAACTAGTAACAAGTGGATCTCTCAAAGGTGTTCTCAGTGGAAAGGCCTACACAAAGTCCCTCTTTTGCCTCAAAACAGTGTGTGAGGCAATGGAGAGGCTGTTGATGGAGAGATTCACTGAGGAGGAGAACATCAAGGCAAGGTAAAATTGAAAGCCCTTCGTGAATGGCGATTCAATTTGTAATTTTTCCTGAAAAAAAGGTGATTACCTGTGATGTTTGTCTAGATCTGAAACTGGCAGTGACTGGTGATTGAAATGCGGTGCCTTTTTGTGTTTCAGGTCGAGGTACGTGAACTCCCCACGATCTACAGCAACCAGGAAGAGACTGATACCAGGGTGGTTCTGTACCTCCATCATGCTGCTACCATCGGATACAAGAACGCTGTAGTCAGAACACCGGACACAGACATCCTCCTGATCCTGCTCCACCATGCCCACAACATCAAGCTGACGGTGTACCTGGATACAGGGTCAGGGAAGCATCGCCAACTTGTCAACGTCTCTGAGCTGGCAGAATCCCTGGGAGAGGACTACTGTGCCACTCTCCTGGGGTACTATGTGTTCAGCGGAGAAGACTGCACCAGTGCCTTCAAAGGGAAGGGAAAAGTCGGGCCCTTGAAAAAGCTGGAGAAGAATCCCAGGTTTCACAGGGCATTCGGTGAACTGGGTGACAACTGGGATGCCAACCCTGAGGTGGAGAGGCAGTTAGAAAAATTCACCTGTGTGATGTACGGCCAGAGTCGCGAGTCATCAGTGGACATTGTCCGTGCCAAGCTGCTACGAAAAATGGTGGGAGAGGACAAGACCCTCACATCCAAGTCCAAGGTTGATCTGGCTCGCCTTACTCCATGCCAGTCTGCCCTGAAGCCGCACATCCAGCGTGTGAACCACCGCGTAGCATTGTACAAAAGAGCCGATCAACCTATCATCGAAAAGCCAAAACCTTATGAGGAGCAAGGATGGATAAGGACTGATGAAGGACTGTTGAAACCAATGTGGTCCAGTGGTCCCATCCTACCAACCTCACTGGTGGATCTTCTGAACACAGGAGAGCACGAAGAGGAGGAGGAAGAGGAAGGAGAAGAAGAGTTTGACTCTGACGATTTCGATGAAAATGATGATGACTGACTCAGTGTAGAATCACTAATGCTAATGATGTTTATCTAAAACAAGCAAGAGAAGAGTGGTCACATTGAGTGCTAGGACTATTTTGACAGTTGTAATATTTAGAAAAATAAAACTTTGTGTTAACGTCTGTGTAGACGGACCTTAATATGAGTCTATTATTTCGTAAAACTGTGATTATTTTGTAAATAAAGCACTAATTAGCATACTAGTATACCATAGACACATGTAATCATGTTATGAATAGTTCTATCATGATCTATGCCCTTCAAAACATGGGTCTAGACACCTTCATTTTTCAATTATCTGCAATATTGGCTGAGATATGTCAAAAATCGTTTTTTTGATAATGGCAGCAGTAATTTGCATAAAAATGGTATGTGGGACATTTTTTCAGCTTGGGGCCATAGCTAGTCATTTTCTACACATTTTTTCCAATCTAGAAACACTGATTAGAAGTATATCTCCGGGGGGTGCAGGGGGACCTAGTCTTCCTACTAGACTAAAACCTTTTATTTCCGAGGGGTTTGTGTCACTGGATGGAGACTTAACGAACCAGAGACCTGTTAGGGTATTGAGGGACACAGGAGCACATCAATCTTTGATGCTTGGGGGCATTTTGCCATTGTCGGAGAAGACGCAATGGGGGTTAGTGTTCTCTTACAGGGGGTTGGTGGCTTCGTTAAAGCTCCTCTTCATGTCATCCATTTAGAGTCTGATTTGGTGTCAGGACCGGTCACTGTGGGGTTACAAGCCACTCTTCCTGTAGAGGGAATCTCTTTTATTATCGGGAATGATTTGGCTGGTGGTCGAGTTTCTGGTAATCCGATGTTGGTTGAAAAGCCCAGTATGGAAAATAACACCGCACAGTTAGAGTAGGAGATTCCTGGTACCTTTCCATCCTGTGCAGTGACTCGTGCTATGGGTAGGAAGTGCTCTGAAAAGAAGGAGAAGGAAGGCGATGTGGATTTGGGTTCCATAGAGATATTGGAGGAAAAGTCTGGAAGAAATAATAGGAAAGGGAGTGACATCACGGAACCAAAGGAAAAGGTGGCATCTGGATCAAACGAGGAAATGAAGTGTCCGTCAGAGACATCTGCGAACGAGGCTAAACAAACGGTGCTGGTCCGAAAGAGACTTGTTGAAGAACAACACAGAGATTCAGAGCTCCGGAGTTTTATTGGTAAAGCCGTCATAGAGGAAGAGGCTATGAAGATATCTGTTGGTTACTTCATGAAAGGGGAAATACTCATGAGAAAATGGAGACCACCGGAGGTGCCAGCAAATGATGAGTGGAAAGTTCATTACCAAATTGTGGTGCCAACGCCGTACCGGAAGGAGATATTGAGTTTGGCGCATGAGACACCTTTGGCCGGGCACCTTGGAGTGAACAAGACATGTGACAGAATATTGGTACATTTTTTTCTGGCCAGGATTGCGACGTGATGTGGTGGAGTTCTGTAAATCTTGCCATTCTTGCCAGCTGGTGGGCAAACCTTATCAGAAAGTCCCATCCGCACCTTTAAAACCCATTCAAGCTTTTGAAGAGCCATTCAGCCGTGTCATTATTGACTGTGTAGGCCCTTTACCTAAAACTAAGGCTGGACATCAGTACTTGCTGACCATCATGTGCGCTTCCACGAGGTTCCCAGAAGCAGTGCCTCTTAGAAAAATTACTGCGGCAGTTATTGCGAAGGCCTTGATTAAATTTTTCACTTTGGTTGGCCTACCTAAAGTCATCCAGTCTGATCAGGGTTCCAATTTCATGTCAACACTTTTTCAGCAAGTGGTACACCTGTTGGGAGTGGAGCAAGTAAGATCAAGTACTTACCATCCCGAGAGCCGAGGGGCCTTGGAAAGGTTTCACCAGACATTGAAGAATATGATCAGAACGTATTGTTTTGAATATGACAAGGATTGGGATGAGGGAATACCCTTATTGTTGTTTGCTATGAGGGAATCCGTTCAGGAGTCATTGGGATTCAGTCCTTTTGAACTTGTGTTTGGAAACGCGGTGCGAGGACCGTTGAAATTTGTGAAAGAACAGTGGCTACAGTAGACACAGGGCCATAGGGTGGATATCTATTTTTTTTTTTGATTTCATGACCTGAACCTAGGGATTTGGCAAGAAGGGTGTGGGATGAAGCCTTATGACCTCCAAAACATCTTGTTTTTTTTCACAAGCGATATCGTGGTACGTTACCGAGAACCGCTGCCCCAAAACACCAGTATACACCAATTGTATGTTACATTTGAAATACCCATTTACACAGTAAAAAAAACAACACAAACTATATGATGTCATGTTCACATTGGTCTTGGCAGCAATATTTATTAATTCAGACCCCCAAAAGTAGTAAAAATGTTGTTTTAACAACTTGGTAAAATAACATGCTGTTGATGCATTTATCAGAAAGTCATGTTTTTGGACCTTAAAACCTGCATAATTTTAAATTTTTGTACAATATTTGTGATCGGTGTTGCTACTACGATCCATGGTGGTTTACCAATGCTATTTTGAAACTGTTAATAGGTCCAATAAGTGTGTAAGGGGTGATATTTTAACCCATCAAAGACAATTACGCGGCGTACAAGTGAACCAGTGCGCATTGACGTCATGATAAACTCGAGATGGGCTAGAGAAGCTCCACCGTCTCAATGTATGAACTCCAGAAGCGAAATGTTGGTTTGGTGTCACTTGCTTCTAAGAATTTGTCAAAGGAGGTTTTGAAGTCTTTGAACTTGTCACTGTTGAGAATGACATGGTAGTTTGGATGTGGGAAAGCTTCAGCTAAGTTTGACAAAAGTTCCTTCACTCTACCCGCTTCATGTTCTGGAATAGATTCAAAATATGCATCCAGGAGCATCTGCTGCATCGCGTCTGACATCAGCTTATGGGCTCGAACTGCCCTGTTGTAATGCTTGCCGCTGAACACTCCATTCACAGACCCCACTGCAACAATCTCTGACTCAACCAGGATGTCTTGGAGACCACCATCTCGAAATCTCTTTCCAATACAGCCAATAAAGGACATTGCAGTGTGGATTGCCCCAAGTCGAATTACCAGTCTCTTCATGAACTGTGCATTCTTCCATCTAATGAGCTGTGCCTTGCAATAGATGGCTTGGTCAACGACAATGACGACTGCTTCCAACTGTAACTTGTCGGCGATCTGAACACTTCTCTGCAGTATTGTTAGTACCGTATTCATTTCAGTCGGAGTGGCATCAATGACAGGGAGATACCCTATCACGCTCTTTGGTGGAACTTCAACACAAGACAGTAGTTGGTTGAATCCTGTCCAAGATGGCAGAGTCCCGTCAATGTTGTACTTGGTGATGTGGTATGCTAGGTCTATCGTCTTAGGGTGCTGGAGTAATGGGAAGTACGTTGCTCGATCCATTGGAACGCTGGTTGCGAATGGAGCGGGTCCTTCGTTTTTCCCTCCATAATATGTGGCAAGGTTCACTGCAGGTGGCTGCATCGATCTCTCCCGCGTCCTCTTAACTGTAGTGACTGGTGCTGGTTGTACTACTTCATGGGATTGACTTGGTCGCTGTATTATAATCCCATTGGTATTGTGCGTTGTTCCACGCCCAGACAATGTCTCCTCCCCGAAGTCATTATTGTCCCATACGAGTGTGACATGCTTGCCCGCCTGAATGATTGATGGAAGAGCATCCTCTCCACGATGTAGTTCTTGGTTAGCCAGTGCAGTGTCATGATTTAAGACGACAGAGTTTGAGACGCAGTAACCAAACCCGTTCAGTAGGCTGATTAATTGGGCTGAACCTGAGAGATGACGTACTGTCATTGCAAGTGACAAATGTTTGGGCATCTGTTTCCTTCCCTTTGATTGGAGGTATATGATGTCCTGTGCAATTGTGAGAATTCTTCTATGTATTGTAGATTCTATCTTTACAAACTCATCAGAATCAGGTTCGTCTGACACTCCCACCATCCATGCAATAAAGTTATAGAGACAGGCAGGTACAATTGCTTCTGCGGCATTTGTTGTCAGGTGCTCAGAGGTTGGGGGCCATGGCATATTTGGCTTGATCTCATCTATTGCATTTCTCAATTGTAGCGCAGTGAAGTAGTGTTCTCTAAGGTTATTCTCAGTATACCCAGGTTGCTTTGGTGGGGTTGGTTCAGAGTCGGATGTTTGTTCTATCTCTGTTGTGTCATCACCTGAACCATGCATGGTTTCTTGCAACACTTTCTTTTCTTCAACCAGCACTTCAGTGGAGATGTCATTAACATACACAAGGTGTCCTTGGCAGCGCATATACGGGGTTAGAAAGCATAGTTGTGGAAATGTTTTCATCAGTCTTGTCTTGAGAAAGCCACTTTTGTAGTTTGATTCTATTCCGTGTGTTGCTTTGATTTGTTTCATGAACATGTCATTAAGTCGTTTCAGTCTGTAGATTTCCTTGTTGTCTATTATAAGATCCTTGACTGTTGCACAAAATAATGTGTATGCTTCTGAGTAGTTGGAGTCTCCTTGTTGCTCTGCATTAGGTGTTGTTGCTAGCTTGCCTAAATACCGGGTATACTCCTTGTAGCAGCGACCATGGTATTTTACCTCTATCGCAACACAATCGTGGTCTTGAATTTGAAGCAGCAGGTTTGTATTGTTGTTGTCTTTAGCAGCTTGCTGCAGTCTTGGTGCCTCAATTGTTGAGCACCTTGTTAGAGGCTCTTTTCTTCGGCCCCTTTTGCCTGTATTGATTGTTCTCTCTTTCTGACAAAGGATGCATATATTAGGCAACACATATTGGGATCTGGCTGAACATTTGGGCTTGCCTAAGCTGGAGCGTAGAGCACGTTTCTTGACTGGTTGTGGGCCTTTATGCACCTTGTCAATGTTGACGTTGATGTCATTGCATGTTGAAGCTGCAATAAATACACATAAAAGAAAACAATTAAAATTATGTGAGTTTAAAATGTCTAGACCTCAAGTCATGGTTAGCCCGACTAGATTCCCTCCCCCCCCCCCCCCTTCCTCAGACTTCCTTTTAAAAATTTATTTGTTTCACCTCGGCCCTACCTCCTTGCATAAATATTGGACAGTTCCTTCAATTCAAAATCGTTCGACTACACACAAAATCATTTTACATATACCTCACAAAAAAAAAAATCAAACTAAGTTTTGAAGCATTGTCATGATTTATTATTCAAGTTATTCAACCGACCAGTATTGGCTGCATTTTCTTCTCTCTTTTTCATGCTGCTTTGCACCCTGCTCACTCGTTGTTTATCGGTAAATCGTGAATAACACACTTGATGAAACGCTGCATCATGCGGTATAGCTATAGCAGGTATTGTTACCATACTGTTGCCACGTTCGCCGAATTCGTCAGCGTGGTTCTTCACGAAATTTCTCGCAATTTCAGCTTGATCACCTTCTAAATTCTGCCACGTAAGAACAAATTGCAAATATCGCGGCCATGTTATATCACTAAAAGGTATTAAACTTGATCTTTTGGCAGGAGAAATGCACATATAACAGCGTTTCTCGCTCCCACCCTCATCAGCGTCGCTGCTACTGGAGGTCGCCATTTTGTTTACTCGCAGCCGGAACGGAAGCCCAGACATCGTTCGTAGCGCGAATAAGCGCGATCCTCATTGGTCAATACATCGAAATGCGTTCGAGGCTAAACGGAGATTTTGGAAATAAAATTATACATTTCAACATTATATTACAGACTAACGTACCAGAATCCGACTTGTGAAAAGTCATGAACATTATTTCTTAATTTTTTCTATATTATCATGCCAATTTGATGCCCACCCGATTTTCAGGTCATGAAATGAAATGAAAAATTGGAACACCTGGCAGTCTACAAGAGATGTCTCCTCTCTCCGGTCAGGCCACCCGGCCAAGGCAACAGCTTTTAGTGCTTGCAGGTATTCGTCTCTGTCTGTGTGCTGTCTGATCTGAAGCAGGCGTCGATCAGTGACGTTCAGGTAATCTGCCTGATTGATCTGCTCCACATCATACTGCTCCTGCTGCATGCTACAAACTGTGTGTCACTCATGTTCCACATTGGAAGTACTGACCGCTGCTGTTGCCCTGCTGAGCATGTCGCTGATATACATTTTAGGCCCAGGCTTTTTTTTTTGTACACAACCCTGAGGCTGTAGTTCTGGAGTGTGAGCAGCATGCTCTGGAGCCGCTTCGGTGCGCTTAGGAGAGGCTCGCTGAAAATGGCAAAGAGCGGCTTTTGATCATTCTCTGCCGTGATCACTTCCCGGCCATACAGATAGTGATAAAAGCGTTGACAGGCAATTTCTATGCTCAGGCATTATTTTTCGATTTGTACATAGTTTTGTTCCGTCAGCGTTAGTGCCCTTGATGCAAATGCAACCGATTGTCCCTCTTGTATGAGACAGCACCCCAATGACTGGCTTTGAGATGTCATAGTACCTTAATACAGGCATCGTGGTGACCAGGCGCTTTATTTCCAGCACTGCAGCATCGTGTTTCGGTAGCCAATGCCATATCGCATCCTTGTCCAACAGTGTGCTCAACGGCTCACAAACCTCAGAAAGGTGTGGCATGAATTTGGCAAGGTAGGTCACAAAGCCGATGAAACGCTGGACCGCCTTCCCATCTGTTGGGTGTGAAATTGCCAGAATGGCTCTCACCTTTTCAGGATCAGCCATCAGGCCATTTGAAGACGGAACATGTCCATGGAAACGGACCTTTGCTACCTTGAACTGCAGCTTCTTCAGGCCAAATCTTAGTTTAAGGTGCCTGCAGCGGTCCATCAGCGCCAGTAACTTTGCATCGTGGCCACTATCTGCCTCGTCATCTGTATCCCCGCAGCCAACAATGAGGATGTCATCTGCAATGGGCTCTACTCCATCTAGCCCAGCCAATAGCTCATGCTGCTTGCGTTGGTACACCTCTGGTGCTACGGAGACTCCAAAAGGCAGTTTGAGCCACCGTTTCCTGCCCCAGGGAGTCCAAAATGTTGTCATGTAACTGCTCTTCTCATCTAGCTTGCATTGTAAAAAGGCATCACGTGCATCTACGAGTGTGAATACCCGTGCCTTTGGTAATTTGTATGACATCTTCAAGTGTTGGCATGAGGTAGTGAGATCTTTGCAGTGCTTGGTTCAAAAACTTTGGATCTATGCAAATTCTCAGCTTCTCAGGCTTTTTTTACTATGACCATGTTACTTATCCAGTCCGTCGGATCGGTCACAGTGGTAATGTGCCCGTCTGCCTCATGTCTGTCCAGCTGTGCCTTCACGGCGGACTTCAAGGCCACGGGTACATTGCGTGGGGAGCACTGGGCTGGACGGATTTGGGCGTCCAGTTCAAAATGTATTTCTCCTGGAACTGACTCTATTGGCCCATTGAAAACATAGTTGTACATGCTTATGAGCTGTTGTTTTGTCAAAAGGCCAGTCAGATGGTGCTCCATTTTGTGCAGTTCAGCAGGGACAGTGAAGTGCATCAGTCCCAAGCGCTCACATGTGGAGCCTGACAACAGGGGTTTCTGACTGACCTCCACAATTTCAAACTCAAGCTCGTGTGTTCGTCCACGTATTACACACTTTGTTTTGAAAAGTCGCAGTGACTTCAACAAGTCGCCAGAATACAACTTCAGTCTCGTGTTACTTGGTAAGAGTCGCGCTTTCGGTGCGAGATTCATCTTGCCTTTACGGCTCATTACGTTGCACGTCGCCCCCAGAGTCAAGCTGGCATTGCTGTAACTTGTTATGCAGTTGTAGTGTGATGAACCATTTTTTCCCTCTCGACCTCACAGCACCGATGCACTCGCTTGTGTAAATGAAAATGCTACTGTTATCATCTTCCTCTTCAGATTCAGTATTTTCCACCTTGTGCAGCTGCCCTGCTGCGGGCCTTATCGTGCTCTTAAAGCATACTTTGGCAAAGTGATTAGCCGTGCCACATAACCTGCATGCCTTACCATAGGCTGCACAGTGTTCTCGTCCTCGTCTGTGTGCATTGCCACAGTATTTACATGTGGCACGGTTGTCTGTCGACATGCTGGGAGGGTGGTCGTTTTGCCTTGTTGCTTTTGGAGAGCTGGTCCTGCTGTACTGTTGCCTCGCTGTGACTGACACTGTCGATCAGCGGCTTTTCCTGCTCCATTGTTTTCATCCGCATGTCCGTGAGCTCTGCTGCCCGACATGTCTCGATGGCTGTGTTTAGGGTTAAATCCCGTTCCCTCAGGAGGCGACGGCGTGTACTCTCATTAGCAATGCCGAGAACGCTTTTGTCTCTAATCAGCTCGCCTTCAATAAGCCATATACACAAGATGCCACTTTCTCTCTTAGGTGCGTATGGTAACAAAATTGTCAATCGATTCTCCCTCTTCTTGCTTACAGCTGCCAAACACGTATCGTTCAAAAATCACGTTTCTTGCCGGCTTGAAGTACGTCTCTAACGCAATAAGTAATGGCCGTCACGTCTTTCTCCTGCTCGGCTGTGAGATTCAAGTTGTGCTTATAAACATGACGACATTCGCTGCCCATCACCCTTCTCAGAGTTGCCGCTTGCACTTCCCTTGGCTTCTCATTCAGACCGGTTGCTCGTCGATAATCCTCAAATTCAGCTCTAAAATTGTCCCAATTACTGCTCCAGTCACCACTCATTTTCATCGTGTCCGGGGGTGGAATGTTGGCAGCCATGTTGATCAAGGCCTATGCCCGAGGCGTTTCAGCACAGCACGTTGTGGCGGGAGATCTCAGTTATTCACTCACTTTTGTACACGCGGTGGTGCTTGAAGGAGTCCGTTATGGGGTAACTTGCATCAAGCCACTTCTGTCACCATGTTTCAGACACTTGTATAAAAGGACACGGAGCCGTTAGTAGTTCAATCAAGCCATGTTCCGCGTCCGGCACTCCCGGCCCGGAGGTCACTCCGGAAGTACGTGCACAGTATTGTCATGCCACAGTCATACACTAGGCGGTGTTATCAACACAAGCTAACACCTGTAACAGGGTCTGCAATCTCTTATAGCGATGTTCACTGTTTATAAACAAACCCACCATATCCACGCATGCGCAGCAGCCTGGTTGGCAAAAGCGCAGTTTTCGTTTTGCACAATGGCGTCGCTCGACACACATGTGATCGTTTGAGTATTTTAAGTCTTGACACTGTTGCAAAATCTCGGTACAAATCGAAGTTGAGTTATAGGAATGATGAGGATATTCTTCGGGATCCATTTGCATTGAAAGGATGGCAAAACAATCCATCTTGCTGGCCAGATTTGAACTACTGCGACGTGTACACGTACTTGATCGACACACCGGGTATCTACACAAGGGAGTCACTGAAGGCATTCAGGTCACTAGAGGCATACAATTTTTTTTTAAGTGGTCATGTGAAGCCACTGTGGTATCATGCGATCGGGAATGATGTACCATTCTGCTTTATCAAAGGCAAAGTCATACCATCACAGCGTCTCAACAACAAACCTCATGAGGCCTGGGTGTGTGTGGAAGAAGGAAAAACTGCCACTGCCACTCTGCCACTAGAACTGCCACTTTAAAACTGCTGGCAGTGATGACCGGTTTACTCGCACCCACTTTTGATACAACCCCACTTTTGATACAACCCCACTTTTGATACAACCCCACTTTCATTGGACATGCTTTGACACAACCCCCTTGGATACAACCCCGATACACACACACACACACACACACACACACTCTCTCTCTCTCTCTCTCTCACACAAACACACACACCAACCCCCCCCCCCCCCCCCCACCCAAACATGTCAATCCATGCACTGATTGCAGAAAAAGCCATTTTAAAAAGAAAATTAACCTGAAATTGCAGACAGAATTATTTATTTTATCTGAGAAGCCAAACGAATCTTCTTCTTCTTTAGTTTCTCACAACTTTGTGTGAAATGCGATCTAGTTAAAAAAGTCAGAATTTGACCAAATCTGTTTCATTCGTTTGTTAATATACCTCACCGATTGACAAATCTTCAATTGGAATTTCATTTGAGGTTGAAATCACCGCGGGAGATCGTGTGATAGTGATCACGTCCTGGAAGGACAAAATGGTGCGTTTCTTCTTCTTTAGTTGCTCACAACTTTGTGTCGAATGCGATCAAATTTTAAAAAGTCAGAATTTGACCAAATCTGTTTCATTCGTTTGTTAATACACCTCATCTATTAACAAATCTGCAATTGGAATTTTATTTGAGGTTCAAATGACCACGAGAGATCGCGTTATCGTGATCACGTCCTGGAAGGACAAAATAGTGCGTTTCTTCCTCTTTCAACAATAAAGACATAGCTTCGAGACCGTACATGGAGAGTGGCTCTGGAATTCTATAGAAACTTATTCCCGAGTTCTTTTCAAATCTATTTGTGCAATTAACAACACAGCAGCTCACAGGCATTGTCCTTGAAATGGTGTCACGTCAATGATCGTAAAACTTCACCACTTAGAGACGGCCAGCATGGTTGGTGTTTTGCCAACCAAAACAAAGAGCGCGGTCACGTGATCGGGTACGTGACATCACGGTAAACATCGCGATTGCTCTTTATTGTTTTAAACCGTTTTCGTTAATTTGAGCAGCTGGAAGAAGAAGATGACGTCTGAATACAAACGGAGGTGGACGAACTTTGCATTTTCAGATGCTTTCTAATTTCAATTAATTCTATATTTCGAACATGAATCGGAACACGAACCTGCAGTTTAGCAATACTTTGGTTCTGAATTTGGCAAAATGTACGGAATGTCGTCCCGATCGCGCATGCGCAGAGGAGTGAGGTAAAAAAAGCTTTTTACTGTCTGGCAGTAAAATATAAATTTGATAAATAGCTCGAGTGCGCTGATGGTCATTTCTTGAGGTTGTCGTTCGGACCTCTGCTGATTTTGGATGACCCCATGTAAGCCTCCCTCACTCCCTGATCCCCTGGGAGGCCCCTCATACAGAATCGAGAAATCTTAAGACCTAGCGATCCTGCAGACCCTCCGGTAGAAGGGCTTATCAGGTTTCTGGGCAATCGATTGGTAAATGAGGGACGAGTAGGGATCCGAAGTTTGGGGGGCGGGGAGTGGGTAACCTCCCCTTCCCCCCTGGGAGCCTCCATGATCCGAAATGGAAACAAAGGGCAATACCCCTGGCGCTCACCTGGTAGAATAAACAGTATACTGCACCGACTAAAGGTATTTTAACCAATTTCAATGGTTGCTAGAAGACAGGACAGCATGTAAAATCATAACATAATCATTAGACTTTAAACAAAGAAAGAAAAAAAAATACCTATTTTGGGGGGGCCTAACCTAAATACCTAAGTATTTTACCTAAGTAACCAAAAAAGGGTATTTTAAACCTAAGGAAAAAATACGACAACGCACCATCACAAAAGCTCCCCTGAAATACTTTGCACTTTCTAGGTGAGCTAAAAACCATTCCAAACAGGAAACTTGCTGTTTTTTTAAGGATGTAGTAAAGGACACAAACTTTTTCCAGTCACGTGTCTCCTTCCATTAAGAGGCTCTTTGAGGATGGCATGGACTGGTCACTCAAACTTGTTGCTGCTGGCGTTTGGGTTTGCATGGCATTTCACGTTTTCAAACAATACTCTGGTTTCTCTTCAATACATCTCGCGAGATCTTGGAGACGACGTCACGGATTTTCGAAGCTCTACACCAGGGGCGGGCAACCTTTTCAGAGTGAGGGCCAGATGAGACTTTTGGAAGGAGATCGCGGGCCGGAGTGAAAAACGAGACCGCCTATCAGCAAGCAGGCGGTGTCTAGGCAAGACAGTTCCCCGTGCGCATGTCTTCCGGAAGAGGACGGTGCTGAAGACAAAATGTCCCTTTCTTGAATTCAGACCGGCTAAATATAAACTCTTACATTTACAAATGATATGAGTTTTACTGGGAGGTCCGCGGGCCGGATTGCAATAATAAAGCCTAGCAGGGTGGCGGGCCGGACGCTAAGCCTTCGCGGGCCGGATGTGGCCCGCGGGCCCGGGGTTGCCCGCCCCTGCTCTACACGGTCTCCACGTTTTCAAAGTTAAGTCATTGTTCACAATTGTATTTTGTCGAAACTGTATTTATCTTTCGGTGTGTGTGTACTTAGTGTGTCCCGAGGAAGTTTCTCTGTGTTAATCTTGGTGTGCGGCCTTGCCTTAGGCTTCCCCCGTCGAAGTTTGATCCTTCCTTTGCTGTTTTTGCTAGGTTTTTTGATTTTCCCTTCTCCCCCAAACTTCCCCGAACATCTACTCTTTGACTAACGTTGTAACCACCCGCCCCCCACCCCCCCCCCCCCCCCAAAAAAACAAGAAAAAAAAACTTTTATTTCCCATTCTCCTCATGTGCTTTTGTCTCATCGTGTGCTTCTGTCCACGTGCGCTGTCCCGCCGTGCCCCCATTATCGCCTTGCCTTCCACATTTTGCCCTGTTCAAGTGACTCATGGTTGTTCCTCAAGGCCCTCTCCCCGTTGGTATCTTTGTGAATATAAGACTGTTCTTCACGGTTCTGTTTAAATATGTTTAAACTTTCCCCTGCAGTGTTTTATTCAGTGGTTTATTACAACATGCTGTTTTTCTTCCTATTTAAAAAGCTCCTTTCAATTTACTCTACAACTCATTCCATTTCAAAAAAATATTCAATCTCTTATAAGTCTTTCTCACTACATGCTCTAAATTCTCATTCATTCCACCCCTCCTCCATCGTTCTTAAACGGATCGCTAACTAACTTGAAAATCACAACAAACCCAATTTGTTATAAATGTTCATCTTTCATGAATCATCCACTTTCCAAACTCCCCCCTTGCCCCTCCCCTCCAAATCTCCCCCCTTTCCCCTCCCCTCCAAATCACCCCCCTTGCCCCTCCCCTCCTAAACTCCCCCCTTGCCCCTCCCATTCAAAACTTCCCCAAACCCCTCCCCTTCAAATCTCCCCCCCAACCATCCCTCCCAAATTCTCCCTCCTCCCACCTCCTTCTCAAAGCTGCCTCCTCCCCACTTCGTCTCCCTTCTATCTCAGACCTCCACCTCCCCCAACCTTCTACTTTCCTCTGCCCCCCCCCCCCCTCAAACAACCCCTCACTGTGCCTCATCCCATCACCATCAAACCTTTCGTCCTCCTCATCCTTCCATTTCTTGTAACTCTTCTGTAATCTCTGACACACTATCAACTGCTCTACCTACCTCCACCTCTCATCCTTCATCTGCCCCTACCCCTCCCCTCCCCTGTCCTGCACCTGATGATCCCCGTCTCTCCTCATTAACGGTATGGACCTCAAACATCCGGGGCCTTCGCTCAAACCTGATTGATCTCTCCATTCAAGTTGCTTCTGACAATCCAGACTTTATCTGCTTAACAGAAACTTTCCTCCTTCAAGATGTCTCTGATTCCTTAATATCTCTTCCTGGTTAATCACTCCTCCGGAATGATAGACCTGAGCCTTGTCCTGTTGGTGGGGTGGCTATCTTTATCAAAAAGTCTCTTCCTCACTCTCCTTGCACTGCCCTCTCTCCACCCCACCCCCCAGGAGTACCTCTGGCTACGGCTTCCTCTCCACTCCCACCTTTTGTTCATATGTGTTCCGTACCGTCCTCCAAACAGTGATGACTCCATTTACATTTCGCTGTCGGACAACATGGACCAACTTCTATCAACTCATCCAAACTCTCTCTTCCTCATATGTGGCGACTTCAACTGTCATCATGCCAGCTGGCTGGGTGTGGGTTACTCTCTCACCAGCCATGGCACCTCAGCAAAGGACTTCTGCGACTCATTGGGACTGACACAATCTAAATTTCCCGACCCGGATCGCAGTCAATGGAGTATCTTCTCTTCTGGACTTGGTTATGACAAACTTCCCTGCAAATGTCTGCTGCTCTTCTTCTGCTCCAATCGGTTCTTCTGATCATGTGCTTGTTAAAGTTGACATCTCTCTGGCCATTCTCAGAGAACCTCCTCAGCGCCGACGAATCTGGCATTTCACTCAGGCTGACTGGCACGGTCTGCAAGCAGCCATCAATCATCTGGACTGGTCTCCCATCTCTACTGCCTCTGACATCAATTCTTCCTGGGAATTCTTCCAAAGCAAACTGCTCTCTCTCCTGCACAGATTTATCCCATCTCGTCTTCAGTTGTCTTACCCTTCCTCCCGTCCATGGTACACTGAATCTTGTGGTGAGGCAGTTGCCCTGAAACAACTTGCCTTTGCCTCTTGGAAGGTAAATCCAACTGAAGGCAATCTCAGTTTCTTCCACCAAGCTCAGAACAAGTGTGTGTCTACCCTCAGGAGTGCCACTAAGCACTATCTCTCCACACTCAAGATTGAACTCTCAAACCTGTCTCCTTCCTCCAAATCCTGGGGGCAGCTGGTCAAATCCGTTTCTGGTGTTTGTTCCCCCTCTATCCCCTCCCTTACCTCAAATGGCCACACAGTTGACACCGCTCGTGACAAAGCCGAATGCCTCAACTCTGTGTTTGCCTCAAAATCTTGTGTCCCAAACCCATCTCTCTCTGTTCCCACCTTTCCCAGTCGAACCTAACTGCTCCTGGACTCTGTGTCCTTCTCTCCTGACAAGGTGGAGAAGTTTTTGTCAAATCTCGCTGACTCTGATTCTGCAACTGGACCAGACGGCATCAGCCCACGGGTCCTAAAATCCTGCTCTGCCGCTCTATCTCACCCTCTCTGTTCTTTTCACACTCTCTTTTTCTGAAGATCATCTGCCAGCATCTTGGAAATCAGCAAACATTACCGCTTTACACAAAAAAGGTGAAAAAACAGATCCTTGCAACTACAGACCAATCAGCCTGATTCCAATTATCAGCAAAGTCATGGAATCCATCATTGCTTTGGATATAAAATCCTTCCTCTTCTCCAATGGCTTGATCTCTGATCATCAATTTGGATTCAGACCAGGTATTCCACTCTGGACATGTTGCTTCTGCTGTCTCAACAATGGATGGAGGTCCTCAATGCCAAACAGGAAATCAGAGCTGTCTCACTTGACATATCACGTGCCTTCGATACGGTCTGGCACCCAGCTCTGCTCACCAAACTCTCCTCCTATGGCATCCATGGAAATCTCCACTCATGGCTTGCGGACGTCCTCTCTGGTCGTCGGCAACATGTGGCCCTGAATGGATTTCTCTCATCTCACCTGCCTATTCTGGCTGGAATTCCCCAAGGTAGTGTTCTGGGCCCTGTGCTATTTCTGGTCTTCATCAATGATCTCTCCGACTCTCTGGAAAATCCTCTCTATCTCTTGGCTGATGACTCCACTATCTGCCGCTCCATTCCTCATCCCTCAGATCGGCAGTCTGCAGCCTCCTCACTCTCTACAGACCTGGACAAAATCACAGACTGGTTAAACAAGTGGAACATGTCCGTCAATCCTGACAAATCTCACACTCTTGCTATGTCTCTCCGAAAAGACCGACTGGAAAACCCTCCCATCTACTTTCTCAACAATCCTCTCCAATAAGTTCTGTCGCTCAAGCTTTTGCGTCTCACTATCTGCCATGATCTTTCTTGGGAAAACCACATTTCCAAGCTGGCCTCCAAAGCCAGTCGCCGACTCGGCACCCTCCGTTGTGCGAAGTCCTTCCTTGGCACACCTGAGCTCCTCACCACATACAAGGCTTTCATCCGCAGCTCAATGCAATACTGTTCCCCCCATCTGGGCCGGTGCTCCGGCCTCACACCTAGCTTGGCTTCACGCAATTGAAACCAAAGCTTTCTGAATCATTGGAATCTCCTGCGATGAAGCTAACTCCGAGGGCCTTTCACTCACTCACCGCAGGCAGGTTGGTGGTCTTTCTGTCTTCTACTGACTCCTCTCCGGCCTTGCTCCCCCAGGTCTCTCTTTGCTCTGTCCCCCCAATATTCCTTCAGGTCGCACAAGATCTGCCTGCAACCCTCTTATGGTTAAACTGCCAAAATCTAGGCTCTCTGCTCACCTTCACTTTCATTCCCCTTTTCTCCCACCTCTGGAACAAACTCCCCCCACTCCCTTCAATCCCACTCCTCCCTCCAGGTCTTTAGAACAGCTCTTCACCACCATCTCTTATCTTCCCCCATCCAAAACCTTGATCTTTTCTCCCCCTGCTAATTTACCCAAGATACACTTTTTTTTGAAATTCCAACTTCTTTCCTGGAAGTCCTTGCAGTGTTCATATGTTTTATACCTCTCCCACCTCCCTCCAAGCCCTCCCCTTCCCACATTTCTCCCGATGTCCCTGCTCTCAAATGTTGTGTTTGTGTCCTTCACCCTCTCTCCCCATCTTGTCTACCGCTCCCCTTATTTTTTTTGTGTTTTATGTGTCGGTTTGACTTTTTGTTTGATTAATGTTAGCTCTTTCACGAGCCTCGATCTTGTATTAAAAAAAAAGAAAAAAAAAAAAAAAAAGAAGCTTGCGAGGTTTATCTTTGCAACATTGCATCATTCTTCTGCCAATTTATACAACACAATAACATCGCGCAGTTGATTGCTCATCATGGAGGAAGGGTGACATTACTGAGGGGCATGTGCTTTCTCTCCAAATCTCTCCACTATTGCGAACTATTCACGTCAGCAACTTTTGTTCCATGCGTTGGTCTTGAGGATTCGACTCTCAACCCTTATCCGACGAAAATGTTGACACTTCCTGTCTCTCTCTATCCATACCCTGATCCCTCAACAATGGAGTACCGGTACCACAAGAGAAAGTCCATTGCTTCTGGCTAGTTGTTGCCCTCTTTCCTGGTGGAATCTTCCAAGTAATCTTCTATTGTGGCGGACACAATGCCAGCGGGTCATAATTCCGCGCACCAGTGGGTGACGCGAGCGACCGGGCGTGGATGCAAGGCTCGGGCCATGCCCGGAGCAAAGGAGTCATGAGGCTCAGGGTTGAACTGGATTTCATGCCCCGCCTTTCGGCCGACCGGCCACGCCCGAGGGCGAGGCGTGGCCTCGGGATATATACGCGGGCTCGAAAGTCGAGCCTGCCCAGTGCTTACGTTCGAGCCTTGAATAAAGTGTTTGGTTTTGTTCAACGGGTGGTGGCCTACCTTCTTGGCAAACGAGTTGTGTGTGCCTGGTGACCCCGACTGGTTCAGCCGTAGCTGACCCCTGAACGCGCCATGGCTACCAACGCTGTCGCCGTCAAACTCCCGGAGTTCTGGGAAGCGCAGGCCGACGTTTGGTTTGTGCAAGCCAAGGCCCAATTCCAGCTCCGGGGCATCACGGCGGACGACACCATGTACTTTCACGTGGTCGCCACCCTCGGGCCCAGCACTGCTGCCCGCGTCGTGTCCTTCCTTCGGCACCCGCGGGGTACCCACAAGTACGCGGTGCTCAAACGGCTTCTCCTCACCACGTTCGGGCTCACGGAGGCTGACAGCGCCGACCGGCTCCTTGACCTTCCCGCCCTCGGCGACACATGACCGTCCATTCGGATGGATTATATGTTGTCCCTTCTTGGAGACAAACGCCCGGATTTCCTGTTCAGAGCGCTTTTCCTCCGCCGGCTACCTGCGCAGGTGCGGCTCGCGCTGGCCGGTTCGGCCATAACGGAACCCCGCGCCCTGGCCAGAGAGGCGGACCAATTTTTCGCGGCCTGAGCCACGCGGCCGACGTATAGTGTTGCCGTAGTGGATCCCGGTGCGGAGGCTTCAGCACCCCCTGATTCCCTCGTGGCCGCTGCTATGCCCCGCCCACCACCGCCGTCACGACCGACGCGGCAGCCACCACTGCAAACCTGGTGCTATTATCATGCCAGGTTCGGCCGTAAGGCCCGGGCGTCGCCCGCCGTGCTCTTTCGATGGGTCGGGAAACGACCGGGCCGGCGCTCACTTGCGGCCATGAGCGCCGGCTATTCCGGCAGCCTCCTTTTCATCACGGATACCTCGTCTGGTCATCGATTTCTGTGCGACACTGGAGCGCAGGTAAGTGTCCTCCCTGCCTCCGCGTCCGACAAGCAAGCCGCGGGCCGGGGCCCCGCCTTGCTCGCCACCAACGGAACTCCCATCCGCACATTCGGGAAGCGTTGTCTCTCGCTGCGGTTCGGGCAACAGCGCTTCCAATGGTCTTTCGTCACCACCAGTGTGCCAATGGCCCTGCTCGGTGTGGATTTCCTTTGTGCGCATGGGCTGTTGGTGGACGTTAAGCGCAGATGTCTCGTCCAGGCCGAAACCTTCAGCTCGCTCGCTTGCTCGCTGAGCGGCACGTTGAGAAGCTCGCTGAGCGGCTCACCGAGCGGCTTACCAAGCGGCTTGCTGAGCGGTTCCGTCCCGGCGAGGTTGGTCTGTATGCTTCCGGCAGCGGACGAGTTTACCCACCTCCTCGCCAGATTCCCGGCACTCACGCGGCCCACCTGTTCAGCGGTGGCCGTCAAACACGGGGTGGAACACCATATTCCCACCGTCGGACCACCGGTCTATGCCAGAGCGCGCCGCCTCGACCCAACGAAGCTCGCCGTTGCGAAGGCAGAATTCGCCACGCTGGAGCGGCTGGGCATCGTCCGGCGTTCCAACAGCGCATGGGCCTCACCGCTGCACATTGTGCCCAAGCCCGGCGGCGGATGGCAGCCGTGCGGTGACTACCGCCGGCTTAACGACGCCACCACCCCCGACCGCTACCCGGTCCCGCACATTCAAGACTTTTCCGCCCGGTTGGCGAAAACGACCATTTTTTCCAAGGTGGATCTCATCCGGGGCGACCACCAGGTGCCAGTCAAACCGGAAGACGTACCGAAGATGACCGTTATAACACCTTTCGGCCTCTTCGAGTTCTTGCGGATGCCTTTGGGGTTGAAAAATGCGGCCCAGGCGTTCCAGCGGCTCATGGACAGCGTCTTGCGCGACTTGTCCTTCGTCTACGTCTACCTGGACGACATCCGAGTCGTGAGCGCGTCCCAGGAGGAGCACCTGCTCCATCTCCGCACGCTCTTCGAACGCCTGGGCCAGCATGGCCTGATCATCAACCCCGCAGAGTGCCGGTTCGGCGTCACCGCTATCGACTTCCTGGGGCACCGCATCACCAGGCACGGGGCCATTCCTTTACCGGCCAAGGTGGAGGCGGTCAGGAGTTTCCCGCGCCCCCGCACGATCAAGGGGCTCCAGGAATTCCTGGGCATGGTGAATTTTTATCACCGCTTCATGCCCCGTGTCGCCCAGCTCCTGCGCCCCCTGCACGAGGCCCTCCGGGGAAAGCCGGGCAAAGGTGATATCGCCTGGACGGAGCAGATTGGCGTGGTGTTTGCGGGCGCGAAGCTGGCCTTGGCCAACGCCACCATGCTGGCGCACCCGGTGCCCGATGCACCGATCGCCCTCACCACCGACGTGTCGGACTACGCGGTGGGCGCGGTGCACGAGCAGTGGGTGAATGGTGCTTAGCAGCCGCTGGCGTTTTTTAGCCGGCAGCTCTGCCCGCATGAACGCCGGTACAGCACCTTCGGCCGGGAACTTCTCGGGCTCCACCTGGCGGTCCGGCGCTTCCGCCATCTTCTCGAGGGCCGCCCGTTCACGGCCTTCGTCGATCACAAGCCCCTTGTTTTCGTGATGGCCAAGGTCACCGAGCCGTGGTCGGCCCGGCAGCAGCGTCACCTCTCTGCCGTATCCAAACACACGACGGACATCCGACACGTCGCGGGTAAGGACAACCCGGTGGCGGATTGCTTTTCCCGGTCCGTCGCACACGCGGTCCACCTCGGGATCGACTATGTCCGGATGGCGGCGGACCAGACCGCCGACCCCGACGTCCAGGCTTTTAGGACCGCCGTCACGGGCCTCCGCATCACCAAGGTACGGTTCGACATCGCGGGCACTGCCCTCTTGCGCGACGTCTCCCTCGGCCGGCCTCGCCCCATCGTGCCCGCTGGCTGGCAGTGCCCGGTTTTTGACGCCATCCACGGCCTGTCCCACCTGGGCACGAAGGCCTCCCAGAAGCTTGTCGCGGCAAAGTTTGTCTGGCATGGCCTCCGGAAGAACGTCCGCGACTAGGCCAGAACGTGCCTCGCGTGCCAGCGCAAAGGTCCACCGCCACAACCAGGCCCAGTTGGCCCCGTTTACGGTGCCCGAACGTCGGTTCGACCATGTGCACGTCGACTTGGTGGGACCTCTGCCCCCCTCGCAGGGTTTCACCCACCTCCTCACCATGGTGGACCGCACCACCCGGTGGCCGGAGACCGTGCCATTGGCGGCGATGGCTGCGGCTGACGTCGCGCAAGCTTTCATCGCCACTTGGGTTGACCGGTTCGGCGCCCCTTTGGACATCTCGTCCGACCGCGGCCCCCAGTTCACCTCGGAGCTCTGGGGAGCGGTGGCGCAAGGGCTCGGCGTCAAGCTGCACCGCACCACGGCCTACCACCCCCAGGCCAACGGCCTGTGCGAGCGCTTCCTTCGCTCAATGAAGGCCGCGCTCCGGGACAGCCTCCGCGACAGCAGCTGGGCCGACAGGCTCCCCTGGATCCTGCTGGGCCTCAGGACGGCGCCCAAAGACGACCTGCGCGCGTCCTCGGCGGAGCTGGTTTTCGGACAACCGCTGCGGGTACCGGGCGAATTCATCCCCGACTCCACGGCACCTTGGTCTGCGACGCAACAGTGCTCCACCCTTCAGGAGACCGCCAGGAGGTTCGCCCCGGTGCCAACGGCACACCACGGTTGCCCGTCCTCACACGTCGCCCCGGAGCTTCGCTCGGCGGAGTACGTTTTTGTCCGGCACGACACCCACCGGGCACCGCTGCGACCCCCGTACGACGGGCCCTTCCGCGTGCTGGAGACCGGGGACAAGCACTTCACCGTGGACATCGGCGGTACTCCAGATCGCATCTCTGTGGACCGCCTCAAGCCGGCCCACCTCGACCTGGACCACCCCCCGCAAGCAGCTCTGCCTCCGCGTCGAGGCCGTCCCCCGGCGGGCGGACCTCCGGCACGCCCCACCCCCCAGCCCTGCACGCATCGCCAGAGGGCGTTTTGGCCGGGTAATCCGGCCTCCCCGCAAGCTCACCCTTCAGGTGCGCGGGAATTCTGGGGGGACGCGTGTGGCGGACACAATGCCAGCGGGTCATAATTCCGCGCACCAGTGGGTGACACGACCGGGCGTGGATGCAAGGCTCGGGCCACGCCCGGAGCAAAGGAGTCATGAGGCGCAGGGTTGAACTGGATTACATGCCCCGCCTTTCGGCCGACCGGCCACTCCCAAGGGCGAGGCGTGGCCTCGGGATATATAAGCGGGCTCGAAAGTCGAGCCCGCCCAGTGCTTACTTGCGAGCCTTGAATAAAGTGTTTTCCTTTTGTTCAACGCGTGGTGGCCTACCTTCTTGGCAAACGAGTTGTGTGTGCATAGCACCACACTATCTTCTATATATATACTGAAACGCAAAAGAAACTTACCACCTTTGAAACCTTTAAATATCAACAATAACACTGCGTGTCGTAAATGTGTTAACTTATTTGTGGACAATAGTGTCCTCACTGTCAGACAAAACGGTCACGGATGGTCACTTGAACCTTCAATGGTCACTTCATAGCACAGCTGTTGAACAGCCATTTTGACTGTCAGTGATTAGCCAAGGGGTACGGGATGATTTTAATGAGCTGCACGTGATGTCTTGATATTGGCTTTAAAAAGGCCAGTGCAAAATGGGCATTTCAATCAACATGCCACGATTGTCAAGGGATCAACGGCAGCGTGCCCTTGGCATGCTGCAAGGCGGACTGAGCTACCGTGAGGTGGCACGTCGCCTTGGCTGTTCACACCAGACGATATCGGCCCTGGTGGACAGAGACACCCTCCACAACTCTGCAGATGACAGACCTCGATCAGGGAGGCCAAGAGTCACCATTGCAAGGCAGGACAGGCAGATGGTCCGAAGTCACCTGCGGGATCGATTCCGTCCAGCATCCCGCACTGCGGCAGAAACTCCGGGGCGTGCAAACCCACGGATCTCCAATGATACTGCACGAAGACGACTGCATGACTATGGTCTGACTGCCAGAAGCCCATACAGAGGCCCCGTGATGACGGCTGCCCATCGCCGCAACCGAAAGAGATGGTGCCAGCAGCATCAGCGGTGGACCTTGGCGCAGTGGAACGAGGTCGCTTTCAGCAATGAGTCAAGGTTCTGTGTGGACAGTCCTGATGGGCGTGAGCGTGTCTGGAGAAGAACTGGCGAGCGATATGCCGATTGTTGCGTGCGTCAAGCCAACAGGTGGGGTGGCCCAAGTGTGATGGTGTGGGCCGCCATATCAGGCCGGTACAGGATGCCACTGGTGGTTGTGGATGGGAATGTTAACGCCCAGCGGTATGTGGATAACATCCTGTGACCTCATCTGCTGCCATTCCTGCTAGACCACCCAGAACTGAGAACCTTTCAGCATGACAACGCTTGTCCCCATGCTGCTCGCTTTACCACTGCATTTCTCCAAGGCGAGAACATCAACACCATGCAGTGGCCTGCGCTCTCCCCTGACCTGAATCCCATAGAGCACATGTGGGATGAGCTTGGGAGACGCGTAGTTGGCAGGGCCAGGACACGGGCAGAGCTGCTTCAGACATTGAGGACTGAGTGGGACAGAATCCAGCAGCAATCCATCCATAGACTGGTAGGCAGTATACGCCGACGATGCACTGCCTGTATCCAAAACAATGGTGGCCACACACGCTATTGAAAGGGGACTGACATTGCACCCTGTGCTGTTCTGTACTGTAGAACAAACTGATGAGATGGTGTATCTTGGTCAAAAACTTGACATGACATCAATAAAATGCCAATGTTTCAATTAGCAATTGTTGGTTTGTTTTATTTTGAACTGTTACAATTTTATTACATTTCAAACAAGTGGTAAGTTTCTTGCATGACTGCAATAGTCATGCAGTCGTCTTCGTGCAGTATCATTGGAGATCCGTGGGTTTGCACGCTCCGGAGTTTCTGCCGCAGTGCGGGATGCTGGACGGAATCGATCCCGCAGGTGACTTCGGACCATCTGCCTGTCCTGCCTTGCAGTGGTGACTCTTGGCCTCCCTGATCGAGGTCTGTCATCTGCAGAGTTGTGGAGGGTGTCTCTGTCCACCAGGGCCGATATCGTCTGGTGTGAACAGCCAAGGCGACGTGCCACCTCACGGTAGCTCAGTCCACCTTGCAGCATGCCCAGGGCACGCTGCCGTTGATCCCTTGACAATCGTGGCATGTTCATTGAAATGCCCATTTTGCACTGGCCTTTTTAAGCCAATATCAAGACATCACGTGCAGCTCATTAAAATCATCCCGTACCCCTTGGCTAATCACTGACAGTCAAAATGGCTGTTCAACAGCTGTGCTATGAAGTGACCATTGAAGGTTCAAGTGACCATCCGTGACCGTTTTGTCTGACAGTGAGGACACTATTGTCCACAAATAAGTTCACACATTTACTACACGCAGTGTTATTGTTGATATTTAAAGGTTTCAAAAGTGGTAAGTTTCTTTTGCGTTTCAGTATATATATAAAAGAAAGTGTTTGTTACTTGCAAAATCTAAGATTTTTCAAGTATACACAAAGAATTAAGTTAAGCACCCCCCCCCCCGTTTTTTTACAACCTCGCACATTACAAGTTTGTTGTCGTCAAAACAGTGTAATATACCCATGATATTGCTATATTTTCTGGAGAAGTGATATTATGGTCACATAAAAACATAACAATCATGCTGTTTTCAATATTTTATTCTGAATAATTTAAGGTGAAATTTTTTGGGAATTTTAGGCATATTTTCACCTCAATTTAAGTATGGAGCTATAGGTCCATCACGGACAGTGTGGATGACGTTTATGTTTTCTAACGTACAGTCATTGTTCTGAGAAGACCTCTAGCGATCTTTGCGTCAATAACGTGTGTAGGACCCACGTGATCGGATCACTGACTCAACCCTACGTCTCATAGACCCTGTAAGCCGTCGTATGCGTTGCTGTGGCAGGTTGTTCCATTCCCGATGTAATGCACGTTCCAATTCATCCAGATTGGCTATTGGAGGGACCATCTTCGCAATTTGTCGTCCCAACATGTCCCAAACGTGCTCGAGGGGGTTCAACCTGCCACAGCAACGCATACGACGGCTTACAGGGTCTATGAGACGTAGGGTTGAGTCAGTGATCCGATCACGTGGGTCCTACACACGTTATTGACGCAAAGATCGCTAGAGGTCTTCTCAGAACAATGACTGTACGTTAGAAAACATAAACGTCATCCACACTGTCCGTGATGGACCTATAGCTCCATACTTAAATTGAGGTGAAAATATGCCTAAAATTCCCAAAAAATTTCACCTTAAATTATTCAGAATAAAATATTGAAAACGGCATGATTGTTATGTTTTTATGTGACCATAATATCACTTCTCCAGAAAATATAGCAATATCATGGGTATATTACACTGTTTTGACGACAACAAACTTGTAATGTGCGAGGTTGTAAAAAAACGGGGGGGGGGGGTGCTTAACTTAATTCTTTGTGTATATATTGGTCGGTTACGTTTGTGGTTCTGTCTGTCTGTCTGTCTGTTTGTCACCGGTCTGCAGGTCACAATTTTCAACCGATCTTCACGAAACTTCACCAAATGGTAGAGTTGGTCAAAAGCAAGAAACCTATTGTTTTGGGGTCAAAAGGTCAACATAGGCCAAAGGTCACCAACTGTGATAAATTTCTAAAATCCTCAATTTTCATCCGATTGACTTGAAATTTGAAGAGGACTTGCATATCTGGTAATTGAATTCAACCATCAAGTATTTTTGAGGTCAACATAGGCCACAAGGTCAACATAGGCCAAATTTCTAAAATCCTCAATTTTCATCCAATTGACTTGAAATTTGAAGAGGACTTGCATATCTGGTAACTGAATTCAACCACCAAGTATTCTTGAGGTTAACTAGGCCAAGTCTCAAAAATCCTCAATTTTCATCTGATTGACTTGAAAATTTAACAGCATTTGCACATTGAGTCACTAAATAGGGAAACTAGCTATTTTTGAGGTCAAAACGTCAAAGGTCAACTCAAGGTCAACCTTGCAAAATCATCATTTTTCAACTGAAAAATCATCACTTTTCTTCCTATTGACCAAAGCTTTGATCAAGATCGTCAATTTTAATCTTGATGAAATGGACAATTTGCTGTATCAATGGAATTTCTTGGGGGGGGGGGGGGCAGGGCGGATTTTGCAAGTATCATGCTCCGCATGACATCTTCTTGTTTATTTGTTTGTTTGTCTGCACGCGCTAATCTCCTGAATGGTGAAAGATAGGAGGAAACCTCTAAAACAAAAAATGTCGGGACAGGCCCCGGGAAGGTTGTAGGCTCGGTGGTGGCGAGGCCGGTCGAGGCCCACCTCGGCCGGGCTGGGCCCATTTAGCAATGAAAAGCTGATCTGAATTATAGTAGTTAATCTTCTACGGCCACGAGTAAAAGCTGAATTATAGAAGTAAATTCATTCAAAAAGAACCAAAAATGTCGGGACGGTTATAGGCTAGGTGGTGAGGCCGGTCAAGGCCACTTCGGCTGGGCTGGGCCCATTTCACAATTAAAAGCTGAGCTGAATTATAGTAGTAAATTCATTCAAAAAGAACCCGGGCAACGCCTAGTCTACTATATAAGAGAGCCGTTGGTCTGTCAGTGTGTCACCATTTTTCTCAGAGATGGCTGAACGGATCTTCGTCAAACATTGAGGTTCATCAGTAAGTGCCGGGGAGTGTTTTAAGCCAAAAAAAAAAAAGTTTGGAAAAAAAAAAAGTTCGTTTTTTTGGATTTAAAAAAAATCTCTGTTGTGCCGAAGCCTTTTTGATTAATAACACTTATAATTATATGCAAGTACACATTCACATAAATAAATACAAAACAAACATTTGAACAAAAAATCAAACAATTCCAGAAGTGTACGAAGTTGGTACTAAAGCTTCTACTTCCTGAAAGTCATCATACTTAACTCAGAAACGTGATGAATGGAACATTTAGCAGCAGATATTCAACAAAAAGGTGAAATGATGATTTGACATTTGTGATGGATTCTGATTTGGATGTAATTGCTTTTCCATTATATTTGCCCTCATTTCAAGTGTTAACTTTTTCGCTTGAGCAACGCCAGGTACTCCAGCTATAAACACTGTTACTTCACTCGGGGTACAAATACAAATACAACTTTGTCTGGGGGGTAACATACAGTGCATTCAGAAAGTATTCATACCCCTTCGCTTTTTTCACATTTTGTTATGTTGCAGCCTTATGCTGAAATCGTTTAAATTCATTTTTTCCCTCATCAATCTACACTCAATACCCCATAATGACAAAGAGAAAACAGGATTTTAGAAAGTTTTGCAAATTTATTAAAAAGAAAAAACTGAAATATCACATTGACATAAGTATTCAGACCCTTTGCTATGACACTTGAAATTTAGCTGAGGTGCCTCCCATTTCTCTTGATCATCTTTGAGATGTTTCTACACCTTGATTGGAGTCCACCTGTGGGAAATTCAATTGATTGGACAAGATTTGGAAAGGCACACACCTGTCTATATAAGGTCTCACAGCTGACTGCACATCAGAGCAAAAACCAAGCCATGAGGTCGAAGGAACTGCCTGCAGAGCTCAGACAGGATTGTGTCGAGGCACAGATCTGGGGAAGCCTACAAAAAAAAACTTCTGCTGCATTGAAGGTTCCCAAGAGCACAGTGGTCTCCATAATTCTTAAATGGAAGAAGTTTGGAACAACCAGGACTCTTCCTCGAGCTGGCCCGGCCAAACTGAGCAATCGGGGGAGAAGGGCCTCACCTTGTGGGTGATTTACACGCCATTTGCGGGTGATTTACGTTTCATTGGCGGGTGACTTACGCGCCATTTCTGGGTGATTTACGCGCCATTTCTTGGTGATTTATGCACCATTTATGGGTGATTTATGCACCATTTATGCGCCATTTCCGGGTGATTTACACGCCCTTTCTGGGCGATTTACGCGCCCTTTCTGGGTGATTTACGTGCCTTTTTCAGGTGATTTACGCACCATTTCCGGGTGATTTACACACCATTTCTGGGTGATTTATGCGCCATTTCCGGGTGATTTACACACCATTTATGGGTGATTTATGCGCCATTTCTGGGTGATTTATGTGCCATTTCCGGGTGATTTACACACCATTTCTGGGTGATTTATGCGCCATTTCCGGGTGATTTACACACCATTTCTGGGCGATTTACGCGCCCTTTCTGGGTGATTTACGCGCCCTTTCTGGACGATTTACGCACCATTTCCGGGTGATTTACACACCATTTCTGGGTGATTTATGCGCCATTTCCGGGTGATTTACACACCATTTCTGGGTGATTTATGCGCCATTTCTGGGTGATTTATGCGCCATTTCTGGGTGATTTACGTGCCTTTTTCGGGTGATTCACGTGCCATTTTTGAGGGTTGACTGGTGCACACTCTCAGAGCTCATTCGTTAATTAGAAATGTAATCATTAGAAATTGCTAGGATAGTTAGATATGTTTCCTCTGCACCACCCCCTGCCCAGATGATTGCTGCTGGAATCTCCTGCATCAGGATGCCTTGGGATCTGCAGATGCAGTTTGAACTTGTGCTAAGGTTCTTCACAGACCCACCTTTTCTCTTGTGGATTTAAAATGGACGTAGTGGGCCCCAAGAGCTATTGCAATTGGAGACAGACAAAATAGATGGGAGACAAATAGCTTAGGAGGGACTAAGGACAGAGCAGGGACAGAAGGGCACAATGATGAGTATAGGCAAGGGGGAGATTAGGCTAAGGCCTAGCTAGTCAGCACCGCCACACCCTCAGGAACATGTACTTCAAGAAGCTGGCCAGCAACACCTACCAATCTGGATGTCCTTGCTCTCAAATATTGTGTTTGTGTCCTTCCCCCTCTCTCCCCATCTTGTCTACTGCTCCCCTTAATTTGTGTTTTACGTGTCGTTTTGTATTTTTGTGTGATTAATGTTGGCTCTTTCACGAGCCTTGATCTTGTATCCAAAAAAAACAAAAAACAAAACAACCCCCCCCCCCCCCCCCTCCGCCTTGCCTTGCCATGCCATGCCTGTTGCCCCACTTCATTCCCTACCGCCCTTGTCACGCCCACCCCCACACCTCCCTCACTCTTGCCCCCACCAACTTGCTATCATGTTGCTGTGGACCAAAGTCCAATCGTGCTCATGCCGACCTGTCGTCGGATACGAGTGAAGACCAGTAGTGGACCAGCTCCATGATTGCGTATTGTTTTAAAAGATGCAGTGCCTTCTGAAAGTATTCACACTCCCTGACTTTTTCCACATTTTGTTGTGTTACAGACTTAATTTAAAATGGATTAAACAGAGATTTTTTTTGTCACTCATCTACATAATACCTCATAATGTCAAAGTGGATTTTTTTTTTTTAAAGGAATGAATACAAAATAATTAAAAACGAAAAGCTGAAAAGTCTGTCAGTAAGTATTCAACACCTTTGCTGTGACGCTCCAAATTGAGTTCAGGTGCATCCAATTTTCTTTGATCATCCTTGAGATGTCTCAACAACTTGATTGGAGTACATCTGTCATCAATTCAATTGATTGGACATTATTTAGAAAGAAACATCTTTATATACAAGGTCCCACAGTTGACAATGCATATCAGAGCAGAAACTCTACCAGGAAGTCCAAGAAACTGTCCATAGAACTCTGAGATAAAATTGTGAGGAGGCATAGACCTGGGGAATGGCATAAAACAATTTCTAGAGTGTTGAAAGTTCCCAAGAGCAAGTTATCCATCATTAGGAAATGGAAAGAATATGGAACTACCCAGCTGGCTGTCTGACCAAACTGAGCAACCTGGCAACGACCTTGGTCAGGGAGATGGCCAAGAACCCAGTGACCTCCTTGGCTGAGATGTGAGAACCTGCCACAAGGACAACAGTCTCTGCAGCACTGCACAAATCTAGGCTTTATGGGAGTTTGGCCAGACAGAAGTCACTGCTGAAAAAAAGGCACAAAAATGCACGTGAAAGACAGCATGAGGCAAAATATACTCTGGTCTGATGAGACAAAACTGAACTCTGGCCTGAATGCAAAGCGCTACGTCTGGCAAAAACCGAGCACGGCTCAACACCCATCTAACACCATCCCTACCATGAAGCTTGGTGGTGACAGCATCATGCCATGAGGATGCTTTTCAGCAGCAGGGACTGGGAGACTTGTAAGGATAGAGGGAACAATGAATGGAGCCAAATACCACCAAATCATTGAGGAGCATGTACTTCAGAGTGCAAAAGACCTTGGGCTGCAGCAAAGATTTATGTTCCAACAGGACAATGACCCCAAGCATACAGCCAAAGCAACGCTGGAATGGCTTCAGAACAGGAACATGAGAGTCCCAGCCAAAGCTCAGATCCCATTGAGAATCTATAGAAAGACTTAAAGATTGCTGTTCACCGACGCTCCGCATCCAACTTGACAGAGCTTGAGAAAATCTGCAAGGAAGAATGGGAGAAACTCCCCAAATCCAGATGTGTAAAGCTGATACAGACATACCCAAGAACACTCTAAGCTGTAATCGCTGGCAAATGTGCTTCTACGAAGTATTGGGTTGAATATTTATGTAAATTAGATATTTCTGTATTTCATTTCTAATTGTTTTGTAAATATTTCTTCAAAAAGAAATTCCACTGACATTCTGGGGTATTAGGTGCAGATCAGTGACCAAAACAAAATCTCAATGCAACCAATTTTAAATTCAGGTTGCAACACAACAAAATGTGAAAAAAGTCAAGGTGTGTGAATACTTTCTGAAGGCACTGTAGCTTGAAGCCAAAGGGTCATGTGTACAGATAAAAGATTAAGTTTAGAAACTGTGATAGACGCCTGCCTGAGTGAATGAGTAGGAATAGTTACACAACACGTTAGATTTCATTATTTTTCTTAGTGGGGACATGTATGAAAATTTTTCCTCCACAAAAAAAAATGTAATCAGTGATCCGATAAGCTATGTAAGTAATCGTGTTAAAGGGATATCACCTGCAATGTAGTGGTGCCAGCAGACCTGGGACGAGTCTGGTATGGAGGAGGGGTTCAGAGGCCTTAGGGGGCGACATACCAATACGAGGGATTCCTAGCATAGTTATATGCAGTATTTTGTCGAGCTAAATTAGCTCTCTCCCTTATATCAGTGGAAGGGAAAGATGTATTGTGAGTGACCCCAAATATCCTTTGAGACCCCTTAAGACTCCATCCGTTCGTGAAGGCATGTGACTATATGTCTATTAATTAAGTAGTTTCAATGTCAGTTGCACCCTGACTACAAGTCGCATTTTATCAACCGCGAATATGCGGGGGAGCGCGAATGT
Organism: Myxine glutinosa; assembly: GCF_964187855.1. Lineage (NCBI taxonomy): Eukaryota > Metazoa > Chordata > Myxini > Myxiniformes > Myxinidae > Myxine > Myxine glutinosa. The sequence goes on from NC_136267.1 coordinate 53,367,982, forward strand.
CGAGGTCCTACAGTATACAAAGAAAAGAAGAAAGTTTGTTACTTGCAAAAATCAAATATTTTTCAACTATATTGGTTTGTCACGTGCGTTATTCCGTCTGCCTGTCTGTATGTATGTATGTCAATCGCCCACAGGTCACAATTTTGCAAAATTATCAATTTTCATCCGATTGACTTGAAATTTGAAGAGGATCTGCATTTTTGGTGCTTGAATTCAACCACCAATTATTTTTGAGGCCAAATCTATTTTAGGGATTTCGCGAGTATCATGCTTTCTCGTATCTTTCTTGTTTGTTTATGCATCTTTTCTTGCATTAAGTGTTTCTTTTCTCATATCTTTCCCTGGAGGAACCAGTGCGCGACCGACCAAACGTTGCATAGCCTCCTCCTTCATCCAGAAGAAGGCCGAGGGCTATGTTTGGATAACAACTGACTCCAGATAAAACCAGATAATTGGCCTTCAGGCCTCTTTTGGGTATTGTGCTTATACTGTGCCTTAGTTACTTATACTGTGCCTGTGCCTGCAGTTATACTGTGCCTGTGCCTGCAGTTATACTGTGCCTGCAGTTCTTTTTTCTACACTTTCGGGCCAGCAAGGTGCTTTTACACTCTGCCTGCGCAATAGAGTAATATGTATTATGAAGATCATATGTTGAGGTTGTAGAGATTTGTTATCAACACAAATTTACTTACAGTGTTTACACATGCACCTGTTATTAAAAAAGATTGCTTTACACAGGATTATTATAACACCTTCGTGGTCACAGGCCTCAAGTGAATATGTTGCTTTTACACTGCCTGGGTTTAGGAGCGATCAAGTAATATGTTTTAAGACAATCGTAGTTGAGGATGCAGTGATTTGTTGTCAACACAAATTTAACTATCAGAATATTTCATTGAATTACCCCAGGCAACGCCAGGTACATCAGCTAGTATTTAATAAGGGCCAGATGGCAGGTAGCAAACTAGCTTGCATCAAGAAGGTGTGGTGGTGGAAATCACACAATTACTTTTGCCGTGACAATTAGCACAGACAGTGTCCTCAGATAGCTAACTGCACCAGGCACCAACACCAAGGAAATTTAAATAGGAAATGATGCGACTGCAATCGGCCATGCCTGCAGCAGCATGGCCAAGATGTGGTTATCAGGGGCCAATTAAAGTTCACTTCGGCTGTTTGTTTGAGATCACGTGACCCCTGAAATTTGCATAAATGGATAGAATGGAGCAGGTTTGACATCCCTTTAATAATGCAGGCAAACGAAATGTAGTTCTTAATTGAAGAAACCTGTGTAGTCACTTTAGCACCAAATCTTGCATCTTGAGCAACATGAAAGCACAACTCGGCCAACAGCACTTTGGGGGAGGCAGGGAGTAATGGCGGGGGAGGAGTAGAACAGATGAGGGGTGCTGTTTGCAGTTAAAGCAATAAAGGGCATGGATGGGATTGGCTGTGGAACCACTGCAACACAATCAGATACAACATTACTTCATCTCTTGTTTGTTGGACTAAATTCTGACGATATACCAAAACTTAAAACAAACTTACAAATTGGGCAATGGCCTCACTCAAAAACAACATTCCTGCTCATCACCGATGCCAAATGACTACGAGTTAAAGGCGTCATTCAGATGGTGGATTGCGGACAATCAGTCGAGTCAAATCACAAAGCATTCCTCATATCGAGAACACTGTGACATTGAGAGTTCCGAGGATTCTGTAGTTCCACTGGTTTACGATGGTCTGGCACGAGTGGGGTAGAAGGGGAAACAACTGCAGATGTCAACGGAGGAAATAGCGCACCGGAGGGCCAGGCAGGTCGTCATGGTCAGGGCTTTCAGGGGCAAACGAGAGGGTCAAATCAACGTACTGTCGCTCTGTTTGCTTCAGCAGCTTATTCATTCTGAAGGGCATTGTGGGAAGAAACCACCAAACAATGTAAATACAAACTAGCTTGTCAATTATCCTTGCACATGGTACTCCATAGACTTCACTTTTTGTTGGTATATTGAACTTGCACTTCTGCTGCCGACACAAGTACATCATAGACTCGATAAGTTGAGTGGATACAATTCACGGGTCATTTTGCCATAATTAAAATTAAACTTTAAAACAGCTGTTCACCACCATCTCTTATCTTCCCCCATCCAAATCCCTGTTTTTCTACCCCTGTTAATTCACCCCAGATCCACTTTTCTGAAATACCGACTTCTTTCCTGGAAGTCCTAGCAGTGTCCATGTGTTTTTACCTCAACCACCCCCTTTCCCACACCTTCTCCCCCCAAGCCCTCTCCATCCCACAGATCTCCCGATGTCCCTGCTCTCAAATGTTGCACTTGTGTGCTTCCCCCTCTCTCCCCATCTTGTCTCCCGCTCCCTTTATTTCGTCTTATGTGTCCGTTTGCTTTTTTGTCATTAATGTTAGCTCTTACACGAGCCTCGATCTTGTATACACAAAAAAAATAAAAATAATCATGGCACACTGAAGGATTCGAACTAGGCCGAAGCTGCCAGGAAAACCGGCGAACTACTGTGTAGGTTGCAGCACAACGTAAAATAAGGAATTGTATGTACAGCACAGGTGATTGTGCTATTTTACCAGACAAAGGGACAGTTACAGAAAGACAGATGTAGTTTCATTTCCTGAAATTCGGGTCCTCCCTTCCCACAGCAACCTGTGCTGTACAATTTCTTATCGAGTTCCCTGCTCTCTCCATCTACCCCGTCTCAAACAATTATCTGAGGGTACTGGAGGTGCTTGTACATGTACTACAATCAGGATGTGAGTACGTCTCTACCAGCCTACATCTCACATTTGTTAGAACATTGTGGCATAGGCAGAACATTTTGTTAAAACAAATGAGCACTACACAGAACATTGTGTGGCATAGGCGCTTTTCGAGGCATGTTCACATTGCATTGAAAATCAGAAAGATAACAGGCAAACATTCAAAGTATTCATGGATGAAGGAAAAACATACCATATGGATGTTTGTGTGATTTTAAAAAGTTGTGATGTACCATAATCTTTACGTAGTGCTGGTGCTACCGAAGCAGTTTCATGGCAAGGGTTACACTGGGTGGTTTTGCCAGCGTTTTGTCCATGCTCTATACTTTTTAATTCTGAGCGTCAAGCAAGAAAGCGGCACGTACCATTAGCAACCAACGTCCCAGACTGAGAGTGGACGCTCTAACCACAATACCCCAAAAATTTTGAAGTGAAATGTTGTGTTGCGGATATGAGGATGGCATTTTTTTGATGGTGTGTATTGGATTGTGGTAAACTGCTGTGTACCATTGGTTGGATATGGCCCCTCTTGCCTCCAGAGTTGTATAAAGGTAAAAAGAGCGTCTCGGTAATTAGTCCATAAAGCCTACACGTCAGCCAATCATAGAATACTCCTGTTCGATAGCTTATATCTTATTATGTGTCTTAGGGTAAGGCTGTGTCTCCCATTAACTTAAATACTCCATTGTACCAAGTGAAATAAGAGTAGATCCCCTTTCATTTCATTTCAATGGCCAACTGCATTTTGGGCGGTTTTCTTCAACCACCATTGGCCACGAGGCAGGGTTGGGGAAGAAAGGCGGGTCCCCACCTCGTCAGAGAGGGGAGGAGTGAGCCAGCCCCACTCGACCAACCATGAACAAGGGGTTTGGCTTGAAAGGGCGGAGAGAGAACGTTTGGGGGAGGTTCGCAAAGGTTGAGGGGCGGGGCCTATATAACCCGCGGCGGGGCGTTACCCAAGGAGATGAGCTTTTACAGAGAAAGGAGAGGAGTCCAAGGGAGGAGACAAGCAGATGCGCTTTTACTGAGACAAGGAGACGAGTAAAAAGGAAAGAGCTGGGTCGTCAGAGCAAGAGCGCGTAGAGAGGAGAGAACCCGTCACGTCAGACCCCCCCACCAGCGCGTCGGCTCCACCAAGCAGCTCCGACCCGTGATCCCGCGCACACGACAGGCCCGGTGGCATCAGCGGCCGTCGAGGTCCAGCCCGACGTCCCGTGCGGGATCAAGCTCCAGCCAGCTCCGTGCCGTCCTCCCCCTCCAGCCACACACCTCCTTCCAGCCAATCCACTCTGCAATTCCCCGTGTGAGTCAGTGTCTTTGTTTGTTCTGTCCTGGGTAGGTAATTAAGCTTGTATAAGGAATTCACTGTGTCACCTGCATCTCATGTCCCTGTAAATAATCGTGACTGCTCCTTTTCGCTTGTGTGTGTAAATAATAAATCCCGTTACTCTTCTGTACGTCTTCTTCCTCTTTGCATTCGGTCGCTTTAGAGTTTTTCCGATTGAGTAGCTGTGGCACGATACGGCCAACGTTCAGGGTGAATCGGGTTTTAGTCGGGGAATAACTGTTCGGCCACGGTTACACCACCGCTCGGTCAAAATAACATCTAATCCGCGGACCGTAACAGTTGTATTCAGCAGTTTATATGTTAATCCCCCACCCCATTCCTCTCCCTCTCCCTCTGCCCCCCCACACCCTCCCCCCCAGCAGTTTTATTCTTCTGCTGAAATCTGTCTGATCAGACATTCATATTTACATTGAATAGAAGAGTAAAATGTTGTTGAGTGGAGCAAAATGGCAGGAAAATACCCTACGTCTGTTTAAGGCGCTTGCTGTGGCCTGGCATGACAGGAACGTAGATCATCTTGACACCCTGTACCACCATGGTGGGCTTCACTCCATACTGGGCCTGCAATATGAGATCCACAAGGAAATTGAGCTTTTACATGTCTCCCTCCACACAATATTTGAACTAACCATTTCTGCTTTCTTATACGGTGTGTATTCCTCATCAACCTCAAATAAATATATCCCCAACTTGGGTACGCATGCAACTTTTTAACTCATGGAATAACCAGAAGTTAAAAAGGGCAGATACAAATCGACAATGTTGAGAAAGAGACAGAGGGTTAAGTCAAGAAAGGAACATGGCTGAGTTGATGTGAGAAAACGAAGTCGATTTTATAAATGGGCCAAACATTCCCTCCGTCTCTCCACAGCTGTACCAGTTCAAACACATTCATCCAGCAAACAGGCTCCTTGTCAACATTTAAACGTGCAGGCTTCTTGCTCCTCTGCATTCCTTAATCCCTCGTTTTTCCACATCTGTGGAATTGCCTCCGATTATTCTAGGTTCCTCGGGCGAGTGAAGCGTACTTCGAGCTCTCCACGGCATCGAAGTTTGAGTGTTTTCCCATTCTTGTCTTTGTCAAATTTCCACTGGTTATTTTGCTGTGTACGTGTTATTGTGTGTTTCTGGTTGGTATTGGTTTGTAATTCGTACAAACTTGTGTGTAGTTAATCGTTTTCTGGGTCGTACCTCGTGCGCGGCCTGGTAATTTGGGGCTTCCCTCCCCCCGTCGGTGTTTTGTCGATTTGGGTTCTTTCCTTCACTGTATTGCTTGTTTCTTTTATTTTATTTTCTCCCCCTCACCTCACCTCCCTAGACAAAGAATTCTATATTGATTCTTTCTCTCCTCCCGGACACGTGCTTGTTCGCTCTCCTCCTCGTCTCGACTTGTGCCCCACCCCCTGTATCTCGTTTTTTTCCGCCTTTGCTCCTTCTTTCTCAAATCCACATTCTTGCTTGGAGACTTTTCCCAGATTGTTTTTCATGGTTTTCATGGTTCTGTTTGGTTGGATATTGTTGGAATATGTTTAAACCGCAGCCGTGATGCTGACGCCGCCGCCCCCCCAGAATTTCCATGTTTTAAACGTTTCCCAGTGTGTACCCTGGTCAGAATAGGTACACCGTATCCCTGCGTGTCGTAAGAGACGACTAAGAGGGTTGGCGTCAGGAAGGGCATCCGGCCATAAAAACATTGCCTCAAAAAGAGAACCATGACAATTACAACTACATATGGGCAGGGTGCAGCCCGAAGTGGAGATCGGTTTCTGAGGTTTGGGACATGGAATGTAGGGACAATGACAGGGAGATCAGGAGAAGTGGTGGAAGTATTGGTCAGAAGAAGGGTGGACATATGTTGTGTGCAAGAGACGAGATGGAAGGGAAGTGGTGTGAGAATGGTGAAGGGTAGGCAGGGACAGAAATACAAGTTTGTGTGGCAAGGGTGCCCAGAGGGCGTGAATGGTGTTGGTGTCCTGTTTTCTGAGGAGTTTGTAGACAGTGTGGTGAGTGTGACTAGAGTGAGTGATAGGTTGATGATGGTGAAAATGATGATTGGAAAGCTCATGGTGAACGTCATCTCGGGATATGCTCCGCAGGTTGATCGAAGCGATGAAGAGCAGGACAAGTTCTGGTGTGCGATAGAGAAGATGATGGAAAATGTGAAAGATGAGGAAGTTGTTGTGGTGGGAGGAGACCTGAATGGACATGTGGGAAGGAGTATGGATGGTTTTGAGGGAGTTCATGGGGGTTACAGATATGGTGTGAGAAATGGAGAAGGTGAAAGGATTTTGGAGTTTGCTGATGGAGCTGATTTGTTGATTTGTAAAACTCAGTTCCAGAAAGAGGATAATAAGCTTGTTACATACACGTCAAGTGGGTCGACGACAACCGTTGACTACCTGATGGTGCGTAGGCGAGATAGGGGGCACCTCCGGGACACAAAGGTGATCCCGGGGGAGGGCGCTGTTTCACAGCACCACTTGGTTGTCTGCGACATAAGGGTGAAAGGTGCGAGGAGAGCTCGGCGGGTGAAGTACCAACCAAGAATGAAGGTGTGGAGGTTGAAAGACGTGACAGTAAGGGAGGCATTAAAAGAGAGGCTGAGTAGGGTAGAGGATGATGTGGTTGAGCTTGAAAGTGGTTGGATGTCAATGAAAGCTAGTCTGTTGGGAGCCGTTGGTGAGGTATGTGGATGGACAAAAGGACCACCGAGGCACTCGGAAACATGGTGGTGGGATGATGAAGTCGGAAAGAGGATTGACGAGAAGAGGAAGAAGTTCAAGGAGTGGTAGAAGGCGAAGGGTACGGGAGCAGAAACAGCAGAGCATGAAAGTTATAAGGCAGCCAGGAAGGCTGCAAAGAAAGAGGTAGCAAAGGCGCAGGAGGCATGCAGGAAAATGTTCGGAGAACGCTTGGATTCGGAAGAGGGTCAGAAAGCAGTATTCAGGATTGCAAAGCACATAGCGAAAGAGAGGTGTGATGTGATGGGGGTGAGTTGCTTGAAGGATGAAGTGGGACAAATCGTTGTCGACCCAGATGGAATTAAAGGAAGATGGAAAAGATACATGGAAATGCTGTTGAATACAGAGAATGAATGGGATGGCAACATAGAGAGTAACCCAGTTTTAGGACCGGCAGAGAAGATAACTGAGAAGGAAGTTGAGGAAGCGATAAAAGCAATGAAGAGTGGAAAAGCGGGAGGGCCGACGGGAGTTGTGGGAGATATGTTGAAGGCAGCAGGAAGTTGGGGTGTGAAGAGAATGACAGAGATCTGTAATCTGGTGGTGAAAGAAGGCCGCATTCCAGTGGCTTGGGAACTGAGTACCCTCGTCCCTCGATACAAGGGGAAAGGTGACCCTCTGGAGTGTGGCTCGTATCGAGCGATAAAGTTATTGGAGCAGGGAATGAAGGTATTGGAAAGGGTGTTGGAGAGGAGGATAAGGAAGAAAGTGAATATCGACGAAATGCAGTTTGGATTTATGCCAGGAAGAGGAACGACAGATGCGCTTTTCATTGTGAGGCAGTTGCAGGAGAAGTACATGGAGAAGGGGAAGAAGTTGTTTTTTGGGTTTGTTGATCTGGAGAAAGCATTCGATAGGGTTCCACGCAAAGTATTGACATGGGCATTGAGGAAGTTAGGAGTGGAGGAATGGTTGATCAGAGTAGTGATGGCAATGTACAAAAGAGCGCGGACAGCTGTAAGGACGAAAGACGGGAACAGTGGTGAGTTTGAGGTGAAGGTGGGAGTGCATCAGGGGTCGGTACTAAATCCACTACTATTTGTAGCTGTGATGGAGGTGCTGGCTCAGAACGTAAAGGAGGGTTTACCGTGGGAGTTGTTGTATGCAGATGATCTGGTGTTGATTGCGGAAAGTATGGATGGACTGAAGGAAAAGATGAACAAGTGGAAGGAATGTATGGAGACAAAAGGTCTGAAGGTGAATATCGGAAAGACGAAGGTGATGGCAAGTGGTAAAGCATGTGGTGAGGTGGAAAGAACTGGGAAGTGGCCGTGTGCTGTGTGCAGAAAGGGTGTCGGAGTGAACTCCATTCAATGTACAATGTGCGCTGAGTGGGTTCATCAAAAATGTAGTGGTCTGAGAGGGTCATTTACCAGTATGGCAGCTACATTCAAATGTAAGGTGTGCACAGAGGGAGCTGCAGATGGAGGAAATGTTGAGTTGGATCTTGGAGACGGCGTGAAGCTGGAAGGTGTGAAAACATTTTGCTACCTCGGAGACATGCTGAATGGAGAAGGTGGATCAGACTCGGCAACGGTTGCTCGAGTGAGGAGTGAGATGTGCATGGAAGAAGTTTCGGGAACTGAGTGGCGTGCTGATGAGGAGGAGAGTGTCGCTGAAGCTGAAGGGAAAGGTGTATGCTGCATGTGTGAGAAGTGTTATGATTTATGGGAGCGAGACATGGGTAATGAACGTAGAGCAGCAACGAAGGTTGGAAAGGGTGCAAATGCGAATGGTTCGATGGATGTGCGGAGTATCGTTGAGAGAGAGGAAGACAAATGATGAATTGCGAAAGATGATGGGAATATTGCCTGTGATTGATGCTGTGAAGAGGAACAGGTTGAGATGGTTTTGTCATGTGTTGAAGAAGGATGAAAGTGACTGGTTGAGAAGAGTGATGGAAATTAATGTAGAAGGAAGTAGAGGACGGGGAAGACCGAGAAAGACTTGGCTAAAGATGGTGGAAGAAGAAATGCGGGCAAGGGGGTTAACAAGGAGAGATGCAGAAAATAGGGCAAAATGGAGAAGATTGTCATGGGGACCGCAAGGCTAACCCCCGCTCTAGCAGGGAAAATGGCCTTAAAATGCATGTTGTTGTGGAATTGCCTCCCTATGTCACGTTCTTCCTTTCACGCATATCCAATGTCCGTTCATGATCTTTTTATTCTTCAAACCAAGAACCTGCCACAAAATCCCACCTTTTCTTCCAGGTTACGTTCATTGCACATCCTTTGGCTCCCTTGTGCCCTTCTGTGCTAGTTAAAACCCTCATGTTCTCCATCGTTCTTACTCCTCCATGATCCTCAAATTTTCAGGAAAAAAATAAACAATGTATATATTGTCAAAAAATGGCAATCCCCAAGTTATCCAGTGAGATTGCACCACGTATTCTTGAGTAGGATCTTTACTACGACCTTGATGGTAGTGATGAGATCTTGGAGAGTGAAGTCATCATTTCCTTGTACAGTCCACTTGTCCCAAATGGTAAATGAAAGGTCTCCCCTGGAAGGCAAGAGGGGGGTGGGGAGGGAGAGGGAGAGGGGGGAGGGGAGGTGGGGGGGAGGGGAGGTGGGGGGGAGGGGAGGTGGGGGAAGGGGAGGTGGGGGAAGGGGAGGAGGAGGGGGGAGGAAGAGGGGGGAGGGGAGAGTAAGGGGGGGGAGGGGGAGGGAGGAAGGGGGAGGGGAGGGGGGAGGGGAGGGGGAGGAGGGGAGGGGAGGGGGAGGAGAGGGAGGGGGAGGGGGAGGGGAGGGCAAGTGGGGAAGGGGGAGGGGAAGGGGGGAAGGGGGGAAGGGGGGAAGGGGGAGGGGAAGGGGGGAAATGGAGGGGGTAGGGTGGAGGGGGAAGGGGAGGATGGAGGGGGGAGGGAGAGGGGGAGGGGAAGGGGGGGAAGGGGAGGATGGAGGGGGGAGGGGAGGACGGAGGGGGGAGGGGAGGACGGAGGGGGGAGGGGAGGTAACATTACATTACACACACACAAACTGTGTTTTATGTTCAATGGTCTGGCGGCGGGGATGGAACATCACGTGATCGCTCTGAGCGAATCAGCGTGCTGCTCTGCCACCGGCTCAGATTCCGTGTATAATATTCCTCACTGAAAAAAAATCTAAGTGAAACATGCTACTATCTATGCTAAATCATGCTCAATGCTAATCATGCTAAAATGTATGCTACTTGCTGTGAGTTTATGGCGGCAAGGAACATCACGTGATCGCTCTGAGCGAATCAGCGTGCTGCTCTGCCACCAGCTCAGATTCCGTGTAAAAAAAGAATATGGATCTAAAGATGAAAGAAAAAAAAAACCTATGTGGTGTGAATGGCAATGTTCCTCGCTGAAATGTGAAAAAACGCAATCGCTTTTCTCTCTGAATTACGTGCGAACGCGTAACTGTGAGTTTATGGCGGCAAGGAACATCACGTGATCGCTCTGAGCGAATCAGCGCGCTGCTCTGCCATCGCCTCAGATTCCGTGCATTATATTCCTCGCTGAAATGCGCTGAGGTAAAAATATGGTAAAAAAATATTATGAAATAATTTTTTTTAGGTCGGCCATGCTCTTCCCAGGCTCAATGGCCATGTCTATGCCAAATATCAAGCACGTGAGCCTCTCCGTTTAGGAGTCTATCGGTAACATCACACACACACACACACACACACACACACACACACACACACACACACACACACACACACACACACACACACACACACACACACACACACACACACACAGTGTTTTATATATACTGTATATATATAGATAGATTGTCATATTGTCACAAGAATGCCACAAGGATTTTGACTTAGAAGTAAAAACTATGGCACTTAGGTGGAATTTGTTTTGAAAGCCACTAATTAGATGTATTGGCTGATGTATATTACAAGTTTCAGCTAGTCTCAATGTATAGCCTTTGCGATATGAGCGCCAACACATTTTGGACTGACGGACTGACAGACACCAACGTGAATTTGAGGGTTTTCTTAATAAAACTTAAGAATGCGGAAACAAGCATTGCTGAAATTTGGAACACATTACCTCGATGTACAAAGTATTTACTTCTGAAACTTGCAACCAATTTCGTCTGGTAGAAGCCAAGAAACGAATTTCCAGTCCCTATGTTAAAGCTGCATACAGAGAAACGATCTCATATAAAGGGAGGGGCACTTTGCACCTCCCTTAAACCCTTCACTTCACCACGTGTGGGTAGACGACTCGCGATTTTACATCTGTACACATGAAATAATGCCAGTGGTTTAACCGCTGACCCCTGCCGGAGGGAGGGGGGTATTGCGGGTGTGAAACGTCCAATTCTAAAAACAAATCCTTTCGCTCCCAGAGTGAACGGGTATTGACTAGTGATGCAAGTACTGCATGCCACTTAATGTTGACACCGAACATCTAGTACAATGTATTCAACTATCCTTATATCAACTATTTGGTGGCAGCAAATGATAGCTGCCAATGGTGAGCAACTGTTTTTATCATCTTTTCCAATTTGTGTCCATTGCTACCCCTCTTAACATGTTTTTAGAAATCAAAGTTTAGCTACAAACTAATTTTATTTAGGATCTTCCCTGCCTTACTGCCATATTTTACTGAAGCTCATTCATTCATCATACAAGGAAATATCGGAAACTTTATCAGCCATTCATAAATCGATGACAAAGGCTGGAGAGGAGTCAGTAGAAAAAAAAAAAACATTTCCTTACCATAATGATTTTGGTGCTCACCCAAAATTGCCCTGAAGGCATTAATCGGCCATAGTGCGATAGTTGCGAGAGGGTGAAGGTGCGTGGAGAGCAAAAGGGTGAAAGGTGCGAGGGGAGCTCGGCGGGTGAAGGAGGTGACAGTGAGGGAGGCATTAAAAGAGAGGTTGAGTATGGTAGAGGATGATGTGGTTGAGCTTGAAAGTGGTTGGATGGCAATGAAAGATAGTCTGTTGGGAGTCGTTGGTGAGGTATGTGGATGGACTAAAGGTCCACCGAGGCACTCGGAAACATGGTGGTGGGATGATGAAGTTGGAAAGAGGATTGACGAGAAGAGGAAGAAGTTCAAGGAGTGGTAGAAGGCGAAGGGTACGGGGCAGAAAAGGCAGAACAAGAAAATTATAAGGCAGCCAAGAAGGCTGCAAAGAGGTGGAAAAGGCGCAGGAGGCATGTAGGAAAATGTTCGGAGAACGCTTGAATTCGGAAGAGGGTCAGAGAGCGGTATTCAGGATTGCAAATCAGATAGCGAAAGAGAGGTGCGATGTGATGGGGATGGGTTGCTTGAAGGATGAAGTGGGACAAACGTTGTGGACCCAGATAGATTTAAAGGAAGATGGAAGAGATATATGGAAATGCTGTTGAATGCAGAGAATAAATGGGATGGCAACATAGAGAGTAACCCAGTTTTAGGACCGGCAGAGAAGATAACTGAAAAGGAAGTTGAGGAAGCGATAAAAGCAATGAAGAGTAGAAAAGCAGGTGGGCTGACGGGAGTTGTGGGAGATATGTTGAACGCAGCGGGAAGTTGGGGTGTGAAGGGAATGACAGAGATCTGTAATCTGGTGGTGAAAGAAGGCCGCATTCCAGTGGATTGGGAACTGAGTACTCTCGTCCCTCTATACAAGGGGAAAGGTGACCCTCTGGACTGTGGCTCGTATAAAGCGATAAAGTTATTGGAGCATGGAATTAAGGTATTGGAAAGGGTGTTGGAGAAGAGCATAAGGAAGAAAGTGAAGATCGACGAAATGCAGTTTGGATTTATGCCAGGAAGAGGAACAACAGACGCACTTTTTATTGTGAGGCAGTTGCAGGAGAAGTACATGGAGAAGAGGAAGAAGTTGTTTCTTGGGTTTGTTGATCTGGAGAAAGCATTTGATAGGGTTCCATGTGAAGTAGTGACATGGCCGTTGAGGAAGTTAGAAGTGGAGGAATGGTTGATCAGAGTAATGATGGCAATGTACGAAAGAGCGCGCACAGCTGTAAGGACGAAGGATGGGAACAGTGGTGAGTTTGAGGTGAAGGTGGGAGTGCATCAGGGGTCGGTACTAAGTCCACTACTATTTGTAGCTGTGATGGAGGTGCGGGCTCGGAACGTAAAGGAGGGTTTACTGTGGGAGTTGCTGTATGCAGATGATCTGGTGTTGATTGTGGAAAGTATGGATGGACTGAAGGAGAAGATGAACAAGTGGAAGGAATGTATGGAGTCAAAAGGTCTGAAGGTGAATATCGGAAAGATGAAGGTTATGGCAAGTGGTAAAGCATGTGGTTAGGTGGAAAGAACTGGGAAGTGGCCGTGTGCTGTGTGCAGGAAGGGTGTCGGAGTGAACTCCTTTCAATGTACAATGTGCACTGAGTGGGTTCATCAAAAATGTAGTGGTCTGAGGGTCATTAACCAGTGTGGCAGCTACATTCAAGTGTAAGGTGTGCACAAAGGGAGCTGCAGATGGAGGAAAAGTTGATTTGGATCTTGGAGACGGCGTGAAGCTGGAAGGTGTGAAAACATTTTGTTACCTAGGAGACATGCTGAATGGAGAAGGTGGATCTGACTCGGCAACGGTTGCAAGAGTGAGATGTGCATGGAAGAAGTTTCGGGAACTGAGTGGCGTGCTGACGAGGAGGGGAGTGTCGTTGAAGCTGAAGGGAAAGGTGTATGCTGCATGTGTGAGAAGTGTTATGATTTATGGGAGCGAGACATGGGTAATGAACATAAGCAGCAACGAAGGCTGGAAAGGGTGGAAATGCGAATGGTTCGGTGGATGTGTGGAGAATCGTTGAGAGGGAGGAAGACAAATGATGAATTGCAAAAGATGATGGGAATAGAGCCTGTGATGGATGCTGTGAAGAGAAACAGGTTGAGATGGTTTGGTCATGTGTTGAGGAAGGATGAAAGTGACTGGTTGAGAAGAGTGATGGAAATGAATGTCGAAGGAAGTAGAGGACGGGGAAGACCGAGAAAGACTTGGCTAAAAGTGGTGGAAGAAGAAATGCAGGCAAGAGGGTTAACAAGGGGTGATGCAGAAAATAGGGCAAAATGGAGAAGATTGTCATGGGGCCCGCAAGGCTAACCCCCGCTCGAGCAGGGAAAATGGCCTTAAAATGCCTGTTGTTGTTGTTGTTGTTGTATTGCGCAGATTCTCATTACACAACAATAGACTAAACGGGGCAATATAATATTAACTCGCCCTCTTGGCATATAAACCCTCCTTGAAAGTCATTGAGCCAGCTAGGTTTTGATCAACCCAACAGCGATATGCTAATTCTACCAGGACCATCTGGGATTCCAGAAGCATAGAATGAAAATCCTCAATAATACTGTTTCCTTACAGCTGGATTTGAATGCGTAACCTCCGTGATACCAATCCTATGTTCTGGTGAAGACATTGCACTATTATCCTGGATGAAGAGGATATCGATTCCAGAGGAGATTAATCATTACTGTACAATTAAAAAAAAAAAACACTCCATATTTGGTCACAAATAAGTACCACATGCCAGATATTATGTCACAGATGAAGTAGTCCATGGGCCAGGCCAGATATCGGTACCACCTGGGGTGACCAAACCTAAGTGGTACTAAAATGTTTATTGGGTCAATATAATTACATTAAGATGTGATAGCCTTTCCACACTGGCAGCTTTGTCAGTTTTTTGTAAAAACTTCAAATTCACCCAATAGCGGCATTGCGTAATTCATTTAAATCTTGCGGTATGCAAAGATCACATCTAATTTCAGTCAATACAGAACTAAAACCATGTGAGAAATGCTACTATATTGTAATTATTAAGCATCAGAGCAAAATAAATGCATTTCCTATTTGTCTGTACTTATTGGATAATTGTGTACTCACGTTCAGATTTTTTTCTAGGAAGAGTTAATTGCGGACTGACTATCATTCATTGCTCTAATGAAGACTCCGACTCCCTGGTGTCACCACAAGATCTGGACTCATGGAACACTTTGCTCAGGGCTGCAGAGATCAGACAGCATGCTCCACTTCTGGATATAGCCAAAGGCATTGAAGAAGGACAAATACCACAATTGCAGTATCATCGCAAATGCCGTAGCATTTTCACCATGAAGAAGTCTCTTGACTCTCTCCTTTCCAAAGACCCCAAAGATGAACCTGGAGAGGTCAGTTCAAGAAGATCAGCTAGGGATGCGCCAGGTACATCAAGAGTGTATGATAAAATCTGCATTTTCTGCAACAAGTCGAGCAGATACCTAAGGACACAATACAAGGGAACTCCTCATCCAGTGTGTTGAGTTACGTGCAGATGCCAGGGTTCGCAACGCAGCAACCAAAAAACTGGATCCAAGAATCCTTGCCTTACTGAGCAGAGACCTTGTTGCTGCAGAGGGACATTACCACAAGTCCTGCTACAAACTGTACACAAAAGACGAGTCTTCTGCCAGCTCTGGTGCAGGTGAGGAGAATGAACAAAGAGAGGATGCAGAGTATGAGGAAGCAGTGAGACAAGCCTACGAGGAACAATTCTTGTATATCAGGAATGAATTCTTTCCCAATCCTGAAATACTGCCTATGACAGACCTCACAGGCAGGCTAGAGAGATCCATGAACGCACATGGCATCACCCAAATGAAACCCTCAACGAAGAAACATGTTCGTCGTAAGCTGGAAAGTGAGCTGGGAGGATCACTCCACTTTGTCTCTGATGAGAAAGGAAAGATTCTCCTCTATCCAGACAGCCTTTCCATGGATGATCTTGCCAAACAAGCCCACAACATGAAGAAGGATCTGCAAGAAGCAAGGACTGCCAGCTCTGGAGATGTCTTAACCAAAGCAGCAATGCAGCTGAGGAACCAGATCAAGAAGCAAGACGTCAGTCAGTCAAGCATGGCCACCCAATACAGAGCAGAGTGTCATTCCCGAATTGGTCAAGGAATTCCTGTATACCCTGCTGACTGGAGAGTGTGACTGTGCAAATCTCTCCAAGAGAGTCCAACGTCTTGCCACTTCTTTTGGCAGTGATTTGGTCTTTGCTGTCACCCGTGGCAAGACAAACGTGCAGCAACCAAGCCAGTGAAGAAGAGCCAGAAGTGGATTTAACTGACTGATATGGATGATGGTGATGATGAATAACTTGGTGGCATAATTATGCACAAACAGAAACGTGAAACTGTACTTCATTTAATAATGTTAAGAGCCAAAGAAAAAGTGTCATGGATGCATGTTGATTCTACTGAGTCAAAGACCTTGCTTAAAACAGGAAACCTAGAGTCCGATTTGTCACAGGGTGTGACTTGACAAAAACATAAATATTTTGTTCAACTTGCATAAATATTTTGTTTAGTTAAGTTCGAATTTTTTTGAAAACAACCCACTTCATCTACAAAATCTGCCTTTATGTACGAGAATGACTGCCTACATTCGTGATACTGGTAAGAAAGGATCCCGATGTGGTATTTTATGCTTGTCTGTGACTGAACTGATTCTTCACAGAAAGATTGTGGTGTGAGAATAAAGGATAGTGGTAAAGTGTGTGTTCGTGCCTATCATCCATGGGGCATGTCCATTACAAGAAGTGATAAACTCTAAAAGCTGTGAATCTGCAAGGGCTATCATATCAAAATGCAAACTAGAGACATATAGCAAGTTAAAAACACCAAAGAGAATTAGTCACCCTGGGTGGTACCGATACTGGAAATTTGGGATCCTGGCCCATGGACTAAAGCAGCTTTTACAACCTGGATTTAACAAAAAATAAAATCTGCAAATAAATACGAGCTCGAAACCTGATCGGTGTCCTAATCGCTGGTGCTGGCTCGGAGAAGAGCATGATGGGAAGGGCGAGATTGAGAAAGCAGTTTTTGAAAGCCCCTAACGCAGCACCCTGAACAACCTTGACCATCTCCAATGCAACCTGCAAAAACACAATAAACGACAAGTTTCAACGGGGATAAGCGAGTCGATAAAAAGGCGAGAATGATGGACTCGTATTGAGCAATTCTACAGTGTGGTCCATGAATTATGTATATTTTTCTTTATCATTTGATAGGCAGCGATTGCTCGTGCCATGTCACTTCACGTATCCTATCAGATTGAATATTGATGATGGCACGAGCCAGGTTGTGTGACGATGTATTTTATCATAACTAGTAATACGTCATGGTGGATGGAGAGTGACTATACCAGGCCTGAGACTGTGGCAGTTGTGGTAGCAATGGCTGGTATGATGCGTCCAGCGATACGTTTAGTCTCAAGGCGGCTTGCCAGTTCAATGCCGTACATGCGTGCCCTCAAATTGGACACGGCAGTGACGAAGTCCACGTGGGCATTGGCGTCGCAGTCCTTCTCGAAGACGAGCGGCGTCATGCGGAGGAGTTCTTTCAGGTGAGATTCCAGAGAAGAACGTGGAACAAAAATAACACGATGCTGGTTTCTTCGTTTTTGCTTTATGAGACACAAAGGCATAGAATCTTAGATAGATGACATTCAAAACTTACCCTGCTTGGTCATTCCCTGGTCAATGGCTTGGGACAGCAGTCCAATAGCGAGGGCCTCCTCTTGACTGCTGCTCCCAGACTTCATTTGATCAGCTTTCAACGTTTCATCCGTGATGATGTGCTGTGAGCAAAAGCAGGTGGAGAAAATCCCATAAACCGAAAAGCACAATGTATCGAAACTCGATATATGGAACCGCCTTTAGAGGCCATTTTCCCCTGCAGAGCGGGAATTGGCCTTTTTCGGGCACCATGGTCCCCTTTTTGAAGCAATATTTTATGGCCGGATGCCCTTCCCGCCACCAACCCTGTTAGTCGCCTCTTGCCACACACAGGGAATTACCAGTGAACTGGAAATCAATTTGCCGACCTCAGAAGGATGACAAGCTGAGTCAACCCCCGCTGGAGTTAATTCAGCGATCGACCGGGATTTGAACTCAGGATCCTAGGATCCCAAGCCAGCACCCCAACCGCTAAGTCAACACCAGGCATCAAACTCGATGTATCTCAAACTAAAATTTGTCCTCCTGCGTATATGCTTCTTTTAGTCTATTTACGACTGCAAATAATTCACCTACAGGAAGCTGTATTTTCATGCCACTTAGCACAATCAGCAAGTTTTGTCATCATTTTCTTTTCTTGTTTGTCCATTTTATTGGTGGACTGTACAAAATAGAAGCCTCATTATGTTTCTGTGTGCCTACCTGTTTGTATGCAAGGCAATTCGAAATTAAACACTGATGCCTGCCTA
Source organism: Myxine glutinosa (assembly GCF_964187855.1). Classification (NCBI taxonomy): domain Eukaryota; kingdom Metazoa; phylum Chordata; class Myxini; order Myxiniformes; family Myxinidae; genus Myxine; species Myxine glutinosa. Next base: position 53,386,057 of record NC_136267.1, read on the forward strand.
AGGGAGGAGTATTGCCACCATAGTTCGCTCCCGGAGGTGGCGGGTATTACTACTCGTAGTTCCATAAACGGGAGAGAAAAGGAACAAGAGCAAAGGTGAGTGGAAAGTTTGGATTTTGGGACTTTAGCCAGTATGTGGAAGAACCTGTGTGTGTTTGGAGAGCTGGGGAGGGTTGGACAAATTGGGTAATAAGAGGGGGATGATCAGAGGAGGGCGGTAAAAAACAGAGGTTACAACCTGTCTGCAATGAGAGCAACAAGATCAAGTGCTTCAGCAGCCTAATCACCAGAAATGCTGATAAAGTTGAGAGGTGCAAGTTCCACAGAATTCAGGAGAGACCGATGTGATGCTGGGGCCCATGTTTATAGGGAAGAGCAGTACTCCACTGAGTTATGGATGAAGGCCTTACAGGCTGAGTTGTTCTGATATTTCAAGGAATTACTTACAATAATGGAGTATATCCAGTCTTTGGCTGGCCTTGGAGGACAGCTTTGCTATATGGTGAGTCCAGTGGGTCATAGGTCATGGCTGATGGTGAAGCCTACAAGTTCACTTTTAACTCACTGCTCCTATTTTAACACACAACTATGCGGAAATTTTTAAACACCCCCCTCTCCCACCCCACAAACTCCAAGTCTTCAACCTCCACCTCCCAACCCCAAGTTACCATCCTCCCACTCCCAACCTAAAGGCATCGATCCCCTCCCCACTCCTAGCCTTCAAACCCCATTTCCACCACAAACACTCAATTCCACCCCCAACAAAAGTCCTCAACCACTCCCACCCTCCCCCCAAGCCTCAGCCCCCCCCCCCCCCCTCGATGGAAGCCAAACAGTTCAATCTTGGTTTCATCAGACCACAGAATCTTGTTACTCAGTCTGAGAGTCCTTTAGGTGCTTTTTTGCAAACTCCAAGCGGGCTTTCATGTGTCTTTCACTGAGGAGAGGCTTCCGTCTGGCCACTCTGCCATAAAGCCCAGATCGGTGGAGTGTTGCAGTGATGGTTGTCCTTTTCGAAGTTTCTCCCATCTCCACACAGGATCTCTGGAGCTCAGCCAGAGTGACCATCGGGTTCTTGGTCACCTCTCTTACCAAGGCCCTTCTCCCCCGATTGCTCAGTTTGGCCGGGCGGCCAGCTCTAGGAAGAGTCCAGGTTGTTCCAAACTTCTTCCATTTAAGAATTATGGAGGCCACTGTGCTCTTGGGAAACTTCAATGCAGCAGAAATTTTTTTGTAGGCTTCCCCAGATCTGTTCCTCGACACAATCCTGTCTCTGAGCTCTGCAGGCAGTTCCTTCGACCTCAATGCTTGGTTTTTGCTCTGATATGCATTGTCAGCTGTGAGACCTTATATAGAGAGGTGTGTGCCTTTCCAAATCATGTCCAATCAATTAAATTTACCACAGGTGGACTCCAATCAAGGTGTAGGAACATCTCAAAGATGATCAAGAGAAATGGGAAGCACCTGAGCTAAATTTCAAGTGTCATAGCAAAGGCTCTGAATACTTATGTCAATGTGATATTTGTTTTTTATTTTTAATAAATTTGCAAAACTTTCTAAAATCCTGTTTTCTCTTTGTCATTATGGGGTATTGAGTGCAGATTGATGAGTGGAAAAAATGAATTTAAACGATTTCAGCATAAGGCTGCAACATAACAAAATGTGAAAAAAGTGAAAGGGTCTGAATACTTTCTGAAATTTTTTTTTTTTTTTTTTTTTTGTATACTGAATCGAGGCTCGTGAAAGAGCTAAAAAAATGCACTGTATAGCACGATATTTCAAAAGGTTGTGGACGGATTTGGACAAAACCTGACCGAGAGGTTGCAAATGTGACAAGGAAGAACCAATTCCATTTTGGTGAATATTCGAATCCGGATCAGAGAATTTTAAAAGTGATTCTTCACCATTGAGTGATCAGGCTAAAACTGATGTATAGCACGATATCTCAAAAAGTTATGGACGAATTTGGACGAAACTTTGTGGACAGTTTAGGTGTCTGACAAGGACTAATCGATTCGATTTTGGTAAAGATCTGAATATGGATTTGGATACAATAATTATTTAATATGCCAAGTGATTCTTCACCATTGAGAGATCAGCCGAAAAACGATATATAACATGATATTTTTAAAAGTTTTGAACGTGTTATGACTAAACTTGGTGGACGAGTTGGTTAGGTGACAAGAACAAGCCAATTAGATTTTGGTTTAGGTCCGAATCCAGATCAGGCCTATCAGTGGGATACAAAACAAACTGATCAGCCTGGCGGAGGTATGCGCTCTACCTCATGCCGTTCTCGTTTTAAATTCAGATGGAAGCATCGTTAAAAGGAACCAACATGGTAATTTTTTAAAAATTGTATACATTGGAAACTTGGCTGGCAACATATGAAAAAAACTATAACGACACTCAGTGGAGAGCATACCTCCGCCTGGTTGGTCATATCACTCAATGGTGAAGAATCACTTTAAAAATTATAGTAACCGGATCCGAAACCGGATCTTCACCAAAATCTAATCATTTCGTCCTTGTCAAATACGCTACATCTCTGCCATATTTCGTCCTAATCCGTCCACAACTTTTGGAGATATTTTGTTCACAAACAAACGGACAAACAAACAGATAGACAGACAGGGGTGAAAACATAACCTCCATCCACCGTTGGTGGTGGAGGTAATAACTTTTTGTTTAGTGACTCCAGTCTTTTATGTTCATTGTACAGGATCAGTAAAAGCAGCTTAATCTTTCGGTTCCAAGGCCCATCATGTGCTCCATACCTTATCTGAGGGCTGGAAGTCTGGAACGGTTACTCGTTCAAGGATGGACAGAATGTTATGTTGTGCCAAGTCCTGTCAATACATAATAACGACAAGAAAAAACCAACACCAAATGTATATCTGAGGCAACAATAAATTTCCATATGGTATAAAAGTGAATTTTTTTGAAAATCAAAATTACAACTTTAACAGTTAAAGGGATTAGATATTTATTAAAGAGTTGACAATGATACAAAGTACTTTTTGTGTGCATACTTCAAGCAAGTGAATTTACTCATTTGCGTATTCTGATCACAGCCAACAGTCACTTGCAGCTTTCGCTTCCAATGGATATGTGATAAACCTCTCAAAAATAATACCACCAGAAAAATAATGAGCTCAAAACATCCCATCACAAAGTCAAAGTCATTCTCCAGCCATGATTTTTCAATCAATTGAAAATGCTTGTTAATCCAATTGTGCAATCAAGGAAAGCACCTCGCCACGTTTTTTAAAAATTGCCGTACTGCAGGAGTTTTACGTTTGCTGTACTACAGACGAAAACACTGAGGTGAGTAAAATTATGCCGAAGATGTTACATACCGCGTCGGAGAATGTAATGTCGCACACAGCTGCGAGCTGTCGTGCAGCACTCATGATGAACGTGAAGTGCCTGCAACCGAAAAGGCCCAACATTGTGTCACTGGCACACGCGATGTACAACTTTTCAAATCCAAATTACACGTGTCACCATTTACTCCTCTTTCTGAAAATATTAATCCCTTTTACTATCTTAATTAAGTGTTCGAATGAGCCGTGTATACAAAAGTGAAGATTGTTTGAGCTGCACCAGGCAAGACATTCCAGAACTTTTGTCATGTGCAAACACAGGGAATACAATAGCATCAGGTTTTACTTTCCTAGATTATTTAAATTTAAAAAACCACCTTTAGAGGCCATTTTTCCCCGCAAAGCGGGGGTTGGCCTTTTTCGGGGACCGTGGTTGTTGTTGTTTTTTTTGGTCCCCTTTTTGAAGCAATGTTTTACGGCCGGATCCCCTTCCTGCCACCAACCCTTTTTGTCGCCTTTTACGACAAGCAGGGAATTACCAGTGAACTGGTACTCAATTAGCCGACCTCGGAAAGATGACAGGCTGAGTCAACCCCCCCTGGCGTTAATTCAGCGATCGACCGGGATTCGAACCCAGGATCCTAGGATCCTAAGCTGGCACCCTAGCCGCTAGCCCAACACCAGGCTTGAAGGCTAGATCACCAGGCTAGATTATGAAGGGCAATAAAATATTTGCAAAGAAGAATATTGAATGTTTTCAGAATTTGGCCTTCCAAGGATATTCGAGAGCATTCTCAAGAGGAGGACTAACACCCATCATGCCTGTGCCGTATCCACACCCCATTATCTTAATCTTGTTATGTACCCATTTCCATGTGTTAATAATAATAATAATTATTATTATAATTCATTTATTTTGTATAGCGCTTTTCAAGAAGCCCAAAGGCGCTTTGACAGAGTGGAAAACATAATGCATAACAATACATGAAAACAATTGCAAAAAGACAAGAATCAATAGGGAAATATTTAAAGCAAAAGGAGGGAGAAGAAGGAGGGAGTTAACACCGTTATTACCTTGAACGTAATTCCAACTTAACATCTCACAATGGTGCACACTTTTAGAGAGATACTATGGAATATTTAACGTTCACAACCAAAATGCAATTTCATAGCTGGCTTTATGTCCTCATCCAAGGAATGATGGATGTACGCCGAGATGCGGCACTCCCTGCTGAAGATGCACTTGGATGATAGTTTTAAACCCAATTCAACACTTGTGGGATCAAAACCGAGAGCAGACAGGTGAAGCCAGAACGCTATATGGCATTTCCAACATGACTGCTTTTAATATATCACGAATAATTGTGAAAATGAACTGCCAAATCACAACTCCAAACCTAAGAAGTGAGCAATTGCATCGACACCAGGAAGGGACATTACTTACTTAGTGAGCAGCTCGCTCTTGCCGTGGAGTGTGATGCAAAAGGGGAGCTCGACAATGACTTCCGGAAGCAGTTATTAAGAAATCTCTTGTGAGCAGTCAGAGGTGGGTATTTAATTACCTCTGTCACCAAAGGTGGATGGAGGTTACGTTTTCACCCCCACCTGTCTGTCTGTCCGTTTGTGAACAACATATCCCAAAAAGTTGTGGACGGATTCGGACGAAATTTGGCAGAGAGGTAGCGTATGTGACAAGGACGAAATGATTAGATTTTGACGAAGATCCGGATTCGAATCCGGCTACTCTAATTTTTTAAAGTGATTCTTCAGAATTGGGAGATAGGGCCAAAAACGATATATAGCAGTCTATCTCAAAAAGTTGTGGACGGATCTGGATGAAACTTGGTGGATCGGTTGGGTGTCCGACAAGGACGATTCAATTCGATTTTGGTGAAGATCTGAATATGGATTCGGATATGAGAATTATTTAATTATTTAAGTGATTCTTCACCATTGGGAGATAGGGCCAAAAACCAAACATAGCAGGATATCTCAAAACGTTATGGTTGGATTTGGACAAAACCAGTTCACTGGTAATTCCCTGTGTGTCGCACAGTGATATGGTGTGTGAGTGATATGGCCAAACAGGCAGAGGTATGCTCTCCACTTAGTGCCATTCTAGTTGAAAATGTGTATGATTTGAGGTTTTGATGTCAGGCCCTTTTATGTTTGAAATCAGATGTGCCAGACTTTCTGCAATTGCAGCCATTAAGTTTTTTTATACTCCAAAAAGGTGTATTTTTGAAAGTTGAATTCATTAATCGTGCATTGGTTTGCATGTCCTCAACATTATTTACAGGGGATCAATTTAATAAATAAGTGACAAGGTAAGTGGAATGATTCTACAGATAATTTGCAGCAAAAGTTTTTTCCCCACAAAATTTTTAGCCGCGTCGCAGATGCTGCTAATAGAGTGCCCTCTGCTGTTGTTGTTGTTGTTCTTCTTCTTCTTCTTCTTGTTCTTCTTCTTGTTGTTGTTGTTCTTGCAGAGAAGACAAAACCTCAAAGCTCCACCCATTCTGGGAACCATAGCTCCACCCATTTTGGGAGAGGCTTCATATAAACAAATATCCACCATTTTATTAACTCGCATAGCTTTGAGGCCTGTTTTGTAGGCCCGTGGTGTCTTCCTCTCTCACACAGTTTTATTTCAAATCAAATTCGATATATCATTTCATTTTTCACAGTCGCTAACATAGTTTTAGACTCGGTTGAAAAAAAACGGGAAGAAAATCCGATGAAAGTTGCCCTTTATAGAACGAAATGAATTCTCAAAGGCCTGTAACTTCAAGTCCATTGAGATATTTTTTTTTTAATTGCGGCATGGTCAGTCATACACCGCCCGAAATAACAGACGGGAAAATGCCGAGATATATAAAAAATTCGTCCATTTGATGACAATTGTCACGATGAAATATTTAATTTATACGTCGTCACAATGATGTGGAGAGAGGAGCATAGCTTCGTTCACGTGTCGCCACATACGGGAAATTGCCGAGATATATTTTTTTTAAATCGCGGCATGGTCAGTTATACACCGCCTGAAATAACAGATGGGAAAATGCCGAGATATATTAAAAATTCGTCCATTTGATGACAATCGTCACGATGAAATATTTAATTTATACGTCGTCACAATAATGTGGAGAGAGGAGCATAGCTCACACGGGAAATTGCGGAGATATATATATTTTAAAATCGCGGCATGGTCAGTCATACACCGCCTGAAATAACAGACGGGAAAATGCCGAGATATATTAAAAATTCGTCGCCACACACGGGAAATTGCCGACATATATTTTCACTTTGCACAAAAATAACATCAAGTAATCGAATCAATAGGAATGTCCTGTGCCTATAACATCGACGTTATAGGCACAGCTGCATCTAGGCATTGTGTAACATCGACGTGGCTTTTGTTTTCATTAAAACTTTTTGTACTTGTTTTTCAAGGTCTATGCTCACAGTCTTGCATAGAGGTTTTTTCGAGAACAAAACTTACAGTTCATCGCTTGGGTCAAAGGTCTGTGGAGTAGGAGGTCGTTTGGGAGATTGCCAGAAGAGAGCTGAGGAATAAAAATAATACATGTTTAGCAATGGGTAAACAAAAGGATAACTTGAATACCAAACTTTTCAAAAATAATTTTTTTGGGGGGTTTCCATCCCCACCAAGACCAAGTCCTACAGCTTTCCAAAAGCCAAATGTATGTTTTAGGACAGACATTGTCAATGGAAACATGGTCAGTATAGAGGCAAACCAAAACTACAAATGCTACTTATGGTCAAGTTCCCATTTTAGCACATGACTCACGAAGCTGGGATCTCAAATTCAAATCCAAAATACTGTGTTGATTTGGCAGCCATCATCTCAACGTTTTAGTATCCATATAATCCTCCAGTAATGTGGTATTAAATCATGGAGACAATGTCATAATGTACAAGTCCGATCACCGGATCAAGATTGGGTTATGTATTTACATTTTAGTAAACAATCAAGAAGATTGAGGTTAAAAGCTGTCGCAAAATTTAACCCAAGAGTGCAACACAGCAATGGTGGGCCAAACTGCCTCATTTCCTTGTTTGAGGCCAGTTCTTACCCAGTCTCATGCTGTCGAGCAGTCTCATGTTGTTGTTTTTTTTCCCTATGATTTACAGGCATACACACATACATACAGATAATCGCCTTGCATGTATCCAAAATTTGGTGGAGATTGACCCAGCAGTACAGACGAAAATCATAAATCTACTCCCCACCCTCACATGGGAGTGGAGGGGAGGGGGTGGGGCAGGGAGTGTGGAGTGAGGGTAGCATGTGCTTTTCTTGTACTCATGACCCGACTGACCCTGGGCACCCTCAGTACTTGTATAATTTTTTTACGGCATAGCCCGTAAGGCAATGCCGTCTAGAACAGCGCTTATCTGTCCGTACATCCCCACAAACGTACAACAATCAGAGCTGAGGATCTGGTCACATGACAGGAAGATGCATTTAGTAACCATGACAGTTACATATTTTATGAAAAGGAAATATAATAACCTTCTGTGGAACGTTTTGGGGTTCCTGCAGGTGTTGAAAGGTAGGAAGGAGATTTCAGAAATTCCTTAATACAATTATGATTTTGAAATACGATCGACACAGACCTTGCTCCCGAATCAGGAAGTTAATGGTAGAGCGTTACATACTTGTTTTCAATGATTTATTTTGGTTCATGCTTCCATGATTTTTCTGAAACTGGGATGTTGAAGTTTTTGCAGATGTGCTGATGAATTACTCTACATATTTTGTTGTGCCTTTGTGTGTACAGCTGTTCTGACGAGTTTTTTTCTAACATCCTGATAGGAGGTGACCCATACTTTCTGGTTCTCCCTTGCAAAATCTACAATTGTCCGATTGACTCAGTCGCTCCATTTTCTTAACGCCATTGGTGTAGTGTCCTCGGTGTTGGTCATTTATTATGATTTGTTCCCCATCCCAGTTGAGCTGACATTTTCTTCGCCATTCCAAAGAACCTTCTTTGTCTATGCCCAGTCTGTCCCACCCTTTTTTTTAAAATATACCTTCCTGCTCTTTTATCGTTTTCCCAGTTGCCGGTGCATATCTGTTGATATTTCGTTTTATATTTCTCTTTTGTCTTCTTTGCAAGCGTTAGGGCTGTATTCATTGCTGTTTCAGTTTCATGTGTGACATCTTCCATTTTCACCCGTTTTGGATTTTTGTTTGCTTGGTGGGTGATGGATACTTTTTCTGACTTGCTGTCTTTGTGTTTGTGTACAAATTGGTTTCGGTGGTCTGTTTCACTTTTCACATACTCAGCCAATCCAACAGTTGTCGTTCTGTGAACTTGGTTGAGTTCCATTAGGCCACTACCTCTTTCTCGTCTCGGCAGGTACATTCTCGGAATGCATGGATTTTTGTAGAACAGTTTGTGGATGATGAGGAGCCTCATGTACGATAGCTAGTTTATTGATTTCTGATTGTGGCCAGTATATTATTCCACAGCTGCACTGGAATACTGGTACTGATCGTTGTTTAATGGCTTTTAATTTTCCTTCTCGGGGAGATGCATGTTTTTCAGGATCAGCCTCGTTCTACAATGTAATCTTTGGCAATTGTTATGCACATTTGTTTGTGACATATTTGGTGGCCCTCTTGTTCTGTAAGGTACTTGTATGATGCCTCCTTTACTCGACCCTGTATTGTTGTATTTAGGTCAATTATTACATGTTTTTTTTGTTTACCTTGTACGAATCTGCTGTTAGCACATTTATCCAGCCCAAATTCCATTTGGACGTTGTCAGAAAACCGTTTCACCAATTTCAGTTGTCCTGCCAATTTTTCATTGTTTGGTGCAGAGAGTTTTCGATCATCAATGTTCAGTCGATGCGTCACCTACTTCCCTGTCTCTTTGGACGTTCTCTTATTGGATGTTATGGTGCGCATCCATGCCCTTGCTCATTAATGAGGTTGCTCAGTGGGTCCAAGGCAGGCTAAACAGGAGGGGTGAAAGGCTTTCACCATGGAAGATCTAACGATGTATCCACGACAGATGAGGAAAATGTTACCTTCTGAAAATGTTACATTTTTCTTTTGTTTCCCTAGTTCACGGTATAATCTTTTCGGGTTATTTTCAAACATTTGGTTTTGTTTCCTCCCTTTGTTGACATTATAATAGTTTTAAAAAAATCTTCCTTACCATCATTTCTATTTTGTGTTTGCTTTCAGCAACCATAGATATGGTATGGTATTTGTTTGTATTTGTTTTGTTTTGTTTTCAACTTAAAACTTCAACTTTTCTACTTAAACTACAACTACAACTAAACTAAACTACAACTAAACTACAACTTAAAACTTCAACTTCAAGTTTTCAACTTCAACTTAAAACTCGGTATTTGTTTTCAATTTTACATTTGTTTTTAATTTTCTTTAATTCTCATTAACTTTGGGCTTCAATTTCCTCTGACAAATTGTTGAATTTGTCCGGTTGCTTTCTCAGTTGCTCCCTTTGTGTCTGTAGTCTCCATTTACATGGGGGTGCATGATCTCTATGTCTCTGTCCATAGGGGCTGGTTTGTTCATCGTGTGTTGGTTGTTATCACCATATGCGGGTTTCAGAAGGTGGAATGGAGCCCTCCCAGGTCTCAAAGTATCCACCTCCACGTGTGTGTGTGTGTGTGTGTGTGTGTGTGTGTGTGTGTGTGTGTGTGTGTGTGTGTGAACTTCTTGCATTGTAGGGCTTCTTGCATAGGGGCTGGTCTTCTTCAAGGGGGATGATTTTGGTACCATTCTCCTGAGTGCTCTGGTGGTTCTCCTTGCTAGTATTTTTGTGTTTGTTATTTTATACTAGCAGAGTACCCACCCTACTTGATCTTGTTCCAATCATGCAACACGTTCTTTTGACACATACCTTTATTGGGGGTGGTGAATAGGCAACTGACAGATGCCTCAATCTCCCCCGAAAAAAAAATAACCCGGGTTACGTGCATGAAGCAAAAACATGCCTACTGCTTAAATTTCAAAACATCTCACTGCACTCGAAAATGTGGGGACAGGAACACTGTGCTATAAAGGATGGGGGATTGGGACTTGTAATACCCTCTCCCACCTGGAGCGGTGGTATATGATACACAATTACATAGAGAATTTGAGCCCCCTCCCCACCCATCCCCAATACCACAGGCAAAGATAGAAACACCCCTGTACACTATTTGGGATCATGCTGATCCTATGTAGCAAATCTGCATGTAATTCGGCCAGAACTGTAGGAGGAATAGTGTGCACGTGTGCGTGAATAGTGCCCCCCACGGCTCATAAAACCAGCGGTGTCCACTGCCAGTATCGCAGCACGTAGATCTCTCAGGTCCCCAGGTGAGCCTTTGTAGACACAAGCAGCTACATAATGAAGAGGCCCATAGGCTGCAAAGCCGAATACATCCGGCATCGATTCATCTCTCCATGAACTGTCCAGCCTCCTTTTTGCCAGCCACGTTGCTTTTATTGTCCACCAATCCATCTCCCCGACGTCTAGGGCGGCAGGCGGTCTGTTGGAGGTGCAATCATTTGGAGGGTGTTGGAAGGTGCCATCTCGACATAGCGTAGGCCTCATGTCTGAGCACCTCATGGCAGCCCACGTCTTTGTCTCAACAAAACTCTCCAGTTCATTCTCATTGCTCCCAGATAAATTATTGTTTCTTCCTTAATTTATCGGTAAAATTGTGAAATCGATTTTCCTCTGGCCACAGTATTGATTTAATCTGGCAGGCTCGAACAGTGGAGCTGGTGAGAAAGACGGCTCATGCTTCGGCGCCATGTAAGCTCAGTGTTTCCTACTGTCGTAAAATAAAAATTGTACAGTTGCATTTATTTGGTTGAAAAACTAATATTTGACGTACTCGGACCAAAAATTTCTCTTCGTTTAAACTCAGAGTTCCAAAAAAAAAAAATTGTTTTTGTCAAGCCTCTTGTCCAAAACGTTTCCTCTGCTTTCACTTTTCCTTTAGAAGAACATTTTAATATTTGTGGGCAGCATTTACCTTTGCTTATTTTGTACCAGTGTTGTTTGCCTCTTGTCCAAAACGTTTCCTCTGCTCTCACTTTTCCTTTAGAACATTTTAATATTTGTGGGCAGCATTTACCTTTGCTTATTTTGTACCAGAATGTTGTTTGACTCTGAATTCTACATTTATGATAAATATGAAGGTTCTCTTGCTGAAAAAAAAAATTGTGAATGTGATGCTTAAGGTTCTTACAACCATCTTTGAGCTGTGTATCCAGGGGGAAGGCGTGCAGTAGTTGTTTGGCCTACAAAAAAAGGAAGTGACGTTCATAAGAGTTGACAAAAAAAAACAAAAAAAAAAAAAACAAAGCGAATCATATTCATCAGTCCACATATATTACGAAATAAATTCCTTATTATTACATACAGCTTTTAAAACGATTTCACTGCAGAAGATCAAGTCAAACTCAGACTTTGATACAAAGTGAGCCAAAAATAATTGAAGTCTGGAAAATAAATTATTGCGGTATTTATAGATTCATCCATTTATATTTATTTATTTATCCATGACATTCATTACTTTATCCTGTCTGAATAATCACATGCTCCATTACACAGCGTTCCTGACTAGCATCAATCCAAAACATTTATTGGGATGTGAATAACCTGGATATTTAGTTCAAACCTAATTGCTCGGAGATACAAGTGCGCTTTCCTGTACACACCTAATTGGCTCGAAGATACAAGTGTGCTTTCCTGTACACACCTAATTGGCTCGAAGATACAAGTGTGCTTTCCTGTGACAGCACAAGTTATTGAAGCAATCGCATGAGAATGAGTGCACAACCCTCACCTTGTGGTTAAAATACTTCTCAAACTTGAGCCTTGCCTGCACCACACAGTCATCCCATGTACAAGGTCGTCGGCCCAGATATTTAATGGCTTGAATACAGCTGTCCTGCACTCGGCCAACTTGTAAGTCCTAGGACAGAGCACATGGCATGAAATGTATGATGTGCGGCTTCACACGGCCGATCATGTGACAGACCTAAAATAGAGATCCTGTCTAAATGAAAAGTGTTTCACCTCTAAGATGCATTCGCCATCTTACCTGCAGCACCTGATGAGGATGCTGCTGCTTCTCCCAAAATGTACTGAATGTAGCTGGTTTATGAGCAAAGGAGCTCTCAAACTAGAGAGAGAAAAAAACACAAGGACATGCGCACGTGCAGACGTACGCATACAATGGCAAGGATAAGAACCACATCGGATATTGCCACAGCGTACAAATCAAACATGGTCACCTGGTTGATGCCTTGCCCTGCTGTTTGATTTTGATGTTTTGTTTGATCCAAGATTTTCAAATTGGTCCCCTAAAATTACCTGCTACACCTTGTGCATGGGATTTTATCGATGGGACACAGTTGTTGCAGGTGGACACAGTTGGAATTACCTTGTCCCTTGCCCACTGTATGGTGTGCTCAATTACTGCTGGGAAGGACTTCAGTGTGCAGAAAGGAATCTCCTCTTCAGGGGGATCTCTCTATTGAGGAACAGAAGCAGCATGTCTGTTATAATACAAGAAGATAAGACCCGTCTCTTCGCTGACGGGAACACCAGTGTTTTTACCGACAGTTTTACGGAGAAAATCAATGAGAAGTCACTTTCACCTTTTAAAAATCGTGCTAATAAATTATATCGAAATATCAGCTGTTTTTTTGTCTGTATCCTTTTCTCACCTGTGTTGCAAATACAGTGACCTGCTTTGTGATGCTTTAAAAGGCGGTGTATAATCAGAAATACTGTTTGATAGGTCGATGTAGTGATGTTATATGAATAAAATGGAAATGTTGAAAAAAAATATTGAATGTAGTCTGAATCTAATCTGAATCTAATCGTTATGAGAAAAGGGATTGAATGAGACTTATCATTACAAGTGAAGAAGAAGATGAAGGAGTGTTTATGTTTTTGTTTTAATGTAAATTGAAACCGGCCAATCTATCCTCACCTTACTCCACTATATCATACTGTTTGCAGATTGCCTATTTCGAAAGCATCTGATTGATAAAAAATAAGTACGGAGTATACATCCCCTACAGGACAATTGTTGAAGTAGCGGACAGCTGGATGAACACGGAGACCGAGCTCCTTTTTTACATTAGATACACATGCAACGAAACAACATGCACTCCCCACCGATAACTTATGACGCCATCGTTCATGCTTCACATTCGATGCGATGGCTGCAACACCTTTGTAAGTGCCCCAACTTGGCTGTAAGATCCTTTTGATCGTTCTTTCTGTTCTATGTTAAATTCCTGAATTTTGCTTGGAGTATACATTATAACACACCATAGTGCATTCATATTTGGCTTGGAGTATACATTATAACACACCATAGTGCATTCATATTTGGCTTGTATTGGACAAGAGCGTCGCTTTTGTTTCCTGAGACTGAGAACGGGTTCATGATGAGGAATAATTAATCACTATCTATCTATAATTCCAGTAATCTCTGTGTGTCTGTGTGTCTGTGTGTTTGTCTGTGACCGCTGTTTCTCGACAACCACGGGTCCGATATACTTTAAACTTGCCAGGTATATTGCTGGGGACCCGAGGATGTGCCTTTTCAAGGTTTCATATTAATCGGACAAGTAGTTACCGAGCTATGGCGATTTCTTTACCAAACTCCGCAAGCCGTTCGCTTTGGACCAAACCATTTCATGTAAATAGAGGGGGGGGATTGTCACCGTACTCGCAAGCCGTTCGCTTTGGACCAAACCATTTCATGTAAATAGAGGGGTACGATTCAACCAATCAGAGAGCAGCGAGCTATCACGTGTGCCGAACGTGGCGAACAGACTCTGCCTCGGACGGCACATTTGAGAGCGTATTCATTTATTTCACGTTGGCAAACTATGTTGGCGTTAAACTATGTTTTAAAACTAATTAAAACTAATTTGCGATTCATCGTAACTGCGATATGCGACCTTCCGGACAGTCAAATGAGGACGTCACTTCCGGACTTACGGATAGTCATAGTGACGCTGAACGTGGCGAGCAGACGCTGCCTCGGACGGCACATTTGAGAGCGTATTCATTTATTTGACGTTGCAATCTGTGTTGATTGTTGTAAGGTACGATCGATTGTAGTACACGTTTATAATAACTCTGCCGATACAGGCCCGATTAACTGCAGCGCCATCCGAGCTGCGGCGTCGGGACGATACATTCATTGTACGGTCACATCACGCACTTACGGGCACGCCCATGGGCCCATGGGCACGCCCATGCATGCATGGGCGAAGACATTTTTTTATTTTTTTTTGGCAAGGAACGGGCACCCACGTACGGGCACGTCCTAGTACTAAGAAAGTTGTTTGAGATAGAGCACTCTTTGAAAGGAAAACAACAACAGGGATGATTGCTTCACCTGGGACAGACTTCGTGAACTGAACATTGCCAGAGATAGAATGTGCAGAGGAGGTCAAAATAAACGAACCTTAAACAGGCTTTGATGTATTTCAATACTAATTGCTCATCACAATCATTCCAAAGAATGTAAGCACCTTGCTCGAGTGATGTCATGTTTAACTCAACTCGACATGCTCTGTTTAACTCGACATACTCTGATCGACGTTCTGATTGCCATCTGCCATACAAATACACGAACTAGATTTGCCCTGTGGAATGCCCGAACATTGAAGTCCGGGGTAAAGCTACAGCGATCTGTGATTGGGTTGTCTCAAATCGCCTCGACATTCTTGCTCTCACCGAGACATTGCTCTCTCTCTGCCAACACCGGGAGAGACAGTCATACTCTTTCAAACATTTCTGCACTCTCAAACAGACACACGCTCAATCTCATCATATCACGTGGAGGAAGACGGTTTTGTGTCTGAAGATTCAACATACTCATCCTCGCCATCTGATCACAGGGCAATCGAGTGTCCCCTCCTCACTGCACGTCCCAATCCCATACGTCACCCTATTACAACCCATAAGCTGAGCGACATCAGTGTTGGCAATTTCCAGCAGGACATATTGACATCTAGACTTCTCGTTGATTCACCGAAAAGTTTAGAACACCTTGTGACCCTTTATAATACTGAGCTCCATAGAATCCTAGACATCCATGCTCTGACATTGAATAAATAAGTCATACTTAGACCTCATGCTCCAAGGTATTCAGATGCCCTTGGAAAGGTAAGCAGGATCGATGGAAACCGAAAGGTTAGCACTTAAGTCAGGTCTTCAGGTTCATAAGGAGATGTACCAAAGTCAAAGTCAATTACTTCATCACTCAAAGGCTGATTATTATTTCCTGGGCGAGATCAACATCTCTGACCAACAGTGTCTTTTTCAAGTGGCAAAGTCTTTGTCTTCACCAGGCCCTGAAATGATTCTTCCCCAAAACGAGTGTCCTCGACGGTTCTCCTTTAGTGACTTCTTCGAACAGAAGATCCGACTTCTATGAGACAAGCTCAATCAGCAAGTAAATGAAAACATGTCAGTTGAAGTTATCGAACACTAAGAAGCATCCATGGAGGATTTCAACACCGTCACGGAAGATGGAAGTTATCAACATCGTTACCTCATCTTGTGAACTTGACCCCTTACCAACGTTGGAAAAATGCACTCGTGTTCTACTTCCTGCCTTTACGAGGATAATCAGCACTGGTCTGCAAACAGGGGAAGTCTTTGTTTAGATGACATGCCGATTAACGCCCGGAGCTGATGGGTGTTGATGTTAATTCCAGACGTTAAATTTAATGTTAATTCTAAGATGGAACTCATTCATTTGTCATCAAAGTTCCCAGCAGTGCCTCATCCACTGACCGTGATGATAGGTGATGTTGACGTGTCTCCCATTGTCCATGCAAGAAACCTTGGTACAGTCATGGATAATAATCAGCTAACTATGAAAGAACAAATTAAGAAGGTTTGCCATTCCGCCATGCAGCGATGAGAAGCATCGGACAGATTTGGAACTATCATACATTGGACAGATTTGGAACTATCATACATTGGACAGATTTGGAACCCAGCCGGTGGGATGCCTGTGACAGCCTGTGTTATGGGCTGCCGCAATCTGACGTCCATCAGTTACAACGTGCACTAAACACTCCTGCTCAAATTATTGAGAAAGTTCCAAGAAGCCAACACATCTCACAAACCCTAAAAAAAAAAACCACTGGCTTTCATTTGGAAATAGAATCGTTTTCAAGATCCTTCCACTCAACTATATAATGCAGAAAAAACAACATGAGCCCGGCCTACGTAATGGACATGATCACCCCTCATGTACCAGCACACACTTTGAGATATACAGCTAAATTCCTTCTCAGTGTTCAAAAACTCATTGCTATGGTGACCGAGCATTTGAAGTAGCGGCTCCAACTCTTTGGAATTCACTCCCTCTTCACATCTATCAAGCAGCCGATCTACAAAATTTAAAAACATTGCTCAAAAACACATCTTTTCAACAAAACTTGATCATAATCTTCATGTTACTGCCTTAGTTTGTTCTAATGAAATAAATGTTGGTTAGTGTGACTATTGTTAATTTAAATTGATTTTATTTGTAAAGCGTGCAGAGGATATTAAATTATCATCATGTGTGATAGAATTCGAGCATTATTATTATTATTGATCCCCGTCTTTTAAAAGATGTGTATGGTGCTCTCTAGACTGAATTGTTCCAGGTAGGAAAGAATACTTTCTTTTAACTTTCCCCTGCTGTAGCCTCACCTGACTGTTGTAGGATTCAGTAAGATGGGGTATCACCACTTCGACATGACCCTTTGTTCCCAGCGTACCCGAGTCTAGTAGAGGACTCTGATTTGCCACACAGCGGCTGCACAGACAGATTAACGACATCTCCCTTCATCAATGAACAAAGAAAAATGTCCAAACAACCACTAAGGACCAAACCAACCTGGTAAGTAATCACAGATGCCATGTTTGCAAAATGGTGAGATGTGCAATCAAAGTAACATTGGTTATTATTTCAGATGGTTTTCAGTGTTCCAATGTAAAAGTGCCTATATAACATAATACTGTATATAATATACTGTATATACATATGCATGTACAGTATATATATATATATATATATATATATATATATATATATATATATATATATATATAAATTTATTTATTTTAAATAAAGAAAGACACTTCCAATCAGAAAGTAAAAACTCGATCTACTCAGCAAATTTGAGCAAATAAGCAAGAGCATACCCAATCGCAGGCAAATATATTATAGTTATAAACATACAAACAAATATAATATTATATATATATATATATATATATATATATGTGAAGAATCAGCTCTTCGTTTGCAAAAGAAGTCCACAATAGCCTGGAATGGCGCAGCTTTATTAAAGAACCAACTTATACGGATCCGGAGGAGACCGACGTCTACAGCAATCTACAGCAAGAACATGCCAAGTCAAGCCTTCCTGAAAACACATTGATTCCCAGTCCATTTATATAGGGACACGTTTTATCAGGAAATCTCCGAGGGAACAAAGCGACTGGCGAGAGTCCCTCCCACCGTTATCATTCGGGGGAGTCAGCCTTTCCTTTATCATTTGGACCAATTGTTTTTCTGGGCTCCGAGAAAACAGAACTGTAACTCACAAAGAGAAGAGTGTATGCTTAGCCAAACAAACCCATATATTTTATGGGTTTGTGTACATGAGTAATCCAAAGCATGTTTATACAGAGTCATGCGTTGCTGAGATTAAAACAAAATATATATAGTTAACGATAGGTTCATGTCATTCTACTTGCATTACGCAAAAACAAGCGCATGTGGGCGTGGTTTTACGACCAGCCTCGAAAAAAGCACACGTATACAGTTTGTTCAGCATGACCTCATTTTAAGCCTTTCCTCATCAAAAACTAAAACGAAGCAAAAACCCTTTATTTACTTTATGAAATAGCATTTTTAGACATCATATAAATCATAACACATTAGCACCCAACGTCTATAACTGAACTTTAGGCAATAACAAATCTACTACTTGACATTCCTTCCTCTTGTCTCGTCGAGACAAAGTATCTTAAGAGACAACGTGCCACATCGGGTTTTATTGAAAAATAATTGTGTAATGCGGGTATTGAAAAAATAATTGTGTAATGCGGGTATCTCCCAAGGGCATATCGTGCGCCCAAAGCGCCTCGCCCGTGCATTTGGCGAACGTGTCGTGTGGTGCGTGCTCGGAGCCTGAGGGCTCAAAACATGAAAGTTCATTAACGTTTCGGATCCACAACGAAGACGTCTGGTCCAGATGAGGTTCTGCTCCGCCAGAGGGTGCATCACTTCCCCTGCGGAACTGGCTCCCCCCACCCTTTGCAGACGCAGTCCTTGCAGATCTTCGAAGTTAATCAACGGTCATGCCCATGAGGTCCCTCACGTGTTGCTGTTCTGGGGAATACAAAATGTCGTCAGTATCTTGTGTCTCAATTTCCTGGTCAGGGTACAGAGCGTAAAAATCCGAATCCGAATCACTTGAAGCAAAGAGATCCGCAACATGTGGATCAAAGAGATCCGAAACATTTGGATCAAAGAGATCCGAAACATTTGAAGAAAAGAGAGGGACTTCCTTTATGTCAAAGTCTCCCATGGGCGCCTGGTCGGCTTGCGGGTCTAGGACATCCGCGTCGGGTCCCTCAACCGCCAGACCCAGTGTCGCAATCAGATCCATAGTTGGGTCGGAAGGGGGCGTGCAGCTGTCCGCTTGTAATACATAAGCAGCGTTAGCCAGTACACGCAAGGGGTTTATAGCACAAGTATCACAGTCATCACATACACCGTTACAGGCAGCAGCCAGTTCCCACATGGGATCCACACAAGTATCACAGTTGCCACAAAATTCAATGCAATTTTCTGGAGCGCCGGTCGCAACTGCCTTGTTGAAGGACCCGTTCAGGTCGACGGCCTCTGTGGTCAGAGCCATAGTTGTTGTCGGTGGCTTTTTCACTTTCCATCCTGTAAAATACTTTCTCATACAGAGGAGGACTAGAGATTTCATTAGTGCCCCCCAAATTACTACCCCGATTATCACAGCCAGTGCGGTCAATAACCACTTCACTATGGTGCCCGTCCATCCCTGGAACCAGTCAGTGAGCCAGCTAAATGTATAAGAATTTTCGCGCGCGATCCGATCGATCCAATAGTATGTCATGAGCCGTAGCGGTGTCGTTTGCCACCTTTTCTGGGGTCAAAGCCAATTTATCCATCCAGAAACTATCCATGACTGTGCCCGCTCCTGGGAAGAAGAAACCAAACACCTTTTCCCCTAGGCTCCCGTGTAGTTTAGTGGTTCCATCTTCGTTCATGACTGACCTCTTATAACGCCTGTCCAAGGACTTTGGGTCTAGCTCATCCAGTATCTCAACGTCAGGAAGGACTGAACCCAGATAACATGTGCCCCCCCAATTATTTGGTAAATAGGGGTAAGCCTTGTCGCCGCATATAAACATTGTCCCATGGGGTGGGACCAGGTGGGTGGATAAGCACTGGAGTCCCTTTACCACCCCATTAATCCTACTAACCCCCCTAGAGAATGTTATAGCCGTTATGTTGTGGTTGCGTTTATCTTGCAGTACTATTCGTAATGTAATCCCCGAGCTCCCTTGTCCCAGCTTCCCGGGGAGAGTGTAGGCGCATTCTGATTCTCCCATACGCAAGTGGCCGGAACCCTGGAGGCAGACCCTCCCTTTCTGTGGTTTGACCCAGACGGGGGCAGGCCTCTCGGCCACATGGGCAATCATTGACGGGCGATAATTAAATTGTCGATTGCAACTCTTGCCGTTGTCAACCCCTTCTCTTTCCAGCGTGGTGACTAAACATGGGGAATCGATAGGTTGTGAGCAGAGGTCATTGAGGGACAGAGGTAGCACTATCATGTGTATTCCTGTGGTGCCTGCTTGGGGAAAGCGCATGCACGACCAGCGGTGTGTCCTATTTTGAATTGTTGCCACCTCCCTGGCCACTTTCCAATATGTGTTTTCCCCCCTCTTTGGGGCCTTATCCTGGGGTTGCGGTGTGAGTATGTATTCGATGCATGGTATGTAGTTCCTTTCGCCACCGGCCGCGCCAGGGGTCCAGACGCTGCACCGGACCTGCATGGTCATGTCTTTCCCTAGGCGTGTGCGTGTTTGTAGCTTAAAATCAGGGGTTCCCCATTTGTATCCTGGTTGGGCCAAGGTCTTAATGCTAGCTTGCCCGTCTTCCCGGAACTCTCGTTGCTTTTGTAGTACCATGCCAACGCGTCCAGGCCCTGCCGACAGTGCTAGCCAATTTATGTTCACCCAATTTGTGTGCAGGGCTTTCTGTTCGAAACATGGTAGTGATACTCTTTGTCCCCATGTTACGGTGAGGTGTCGGGTTTCGTTTTCGCATCTATTGGAATCGGAGTTTCCCCTAGCTGCTGTCGCTATCAATAGTATTGTACCTATGATTAGGCCCATCCTTACTGTGGTTTCTGTGGTGTAGTGTCTGGTGCTTGTATGGCCAACTTACAGTGCGTGGCGTGGATCCACGAAGTCTTGCCCTCGCAAAAGACTGCCGTTGGTGTAGTCAGCAACACCTGGACTGGTCCCTTCCACCTTGGTTCCAAGGCGTTCTTGCAGGTGAAGTGCTCCACGAACACCTGGTCTTTTTCCTCTGGTGGAACACCTGGTCCACAAGTCTCCTGGGAGCGCCTGGTCTACAGGTCTCCAATTTCCTAATCCACTTTTTTCCCAGTGGATCCAATTTTATTCAATATTCAATTTTTAAATTCAATCCCATTTAATCCAGTCCAATTCAAATTAAATTCCATCCTTCTCTCAGCATCCCATTACCTGTTTCCAACATCAATAAAAATAAAATTATAAAATTAATAAAAAATCAATCATCTCAACTCTCAAATCGAATCAAAAAATAAAAATAAACGAAAATTACTTCAGCGAGAGTTTCAACTAGAATTAACACAAACAAACCACCATTAACCTCCATTAACACAAACAAACCACCATTAACCTCCATTAACCTCCCCCTATTATTTATTTATTTTCACGAATAAACAAATAATAGAAATAACCTGGTCTACTTCCAATTTCAATTCTGGTCAGTTCTGGTGTCTGGTCACACACAATGTTTTCCTCACCCACTGTGATTCGCTCACAATAGATTCTCACTGTTATGTCTGAAATTAAGCTACCCTACTGGGTATTCGTGAAGGGGGTCCATCTTTCCCAACCCCTTCCTTCACACCAGCCACTTCACGTTGTCCACCATACTCACTGAATTGTCATCAATTCTGAAATTCGTCTCATGAAAACCCATTCAAGAGTCCGGTGTGACAGACAGCCAAACACATAGACACGCCGAAGACCCCAGGGTACCCATCAAACTAGCTTGTCCCCAGATCAACAACACAGCGAAACATGTAATTTTACTAAAATAATCACTTACTCATAACTAGCTGGATAACTAGCATAACTAGCTCAACACCTGGAACTCATAACTAATACTCATACCACTAATTACTCATAATAACTCATAATTACTTCTGTAATTACTCATGCCAATACTTACTCAAAATAATGTAATATCCCAATCTTCACCCCTTATGCAAATCGAAGCACCCCGGACAACCCACAACCAATATCAACCACTGTAGCCGCCTTCCCCTCCAGGCAGCCACACACAGCAACAAACATCTCCATCCACGTCACACAAGACAACAGCCAACGAGTGTGTCCACCACACAGAAACCTTTGGCAATGCAACAACCGAACTCCCAGACAACCAACAACAAAACCCAATCCATCTCCATGGCTCATCAAGCAGTTCCAACTTAATCCAGCTTCACATACCGATTTCCCCAAAAACTCGTGAAACTTCACCCCCATTTTAGAAAAACCCTGGACTAAACCCTGACACCCTAAATAACTTCAGACCCATCTCCAATCTACCCTTTCTGTCAAAAGTTTTGGAACGTGCTGTGGCCACTCAACTCAAATATCACCACTCTGCCAATAACCTGTATGAAACATCCCAATCCGGATTCTGCTCCAGCCACAGTACTGAAACTGCTCTCCTCAAAATCACCAGCGACCTTTTCTCTCCTCTGATGCCGGCAACCTCAACATTTTCATCCTCCTCACCTCAACGCCTCCTTTGACATCATCAATCACACCATCCTCCTCACCCTGTTTAGACCAGCTTGTGCCTATTAAACCCAAATCAGTTCACCCCCAAGCCTACAAGGACCACCTACAGCACTGCAAAGATGTCCTCTACTCCACCTACTACCCTCAAATTATCCACTCTGGCTCCGGAATCCCAAAAGCACTCTTCTCTACAATAAACAAACTAAATAAACAAACTTTACAACGTGAACAAACTCCTCAGCTCCCTGGATACCACCTTTTCTCCACACACCTGTTGGTGCACACCTGTGCACTCACACCTGGTGCCACCTGCACCCTCCTTCCTTCCTGGACCATTCATCCAAAGCAAAATTGACAGCATCTACAACAGCTTAATCACCACAATTCACTCCCCCTTAAGGTGTCCCCCAAGGTTCAGTTCTTGGCCCCCTCCTCTTCGTCCTGTACCTATCCCCCCTTGGTCACTTAATCCGTCATGCACCATAGCCAATGCACCATGGTCTCCAATTCCACTGCTTCACCGATGACATCCAGCTTTTTCATCTCCACCAAATCGTGCTCCACCACCACCCACTCTATCCTGACAAACTGCCTAACTGAAATAAAATTCTAGCTTCAGATCAGCTTCCTCGAACTTAACTACGCTAAATCTGAATTAATCTTCATTCCCCCCAACATCGATGGTTTCCCAGTATCCACATCCGGAATCTTGGCATCATCATTGACCAAAACCCTCTCCTTTGAAAAATACACTAAACAGATCATAAAGACCTTAAACCTTAATCATAAAAACTGAAAAATGCTTCGCCATGGAATAGTCCACCACTCATGTAAATAATCATAAGAGTTCTGCGAAACATCTCCATCTTTAAAACTTAGCCAACCAAATTTAAACCACATGTTTTCCCCCCAAAAACAAGTCACATTCTTTGTATATTGCCAACATTGTTCATCGTTTAAGTATCATTCAGAACTAAATTTTTATAAACCATCAACTTGTAGATGCATTTATTTATATCCCATTAACCCAAGAACTCTCAATTGCTTGGTTATATTTTAGTAATGTCATATATCCATATTTCTTTTCCAAATTGTTCCTGATATACACATTAATCCCATCTGTCTTCGTTTCCAGATGAACTCAAATCAGGAAATCAACACAACTCCTTATTACCTCCAATCAATTCAAAATTAAATCAAACAATTCAAAACCAGATCGGATCAGCGATCAGAAATCACTTTTCCAATCAACACATTCCAAGCAACAATTCATTCAAAGACCAAGCTTAAAAACACAACTCTCATCTTACTGTGACAAATAAGCAACCAACCTACTTCACACTAAACAAATAACTTTTCATCACCCCTTTCTTCTCCACCGCCTCTTACACTTAAACAGATCATAATTACTCACTCATACACTGTTGCCCATCACCCAGTTGCCCCAGACCCAAACACAGGTTTGAAATCCCAGTAGGTTGTTCTTCAATCCCAACCATCATGAGATCCCAACATCTCTCCATTTATTTCGTTCCTCATGGGGTTGGTGTTTTATGGCCTTTACCTCTTACCCAATCACACTGCACATTATTCCCCGTCCTTGATGGATAATTTTACATCCAGATGGGCACAGCATCCCATTTTTGGCGACCCAGCCCTAAAACAAGCCCCTGGACTCCTTGCAGGCTGGACCAAAACCCCTGGACCTGCCTCCATGGAACATTTCTTGAGACCCCTGAATCGGGACATCAACGACAATTACAACGACAAACAGGACTCGATATTCTCTGTTCATTAATTACGTACATGATTTTGGTTTTACCCACAATATATGTCCCGATATTCTCTCCAGATTTAGGTTCTATATCCTGTCGTTAAAGCAACACCCTGTAGACTGACTCCGCCTGTCGTTCTTCCAAGGTTAGTGAATTATCTCCGACCTCTTTCCCTTACAAATCTCGAACAAAGGTCAACTAAACTTTAAAAGGTCAAACTTCAAATTGGGGTAACCAGCGCTTTATTATCCCACAAGTAATGCAAGTCCGGCGACAATGGACAAATGACCATTAATGTGGCTCTACATAGCATAATGCTAACTTCTACGAATCCAACAACCGTCACACTTCGTCCAAGGACCTTCCGTACGAGGCGTGCTTCACAATGCCCATCGCACATCCTTCCTCGTTCGCACAACGCTTCATCAACGCACCTCCTCGCGTCCACACCTTGGCACAAGCCACACCACATACCGACAGTTGAAACCTCAACCGTCCTCCTTCCTCGGATCAGCGTTCTGTTGAAAACGTGACATTTCTGCTCAAATTATTGAATTTCCAAATACTCTCCCTGCAGCGCCCGTGAGGCAGCTTGTCCCACATTATCTGCCCCCAGACCCATATGCGTTTTAATAACTTAACCTTATCAGCATCGTTCGCCAGCATACCCTTTGTCCGGCGCATCGATCATCCCAAATGCTTCGATGCATCTTCCAGCCGCCACTCCGCACTGTACCTTACTGTATGAACAAGACTTTTTGGCTCCGGAAATTAATTACTCTGTCTTGAAATCGTTTAATTTAACCATCCTAAATAAATCCATCCATATAAATCCATCTTAAATAACGTATTCGTCCTGTGACATTGCCTGGCATATATGTCGCAGCCGGCCACTATTCCGACATGGCTCATGACTCATGTCTAATTCTGACAAGAAGATGAAGGATGAAGGACATGACATGAAGAAGAAGATTCTGACAAGATACTGACATGTGAACGTCCGACATCCAGCAAAGTCGAAATGACCCACAATGCATTTGGGCACACACTTCCTCTGAGAGTGGGCGAGTTATCGCCGGCACTCTGAGCAACCTCATCGCACCCGACCCCAAAATGCACTATATGACACCAATTTCAAAGGTGAGCTGCCTCAGCGATACATCCCACACATACAATCCACAATATCTGCCATTGAATGAACTCTTCAATTCAAGTAAAACACACATATTGATTCGAATTCTGCAACCATCTCCAAGAAACCGCTTCATATCAACAGTAGATCGACAAGGGCACTCCGGGTGCTTTCCTGACCCGATTTATATCAATTCGCTTCCCAAACAACTCCCAAACAGATGAAAATCCGGACTCAGTTCAGGACCTCGCCTGTTCTCTCGGATAGACGTTAAAATGGACATTCCCGGCCTGAATTTCCCCCAAGTCGAGCAGATCGCTTACAAAGTTTCACACCGAAACCCTCTGCTTTGCACATGACACACAGACAAACACATTGGCCAGACACACACGTCAATTAACATCCCAATATACATTCATTCCTCATTCATGTTACGTCTCTCATTCAAGGAAAAGGATTTTTTTTGGGACGGGTTTGGACGGGGGGTGGGTTGAGGTGGAAAGGGGAGGCAGGGCGGGGGGTGTTGGGGTGTTGCCTAGAGCCCCGGGGCTGAGCTCAGGTCTTGGGGGGGGGGGGGTTGGGGGCATGGTGGCTACCTCCCCTTTCGCGGGGTCTTGGTCCGGATTATGGACGAGCGGCATTAGCCGCTGATTTGCTTGCTTAACTACCTCCTTAATTGTTTCACCTGGCCCATTTCCTGTGAGCTTATTTATTTTCTCTTGTCCACCAGATCCTGGCCTGCTTTATCTGGACCTCTTGTCTAGAACTTAGTCTAAAGCTTCCTGGCTTGACCTCGTAGTTGTCACTACCTTCTTGTCAAACCTACCTGGTACCTACGCATTTCACCCTTCCTGGCCATGTCCCTTTGGCCGTCTAAGTTTAGCCACAGCCCTTCGTTCCCTGGCATGCAATGGCATACCCCATCTTGTCTCTGGGCTGTTCCTTCCTGGAAAAATCTTGGCCACCCGGTTTCAACCTATATGGCTGTCCGACCTCATTTTCCCCTCCTGGTGCTAACTGTAACTTTAAGCTTACTGTTAAGTCCTTACTTGTATCCTTACTATTATTTATTTATCCTGGCTTTAACAAAGCTACGCCATTCTGAGGCCTAAATGAGCCTCTACTTACAATTTCTGTTCGAGTGCAGACAGCGGGGAAGACAAGGAGACTGAACCCGCTCGAAGGAGGAAGGTACGAATTTGGAATAATAGCCCTCTGATATCAACGTGCCGGCGCCGGCCTCAGGTCAGCCTTCCTCCTGTCCATCGGGCTCCGTTTCCCGTCCTCCGCGTCTGTTGACACCCCACTCCTGGTACCATCTGTGAAGAATCAGCTCTTCGTTTGCAAAAGAAGTCCACAATAGCCTGGAATGGCGCAGCTTTATTAAAGAACCAACTTATACGGATCCGGAGGAGACCGACGTCTACAGCAATCTACAGCAAGAACATGCCAAGTCAAGCCTTCCTGAAAACACATTGATTCCCAGTCCATTTATATAGGGACACGTTTTATCAGGAAATCTCCGAGGGAACAAAGCGACTGGCGAGAGTCCCTCCCACCGTTATCATTCGGGGGAGTCAGCCTTTCCTTTATCATTTGGACCAATTGTTTTTCTGGGCTCCGAGAAAACAGAACTGTAACTCACAAAGAGAAGAGTGTATGCTTAGCCAAACAAACCCATATATTTTATGGGTTTGTGTACATGAGTAATCCAAAGCATGTTTATACAGAGTCATGCGTTGCTGAGATTAAAACAAAATATATATAGTTAACGATAGGTTCATGTCATTCTACTTGCATTACGCAAAAACAAGCGCATGTGGGCGTGGTTTTACGACCAGCCTCGAAAAAAGCACACGTATACAGTTTGTTCAGCATGACCTCATTTTAAGCCTTTCCTCATCAAAAACTAAAACGAAGCAAAAACCCTTTATTTACTTTATGAAATAGCATTTTTAGACATCATATAAATCATAACACATTAGCACCCAACGTCTATAACTGAACTTTAGGCAATAACAAATCTACTACTTGACATATATATATATATATATATATATATATATATGTATATATATATATATATATATATATATATATATATATATATATATATATATATATATATATATATATATATATATATATATATATATATATATATATACAGTGAAACCTCGACTTACGAGTGCACCAACTTACGAGTTTTCCGAGATACGAGCCGTCGCTCGGGCGGTTTTTTGCTTTGAGATGCGAGCCGAGATCTGAGTTACGAGCTTACGCCACCCGCCACCAGGTGGGTTCCGGTCACGTGGTTATCTTGCCGCGCAAGCATCTCTGCCGTATATCGCTGCTGCTTTGTTTTCGCATTTTGGTTATTTTGGAAAATTTCTTAGTTTTAACCATGGGTCCTAAGAAATTGAGTGCCAAGGGCTGTACTGAGACGAAGAAGAGGATGATGTGCTTGGATATAAAACACGCAATCGTCGAAAAACATGAGCGAGGTGTGCGTGTTGTCGACTTGGCGAGGCAGTACGATCGTAGTACTTCTACGATATGTACGATTTTGAAGCAGAAGGAGTCGATAAAGGCTATAACGCCAGCCAAGGGCGTTACGATTATTTCAAAGCTCCGGACCTCTGTCCATGAAGAGATGGAGAAGTTGTTGCTTGTGTGGTTGACGGAGAAGCAGCTCGCAGGAGATACCGTGACCGAGAGCATCATGTGTGAGAAGGCCAGAGACATTTACGGGGATTTGGTGCAGCAGACGGCGGGAACATCAACGGACGAGGCATCGGAAGAGTCATTCAAAGCCAGTCGGGGATGGTTTGATAATTTTAAGAAGAGGACCGGCATTCACTCCGTCGTCAGGCATGGTGAGGCAGCAAGCTCGGATGTGAAGGCAGCTGAAGATTTTATTATAACTTTTGCCGAACTGATAGAAGCCGAACGATACATCCCCCAGCAAATCTTCAACTGTGACGAGACAGGGCTCTTCTGGAAAAAGATGCCGAGGAGGACGTATATAACGGCAGAGGAGAAGAGCATGCCAGGCCACAACTTGTTCAGAGTGCCGGCGATAGCTCGCCTTCTCTTTGTGGAAGACACGGTGCCTTAACATCCAACAACTAATGGGACGCAAACGGGTCGCCCAGTTTAGCGGTACACACATTGATGAATCACCCTGCCTGTGAAACGCGGACAATCCGACATAACAGGTTATAGCTGGGTCGGGATTCAAACCCAGGCTGGACAGTTTAGAGTCAAGTGTGCGTACCTCCAGTCCAGGCCATCCTGCCAACTTGTATGCTGCATACAGGTGAAATATAAAGCGCGAGATATTTTTATATATACTGTATATTTCAAAAAAAATTGGTGTGGTTTTTGGGGGGCTGGAACGGATTAATAGCATTTCAATTCATTTTAATGGGGAAATTTAATTTGAGAAACGAGCAAATTGAGTTACAAGCTCGGTCACAGAACGAATTAAACTCGTAAGTCAAGGTTTCACTATATATGTATATGTATATATATATATATATATATATACACAGTATATCTATATATATATATATATATATATATATATATATATATATATATATATATATATATATATATATATATATATTGTTACGGACCGCGGATTAGATGTTATTTTGACCGAGCGGTGGTGTAACCGCGGCCGAACAGTTATTCCCCGACTCAAACCCGATTCAACCCAAACGTTGGCCGTATCGCGCCACAGCTACTCAATCGGGAAAACTCTAAAGCGACCGAATGCAAAGAGGAAGAAGACGTACAGAAGAGTAACGGGATTTATTATTTACACACACAAGCAAAAAGGAGCAGTCACGATTATTTACAGGGACATGAGACGCAGGTGACACAGTGAATTCCTTATACAAGCTTAATTACCTACCCAGGACAGAACAAACAAAGACACTGACTCACGCGGGGAATTGCAGAGTAGATTGCTGGAAGGAGGTGTGTGGCTGGAGGGGGGGACGGCACGGAACTGGCTGGAGCTTGATCCCGCACGGGACGTCGGGCTGGACCTCGACGGCCACTGATGCCACCGAGCCTGTCGTGTGCGCGGAGTCACGGGTCGGAGCTGCTTGTCTCAGTAAAAGCGCATCTGCTCTGGCGACCCAGCTCTTTCTTTGGACTCAGTAAAAGCGCAACTCTCTGGTGACCCAGCTCTTTCTTTGGACTCAGTAAAAGCACAACTCTCTGACGACCCAGCTCTTTCTTTGGACTCAGTAAAAGCGCAACTCTCTGACGACCCAGCTCTTGTCTCCTCCCTCCTTGTCTCAACTCCTTCGGGAACGCCCCGCCGGCGGGTTATATAGGCCCCGCCCCTCAACCTTTGCGAACCTCCCCCAAACGCTCTTCCTCCGCCCTCTCAAGCCAAACCCCTTGTTCATGGTTGGTCGAGTGGGGCTGGCTCACTCCTCCCCTCTCTGACGAGGTGGGGACCCGCCTTTCTTCCCCAACCCTGCCTCGTGGCCAATGGTGGTTGAAGAAAAACCGCCCAAAATGCAGTTGGCCATTGAAATGAAATGAAAGGGGACCTATTCTTATTTCACTTGGTACAATGGAGTATTTAAGTTAATGGGAGACACAGCCTTACCCTAAGACACATAATAAGATATAAGCTATCGAACAGGGGCATTCTATGATTGGCTGACGTGTATGCTTATGGACTAATTACCGAGACGCCCTTTTTACCTTTATACAACTCTGGAGGCAAGAGGGGCCATATCCAACCAATGGTACACAGCAGTTTACCACAATCCAATACACACAATCAAAAAAATGCCATCCTCATATCCACAACAATATATATATATATATATATATATATATATATATATATATATATATATATATATATATATATATATATATATATATATATATATATATATATATATATTATCGCAGCGTTAGTGTGAGAAATCTCTGAAGATATCCCAGAGATTCAATAGCTCAGTGGGCTGTCACCGCGTAAGTGATGAGGTTTGTGGGTTCGAGTCCTGGGTTGAGTCAGAATTTTTTCATACTAGCCCCACACAGGAATATACTTCCTGTTTATTTAAAAAAAATAAAAAAAATAATATATATACTACTCAAAATAATTTAAGGGTCAAAGGAAATGTTTTAATCATTTTTGTAACTGTCTTTTTAAGCCAGATAGGGTTAGAATATCCCCCTTTGGGTTGTCATTTGGACTATAGACATCACGTTATTATGGGACATGCAATCATTGCACTTATCTTTAGAAACTTTTTAAGTGAACCCAGATTTCCTTTTCATGGATTTGAAGCACGAACTTAGTCAGACTAAACTGACAAACTGCCTCGAAACACCCATTGTGACACCTCATGCACCATTTGCACATGTTTTGCATGAGTGTCATTCCAAGCATCCCAATTTTAGCAATAAAATGGCTGAGCATTTTCCATTCATCATCACTTGAAATTTGAAGATGGTTCGACGACAACTCAGCATCCAAGACAGGGGAAGGGCCATTGGCTGGCTGCAAGATGGACAAACTCAGAGAACTGTGGCTCAGCGTCTAAATGTAAACCAAGGCGTTATTGGCAGACTCTGGCAGAGGTTCAGGACAACTAATGTTGTTCAGAATCGCCCCCGTTCTGGAAGACCCTGATCAACAACAGCACGAGAAGACCGATTCCTGATGATAACAGCGTTGCGACAGTGTTTTGTGACCGCACAGCATCTTCGGGATCAACTCCGAGCTGCCAGAGGCACCAACGTGTCCGACCAGACCATTAGGAATAGTCTGCGAGACTGAGGTTTGCGATGCCGGCGTCCTGCAGTCTGACCACCGCTACTTGACCGTCACAGAAGGGCTCGCCGAGATTGGTGCAGACGTCATATCCGGTGGAACCATGGTCAGTGGGCAGAGACAATGCTCACAGATGAGTCACGCTTTTCGCTCCAGTTCAATGATGGCCGAGCTCGTGTTTATCGTTGTCAAGGACAGAGATTTGCTGATCTCAACGTTGCTCAACGTCTACCATTTGGAGGAGGAAGTGTGATGGTGTGGGCGGGGATATCCATGAACTACAGAACCCCTCTGTACGTCGTCAATGGAAATTTGACTGGTCAGCGTTATCTCAACGAGATCGTTCAACCTCTGGTAATTCCACTTCTGCAGCGGATTGGACCAGGAGCTTGGTTCCAGCATGACAACACAAGACCTCATCATGCCAGGGTGGTGACCGAATTCCTGCAGCAGCAGAACGTTGAGCACATGGATTGGCCTGCATATTCACCCGACTTGTCACCCATTGAGCATGCGTGGGCTGAACTAGGGCGGCGAGTTCGATCACGTCACGTCCCTGCCGTCAACCTCCGGCAACTGGCTCAGTGATTAGTCGCAGAATGGCAAGCGATCCCTCAACGTTATTTCCAACGCCTGATGAACAGCATGCGCCAACGTTTGTCAAGAATGTGTGAATGCTAACGATGGCTACACCAGTTACTGAAGCTTCTGCGACTTGTGTGAACATCATTGTGGGGGGTGCATGACTTTTTTTCATCAGGGTAATAAACTAGTGTCGAATCAAAAGTTTTTGTTTTGTGTTTTCTGTTCTTGAGCCATCAAAGAATTATTTTGTCATTAGTCGTCACCATTTTAGCTTGTTAGCTTATATTTATATGCACAAATATTTTTGACCCTTAACGTAGTGTATATATATATATATATATATATATATATATATACACATGACGTAAACCCGTTCTCCGACCTGGGCTGAACGCCATGACGTCATCGCCATGACGTCATCGCTATGACACATGGCTTTGTCTGTGGCTCCAGGAAGAGCTTCTCGCGGTGCTAATTACAAAGATGGTAAAAGTAATTTTTTTAATGTTAGATGTTGTCACAAGCAAATGAAAATGCAGTTACTGACCAGTTTTACCATTATTAGGGCATCATTAGGGCATCATTAGGGCATCATCAGGGCAACATAGCAAGTTTGGTCTTTTACCACTGTTTTTCTCAGAAGCGTCGGTGTGTTATCACTGGCACTATGTATGAACAAATTCTAAAAATTCCTCTCTTAATCAACATCATATGGCATACTTTATCAGTGGCACATCCAAACTGCAGAGCAATAGTGCTACCACGTGTCAAGTAGTGCAAATAAGGGTTATAAAGAGATAGTATTTGATAGCTTTTGTGCTGCTGCCCAATGATCATCGAATTTGTGCCCTGACAAATGATAATGTAAATGGGTAGTGTTTGTCAAGTCCGGACCCTCGACAGTGTGTAGAGGTGCTCACTAGACTTTGTCAACTTTTCCATGGCAATAAATAAATCCTGAGCAATAATAAATTTTCGACACTTGCAGGGTGCAGAATTTCCACTGAGCATCCATGGGAATCAAACTCACACTAGTGAGAGCAGTACAAGGCCTAATTCACCCAATCTCCAAGCTGCTCATGTATTAGTAAATGGACATTACATTTTGGATCGACAACCCCTGGTCATGTGGAGACACAATGACTTGAGATTAAGCATACATGTTGCAAACAACAATGAGCATCTGAAAGGCTGTAAAATCAACCAAGCACTCCTTAAAATGCGAATTGAAAATTCACTTTGGCTAAAAAATGTTTAATAGAAAGATTGATCTGCACATTTAGTCTACAGCCCCAACCTGTCCATATAGCGGCGAGCTTCCACATTGTCCAATGCTGTGACAACCAGTTGCTGCTTAGAGATGAAAGCATCAGAGTATATTTCTTCAGTGGCCGGGCCAACACGGTCCAATCGAGCATCCACCTGTATATCCCTGTTGATAGCCCGTGCAGCCTCGGCAGCTGTGCTGCTTTTTGCTTGCTGCGCAAAACGATAGGTACATCACACAAAATCTCAAAAAAAAAGTGTTCATTATTACAAAAACGGTTTTGAAAATAAAGTGAAAGTTAGGGAAACAATTACGTTCGTGCCTCTAAAAAATTAAATAAATAAAAAAGAAAAAGTCTCCAATCACTTACTTGGATGTGACGAGGACGAAACAGGAACTGTCGGTTGAGGTTAGATTTCTCAATTAGGTCAGGATCTGTGATGGTTACCTGCAGATTATGTGTATACATGTTATGCACACAAAAGCATACACATGCATAAAGGATTTAGTCACCACACAAAGCTCAATTTGCACACAAAGGTGCCATTACAGAACAGAACGCTGATTTAAGAAGCTGACGTTGACGGAAGCAAAGATAAGCTTTAACGTTTCGGGCATTAATCCTTTGTCAGAGATAAGAAGTAAAATCGGATTCTCAAAAGGGTCACTTACATAAAAATTCCTCAGCTGAACAGGTAAATTACTTAAATTATACTGTATTCCCTCTGGTTAAAATTGTGAATCACAAAATTATTTCCATTTGTGTATATTTGTAAAATATATTTACGTTAATATAAGTTCCCTTGCAAAGAACTTTGACACAGGAGGAAGTCACGAGGCCCATTAAAACCTTCACAATGGTTGCCAGATCATGGTTGTTTGTTCCTGCTCTATTTATTTATTTTTTGTATACCAAGTCGAGGCTCCTGCAAGAGCTAACACATAGAACATATAATAGAGGGAGGGGGAGACAAAAGGAGGAGAGAGGGAAGCATAACAACAGTAGAGAACAGGGAGATCTGTGCAAGGGAGAGGGCTGGGGACTTTCAGGAAACACGACAAGGACTTTCAGGAAAGACAACAGAATTTGGAGGTGTATTTGGGGTGGATTAACGGGGGTAGAAAAGATCAAGGTTTTGGATTGGGGGAAGACATGAGATTGTGATGAACGTCTGTTTGAAGACCTGGAGGGAAGAGTGGGATTGAAGAGAGTGTGGGACTTTGTTCCAGAGGCAGGAAAAAAGAGGAATGAAAGAGTGAAGGTGAGCAGAGAGTCTCGATTTTGGCAGTTTCACCAGAAGAGGGTTGCTGACAGATTTTGTGTGTCCTGCAAGAAAATTTGGGGGACAGAGCACAGACAGAGCTGGGGTTGCAAGGCCTCTTAAAAGTCTTAAAGGCCGTCTATCCTCTTAAAGTTTGAGCATCGAGCAAGGAAGCAGCATTTTTTTTTTTTTGTATAAAACATCGAGGTTCGTGTAAGAGCTAACAATGATCACAAAAAAAAAAAAAAAAAAAACCCGGACACAAAGCATACAATAAAGGGAGCGGGAGACAAGATGAGGAGAGAGGGAAGCACACAAGTACAACAGCAGAGAACAGGGACATCGGGAGATCTGTGGGAGGGAGAGGGCTTTGGGGGAGAGGGCTTGGGGGGAGGAGGCATGGGGAAGTTGGGGGGGGGGGGTGGGAGAGGTATAAAACACATGGACACTGCTAGGACTTCCAGGAAAGAAGTCGGTATTTCAAAAAAGTGTATCTGGGGTGAATTTACAGGGGTAGAAGAGATCAAAGTTTTGGATGAGGGAAGATAAGAGATGGTGGTGAACAGCTGTTTTAAAGACCGCGAGGATGGAGTGGGATTGAAGAGAGTGAGGGAGTTTGTTTCAGAGGCGGGAGTAATGAAGGAGTGAAGGTGAGCAGAGAGTCTTGATTTTGGCAATTTCACCAGAAGAGGGTTGCTGGCAGATCTTGTGCGACCTGTAGGAATATTTGGGGGACAGAGCACATATATAGCTGGGGGAGCTAGGCCGGAGAGGAGTCGGCAGAAGGCAGAAAGACCACCAACCTGCCTGCGGTGAGTGAGTGAAAGGCCCTTGGAGTTAGCTTCATCGCGGGAGATTCCAATGATTCTGAAAGCTTTGGTTTCAACAGCGTGAAGCCGGGCTAGGTGTGATTCAGGAGCACCAGCCCAGAGGGGAAGGCAGTATTCTATTGAGCTGCGGATGAAGCCTTGTATGTCGTGATGAGCTCAGGTGTGCCAAGGAAGGACTTCGTACGATGGAAGATGCCCAGTCGGCGACTGGCTTTGGAGGCCAGCTTGGAAATGTGATTTTTCCCAGGAAAGATCATGGCAGATAGTGAAACCCAAACGCTTGAGTGACAGAACTTTTTTTTTTTTTTTTGTATACAAGATCGAGGCTCGTGAAAGAGCTAACATTAATCACACAGAAAAACAAACCGACACATAAAACATATAACATGGGAAGCGGTAGACAAGATGGGGCGAGAGGGGGAGGAACACAAACACAACATCTGAGAGCAGGGACATCG
The DNA here is from genome assembly GCF_964187855.1 of Myxine glutinosa. Lineage (NCBI taxonomy): Eukaryota > Metazoa > Chordata > Myxini > Myxiniformes > Myxinidae > Myxine > Myxine glutinosa. The sequence goes on from NC_136267.1 coordinate 53,421,678, forward strand.
AGAGATCTGTGGGAGGGAGAGGGCTTTGGGGGGGGTGGGGAGGCATGGGAGGGGGGGGGGGGTGGGAGAGGTATAAAACATATGGACACTGCCAGGACTTCCAGGGAAGAAGTTGGAATTTCAAACAAGGTGGATCTGGGGTGAATTAATGGGGGTAGAAAAGATCAAGGTTTTGGATGGGGAAAGATAAGAGATGGTGGTGAACAGCTGTTTTAAAGACCTGGAGGGAGGAGTGGGATTGAAGGGAGTGTGGGAGTTTGTTCCAGAGGCGGGAGTTTGTTACAGTTGTGCGCCCTTTCCCCCGCTAACCTCTGCTTTGTCTTTCCTCCCCACCCATGGACCCATATCCTTTGTTGAGGGGAGTGTGCAGGAACCCTGAGCTGTGCGGCTGCACTTTTGTAGTAGATATACCAAGTAGATACCCTTGATGCATATCCTTGTAAAGAACCGATCGACGTGTGCATGTGCACATGTGCATGGATTTGCAAATGCCTGCCTGTATGTCGTCGTTTCTGCGTATATCGCATCGTCCAAAAATAAAGAAGCAAGCAACTTCGGCCGCTCGAGGGAAGACGGGGCACGCCTACGACTCGGAGGCGAGCGTCGATCCCCGGGGCGGCCGGGTTCACGGAACCCTGAGCTCATTCGTTCGTCACAGACGACACGACACGACCACCGGTGAAACTGCTCTGACACGTTGGATAAAGCACGCCGTGGTGAAGCGGGCCGCAGAGCCACTCGGCACACAAGCCAGCTCACGGTCGACACATCCGTGCCGGTCACCCCGTTCGAGGAGAAGACCCGACCGATAGAAAACAACGGAGGGACTCCCGACGGGGAGCGGCAAAGATTCAGGGCGAAGCCGCAGCCTCCTCCAGTTATTTACTCTAGTTTTACGAATTACGGTGTTTGTCTTCATTTTAAGGCATTTTTAAGACATTACGCCCGGTTTACTTCAAAAACCGAGTTACGTCACGGCTTATGGTACCAATTAATGACGTAGGCCGGGGTATTACTGTATATATATTATATATATATATCGAGACCGATATATATATATATATATATCGGAAACCCGTAACAATATATATATATTTTTACGGGTTTCCCCCCCCCCCCCCCCCCGCCTTACCCCTGGTCTCGGTGGACCTCCGGACCCCAAGAGGGTCCCCGGCAGAAAGCTGTTTTAATCCCTCACTGGAACCAGCAAATGGAACAGTCGAGTCAAATGATGCAACCCCACCCGGTTATAAGCAAACCATAATATTTTATAAATCCCACACAAAGCCATACCGCAATGGGGCAATCACACACTTTCAAATCCTACGATAATATCCTTATCAAGCCCCTCAACCCCACACTCACGGCACCTCCCCCAATGTCTCTGCTCCACTCCAGGGCGAAGTCCCAATGTCTCTGTGCGCTCCCGCGATCGGGGAGTCGAGGCCCGATGGTCAATTGAGGCGTCGACGAGCGAGACGACCCCGAGGTCACGTGCTCAGCCCCCAGCAGCACAGCGGTGGAGAGGAACCTCACAAAGATTCGAATTGAGGCATCGACGAGCGAGACGACCCCGAGGTCACGTGCTCAGCCCCCAGCAACACAGCGGTGGAGAGGAACCTCACAAAGATTCGAATTGAGGCGTCGACGAGCGAGACGACCCCGAGGTCACGTGCTCAGCCCCCAGCAACACAGCGGTGGAGAGGAACCTCACAAAGATTCGAATTGAGGCGTCGACGAGCGAGACGACCCCGAGGTCATGTGCTCAGCCCCCAGCAACACAGCGGTGGAGAGGAACCTCACAAAGATTCGCTCCGATGTACACGTTGCGGTTCCACCCGCGAGCCTCCGTAGAATTCGCACGTGTCCCTCTCTGGCACGGCCGTTCCCGGCAATCCACCAGGGAATAATGCCCAGCCGACACGACGAAAGCCTGTTCCCTGCAGGGTGCTTGCGTGGCCAGAATGGCGGGCGGCTTTCGCTCCAACCCGGGTTCTCAAGGTCTGGATCCTCCGGAACCTTGCTGAGAATACCCGGCGACACCGGCTCCCCGGCGATATTTCTTATCGACCGACCTTCGCTCCACCTCTTCCGGTCTCGATCCGGATTTTCCCACCACCTTTATCAGGAGCGCTTTTAACCCTTTCAACCACAACAAGCATCATCTGGAATCAACCATGAACAGGAACCACCATAATTAGGGCCGGTATCCATAACACTTCCCCCCCTCAAGAAAGAAAGTTTGAACATAGGGAAAACTTTCGTTGTCGGCAAAATTATTTACACCAACAAGAGTAAGCTCACCCCCAAATAATCAATTCCTGTGAGCAACAACCATCCATAGTTCCCAAAAATAAAGCAACAAACTTTTCACACACCCCACAGAATTCCCCAAAATTAACTCTCTGGAAAACGCGTCCGCCACAACATTGTCCCGGCCCTTCACATGTTCAATTTCCAAGTTGAACCCCTGCAAAGCCAAACTCCATCTCATCAACCTCTGTTTTTATTTTCATTTTTTGAATGAAGGTTAAGGGGTTGATCAAAAATCCAAAGTTACGCATCTCGATAGCCCTTTTTCCGGGAGGCCAAGCCGAGTATTCACTACATGGACGCCTTTAGGAAGGTGGAGTTCACGGTTAGTCCGGGGAGGAAAGTTCACTACATGGACGCCTTCAGGAACGTGGAGTTCATGGTTAGTCCGTGCAGGAAAGTTCACTACCTGGACGCCTTTAGGAACGTGGCGTTCACGGTTAGTCCGTGTAGGAATCTCGGCTCCGCGGCTCCGCCGCATTCCGTGCTTCAACTTCTCTGGACTCCTAATAATTACGGTGGGACCACTTGTCACAGTAGTCACGGGAATAGCGGTCTCCCTCTCCGCTGCTACCCTGATAATCATTCTTTCGGGAGATGCCGTAACTCTGGGAGCCTCCATAGTAATATCGGCTGCGGCCACCACCAAAACTACCGCCAAGTTGTCCTCTTCTGTTGACCTCTCGACGCCTACGAAATACCTTCCCTACTGTTATGGTCCGACCCTCCAAATCCTTGCCATTCCAATTCTTCTCTGCCTCTTTGGCGTCCTTTGTGCTTGCAAACGTGACAAAGCCGAACCCTCTTGACTGTTGCGTTTCCCTGTCTTTTACCAACCGCACTTCCACAAGCGGTCCATATTTGTTGAAGACAGAGGTCAGAACTTCCTCCTTTGTTTTGAAGTTCGGAAATTTGGAATTCTGAATCAAGATAAAAATGAAATGATTGCCAAGTATGTTTTTAGCATGAAAATAATAGGACCACGCAGTACTACTGGGTGAGTACTGTTACGTGTTCCTCCCCGACCTCCTGGTCTCGGGATACTTCCGAGCCCCGAGAGGAGCCAGGGCAGAAAGATATGTTATTCTGGGTCAGTAATCAATAGTGAAACCACACCAAGGATTATAAACGAACAGATGTTGTATTAAAAATCACACACAATAATAAAGGTACAACCAATCGCAAGCAAAGTGCACTCAATATATCTTAAGATGGTACCATCCGCTAAAATAAGATACCTCACTGCGCCCTCCCAGTGACTGGAAAATAACCCTCCTCAATGTCTCGATAACTCAAAGGTGATCCCGGCGAAGAGGCGAGTAATGAGGCGTAGGCAAAGCGTGGCCAGTCACATGGTCCAAAGCAACATCAAACTGGCGGCGGAAAGGGAAATCCCAAAGGCGCGATCCAGACGTGCACGTTCGCAGTTCAATCAGCGACCCGCAACGTATTCTTCAAACGCCGCTTTCGCGCACACACATCCCCGGCAGACGACCGGAGGGTGAGAAAAGCTGACGCGTAGCAAAACCTTTTTCGGTGAACGCAGCGCGCGGTGCAAAATGGCCGACGGCTCTTACCTGAGTCGAAGCGCCAGGGCGAGGATTCTCCAGAACCTCAACGCCTATACCTGACTACGCAGGTTTCTCAATACTCCAGCGATAACACCTATCGCAGGAAATTCCTTTCAAGAAGACTCAAAGGTTACTCACGGCTTTCGTTCGATCACGCTCGCTACGGAGTTTCAAGACACGCGTCTTCTTCCACTTTTCTCCTCCCACCTTCTTCTTCCTCCCCTCTCTCGTCGTCTTCCGGTCCTCGATCCGGTTTCCTGTTTCATTTAAATATTAACCCTTTTTGCCTTTTAACAACAATAACCTTACCTTTTAACAACAATAATCGCCGTTTCCTTCAAACCCCAATAAGAATAATAATACATAACCAGAAATGTTTCAAGTGGAGGAAAACCACAACCACGGAAGGACCGAATCCGTAACACTTCCCCCCCTCAAGAAAGAAAGTTTGAACACAGCAAAAACTTTCTTTGCAGGCAAACTCTTTAAACAAACAAAAGTAAACTCACAACCCAAATCATCAATTCCCGTGAGCAACAATACGCAATATTCCCCAAAAATAAAGCAACAAAACTTCGAACAACCCACAGAGATTTCCAAAGTGAATTCACTCTGGAGAAAGCGTCAGCAACGACATTGTCACTGCCCTTTACATGTTCAATTTCCCAGTTAGACTCCTGCAAAGCCAAACTACATCTCATCACCCTCTGATTTTTTACTTTTAGTTTCTTTTGAATGAAGGTTATGGGGTAGTGATCAGAAATCCAAAGTCAAGCAAATCTACAGCACTTTTCCCGGGAGGCCGAGCTGAAAGCCAGGTTCCATGGTGGTTGGGTGGTGAGGCCTCAAAGTATTCACTACCTGGACGGATTTAGGAACGTGGAGTTCACGGTTAATCCGTGTAGGAAAGTTCACGACATGGACGCCTTTAGGAACGTGGCGTTCACGGTTAATCCGTGTAGGAATTTTTGCTCGGCTGCTCCGCAGCATTCAGTGCTTCAACTCTTTCTAACTTTCGTAATAATCCCGGTTGGACCGCTTGTCACTGTAGTCACGTGAATAGCGGTCTCCTTCTCAGCCACGACCCTGATAATCATTCCTTCGGGAGCTGCCGTAACTCTGGGAGCCTTCATAGTAATATCGACTGCGGCCACCACCAAAACTACCACCACGTTTTCCTCTTCTGTAGCCCCCTCGACGCCTACGGCCTGCCTTCTCTACGGCTATGGTCCGACCATCCAAATCCTTGCCATTCCAATCCTTCTCTGCCTCTTTGGCGTCCTTTGTGTTTTCAAACGTGACAAAGCCAAACCCTCTTGACTTTTGCGTTTCCCTGTCTTTTACCAGCCGCACTTCCAAAAGCGGTCCATTTTTGCTGAAGACAGAGGTCAGAACTTCTTCCTTTGTTTTGAAGTTCAGCCCACCTACAAATAACTTGCCAAATTTGCCGCCATCCCTGACTGGTGTGGTGTTGTTTTCCTTACTGGGCTTTTTAACAACCATCGGGTTACCAGAAACTTGACCACCGGCCAAATCATTCCCGACAACAAAAGATACTCCCTCTACACGAAGAGTGGCTTGTAAACCTACGGTGACTGGTCCTGACACCAAATCAGACTCTAAATGGATGACATGAAGTGGAGCTTTAACACAGCCACCAACCCCCTGTAAACGAACACTAACACCAGTTGCCGTCTTCTCTGACAATGGCAAAATGCCTTCAAGCATCAAAGATTGATGTGCTCCTGTGTCCCTCAATACCCTAACCGGTTTCCGGTTAGTCGAGTCTCCATCCAATGACACAAACGCCTCTGAAATAAATTGTTGGTAACCCTTTTGAGGGCGATTTCTCACATTTGCCATTGCATTCGGAGTTGTACTAGTCTGACTCCGCTCCTGATTTTGCCTTTCCATCGCATAACATCGGGACATCAAGTGTCCAGGTTTATTGCAAAAAGCGCAGGTAGGCCCAGAGGAGAAACTCATGGTTTGTCTTGAGCCCCCCGGAGGATAAGTCTGCCTTGGAACTGTTGCCTTCCGATTTCTCGAAGTCGTGGTATCAGAGTTATCCTCATAGTCATCTCGAGGCCGCCCCCATGAATTTTCGTTCTCCGCACCGGATGTACCATAGCTCCCCTGTTTAAGTATAGGCGAGAAGTTAGGTTTGGGGAACCCCATCCTGTGTGTTAAGGCATAGTCATCTGCCATGGTTGCTACCTCATACAACTTTGGTACTTTCCTTTCCTCCAGATGTACTTTAATGTCCTCGTGGTCACACTGTTGGAATTCCTCCACTAGGATCAATTGTCGCAATAGTTCAAAGTCTTTCCAAACCCCTTTTGAATCACACCACCGATCAAACATGGTTTCTTTCATTCTGGCAAGCTCCACATGGGTTTCACTCTCCCTCTTCCTGGCATTCCGGAATTTTTGCCGGTAAGCTTCAAGGACCAATTCATAGGCTTTGAGAATGGTTTTCTTCACTATCTCATAATCTGCACATTGGTCAATCGGTAAAGCCGAATAAATATCTTGAGCTTTACCCACCAGAACACTTTGCACGAACATGGTCCAGGACTCCTCAGGCCATTTTAGCATTTGAGCCACTTTCTCAAAGTGTAAAAAAAACTTGGCTACCTCCTTTTCATTGAAGGGTGGAACCAGCCTCACATGTCTGCCAACATCCCAGGTGTTCTGACTAGGTGTCGAACCAGTCGGCATGGATGGTACCTCTCCCCGTTCTTTCATTACATCCAGCTCCTTGAGTTTAATTTCCTGCTGAAGCGCCATTTCATGTTCCCTTAACTCCCTTTCGGCTTTTCTCTCCTCTGCTTCGAGTTCCCTTGCAGCTCTCCTTTCCTCTGCTTTTTTTCTCTTCTAACCTTTCCTGGAGTTCTCGTTCAACTCTCCTTTCCTCTGCTTTTCTTTCCTCGAGTTCTCTTACAGCTCTCCTTTCCTCTGCTTTTAACCTTTCCTGGCTCTGCAATTGCATCTCCATTTTCCGGAGCTCCACATTTTCTTGTTCCTCGGGTTACCAATCCAAGGCTCCCTCTTCCCATGTCCCTTGTCCCACCAGAGATTCTACCACCAATCTCTGCTTTCCTCATATTCGCTCAGACCTCCAAGCTAAAATGTCTGGCCAATACCAAGAGGTCCGATTTTTTTAATGCTTGGAACTGTGCCTCACTAGGGGACGCCGCTAACTTTCCTGCGTCAAACACCATGGTGACTATCCGTTAACACCTGTTAACCTTCACACATAAATTTTCCAATTTTTGAAAAAATTGGGAATGTTGGAAAAATTTCCAAATTTGGGAATTCTGGGAATGTTAGGGAATTCTTTCCCGGACGAAATTTAGGGAATTTAATCCACAGTACGAGATTTAGGGAATTTAATCAGCAAAGCCGAGTCCCCAATTTCTCCACAGTACAACAACAACACAACATGCATTTTAAAGGCCATTTTCCCTGCTAGAGCGGGGGTTAGCCTTGCGGTCCCCATGACAATCTTCTCCATTTTGCCCTATTTCTGCATCTCTCCTTGTTAACCCCCTTGCCCGCATTTCTTCTTCCACCATCTTTAGCCAAGTCTTTCTCGGTCTTCCCCGTCTTCTACTTCCTTCCACATTCATTTCCATCACTCTTCTCAACCAGTCACTTTCATCCTTCCTCAACACATGACCAAACCATCTCAAACTGTTCCTCTTCACAGCATCAATCACAGGCTCTATTCCCATCATCTTTCGCAATTCATCATTTGTCTTCCTCTCTCTCAACGATACTCTGCACATCCGTCGAACCATTCGCATTTCCACCCTTTCCAACCTTCGTTGCTGCTCTATGTTCATTACCCATGTCTCGCTCCCATAAATCATAACACTTCTCACACATGCAGCAAACACGTTTCCCTTCAGCTTCAATGACACTCCCCTCATCAGCACGCCACTCAATTCCTGAAACTTCTTCCATACACATCTCACTCGAGCAACCGTTGCCGAGTCTGATCCACCTTCTCCATTCAGCATGTCTCCGAGGTAGCAAAATGTTTTCACACCTTCCAGCTTCACGCCATCTCCAAGATCCAACTCAACATTTCCTCCATCTGCAGCTCCCTCTGTGCACACCTTACATTTGAATGTAGCTGCCACACTGGTTAATGACCCTCTCAGACCACTACATTTTTGATGAACCCACTCAGCGCACATTGTACACTGAATGGAGTTCACTCCAACACCCTTCCTACACACAGCACAGGGCCACTTCCCAGTTCTTTCCACCTCACCACATGCTTTACCACTTGCCATCACCTTCGTCTTTCCGATATTCACCTTCAGACCTTTTGTCTCCATACATTCCTTCCACGTGTTCATCTTTTCCTTCAGTCCATCCATACTTTCCGCAATCAACACCAGATCATCTGCATACAACAACTCCCACGGTAAACCCTCCTTTATGTTCTGAGCCAGCACCTCCATCACAGCTACAAATAGTAGTGGACTTAGCACCGACCCCTGATGCACTCCCACCTTCACCTCAAACTCACCACTGTTCCCGTCCTTTGTCCTTACAGCTGTGCGCGCTCTTTTGTACATTGCCATCACTACTCTGATCAACCATTCCTCCACTCCTAACTTCCTCAATGCCCATGTCAATACTTTGCGTGGAACCCGATCGAATGCTTTCTCCAGATCAACAAACCCAAGAAACAACTTCTTCCTCTTCTCCATGTACTTCTCCTGCAACTGCCTCACAATGAAAAGCGCGCCTGTCGTTCCTCTTCCTGGCATGAATCCAAACTGCATTTCGTCGATCTTCACTTTCTTCCTTATCCTCCTCTCCAACACCCTTTCCAATACCTTCATTCCATGCTCCAATAACTTTATCGCTCGGTACGAGCCACACTCCAGAGGGTCACCTTTCCCCTTGTATAGAGGGCCGAGGGTACTCGGTTCCCAATCCACTGGAATGCGGCCTTCTTTCACCACCAGATTACAGATCTCTGTCATTCTCTTCACACCCCAACTTCCTGCTGCCTTCAACATATCTCCCACAACTCCCGTCGGCCCTCCCGCTTTTCTACCCTTCATTGCTTTTATCGCTTCCTCAACTTCCTTCTCAGTTATCTTCTCTGCCGGTCCTAAAACTGGGTTACTCTCTATGTTGCCATCCCATTCATTCTCTGTATTCAACAGCATTTCCATATATCTTTTCCGTCTTCCTTTAATTCCATCTGGGTCAACAACGATTTGTCCCACTTCATCCTTCAAGCAACTCACCCCCATCACATCACACCTCTCTTTCGCTATCTGCTTTGCAATCCTGAATACCGCTTTCTGACCCTCTTCCGAATCCAAGCGTTCTCCGAACATTTTCCTACATGCCTCCTGCGCCTTTGCTACCTCTTTCTTTGCAGCCTTCCTGGCTGCCTTATAACTTTCATACTCTGCTGTTTCTGCTCCCGTACCCTTCGCCTTCTGCCACTCCTTGAACTTCTTCCTCTTCTCGTCAATCCTCTTTCCAACTTCATCATCCCACCACCATGTTTCCGAGTGCCTCGGTGGTCCTTTTGTCCATCCACATACCTCCACAGTACTCCACAGTACGAGCCCCCAATTTCAATCTGGGTCAATCCCGAATGAATGTTATTAGGGAATTTTTTACCCCGGACGAAGACCCAATTTCGAGCCCACGAGTCAACTGGACAAGCCCCCAATTTCTGTTACGTGTTCCTCCCCGACCTCCTGGTCTCGGTATACCTCCGAGCACCGAGAGGAGCCACGGCAGAAAGATATGTTATTCTGTGTCAGTAATCAATAGTGAAACCACACCAAGGATTATAAACGAACAGATGTTGTATTAAAAATCACACACAATAATAAAGGTACAACCAATAGCAATCAAAGTGCACTCAATATTTCTTAAGATGGTACCATCCGCTAAAATAAGATAACTCACTACGCCCTCCCAGAGACTGGAAAAGAACCCTCCTCAATGTCTCTATAACTCAAAGGTGATCCCGGCGAAGAGGCGAAGAGGCAAAGAGGCGAAGAGGCGAGTAATGAGGCGTAGGCAAAGCGTGGCCAGTCACGTGGTCCAAAGCAACATCAAACTGGCGGCGGAAAGGGAAATCCCAAAGGCGCGATCCAGACGTGCACGTTCGCAGTTCAATCAGCGACCCACAACGTATTCTTCAAACGCCGCTTTCGCGCACACACATCCCCGGCAGACGACCGGAGGGTGAGAAAAGCTGACGCATAGCAAAACCTTTTTCGGTGAACGCGGCGCGCGGTGCAAAATGGCCGACGGCTCTTACTTGAGTCGAAGCGCCTAGGCGAGGATTCTCCAGAACCTCAACGCCTATACCTGACAATGCAGGTTTCTCAATACTCCAGCGATAACACCTATCGCAGGAAATTCCTTTCAAGGAGACTCAAAGGTTACTCGCGGCTTTCGTTCAATCACGCTAGCTACGGAGCTTCAAGACACGCGTCTTATTCCACTTTTCTCCTCCCGCCTTCTTCTTCCTCCCCTCTCTCGTCGTCTTCCGGTCCTCTATCCGGTTTCCTGTTTCGTTTAAAATATTAACCCTTTTTGCCTTTTAACAACAATAACCTTACCTTTTAACAACAATAATCGCCGTTTCCTTCAAACCCAAATAAGAATAATAATACATAACCAGAAATGTTTCAAGTGGAGGAAAACCACAACCACGGAAGGGCCGAATCCGTAACAGTACCAGGCCTTTGCTGGGCTCTGTGCCTACTCCAAGAACCGCCATATTCTTGAGCATCTCACAGCCAATGGCCCCACAACCAACCTGGAGGAAGAGAACAAAACAAAATGAACTCGTGTCCTTATTGCCAGCAGGTTGTTTCAAACGAAAATGTGTTTTACTTTATATCATATCATTCAAGGTTTGCAAATGTTGAGATTTTCTGTTCAGAATATGTGCCATACCAATAACAATATTGATTCTTTCGCTGAATAGTCTTTACGATTATCTGCCAATAATTAGGAATCTTCAAACAGACTGGCCTGAAGTAAGTAACTTCTGAGCTTTACTGCCATACCATGAAGGCCTGAAGGCCTTGAAGTGCTTTGCATGTCTCATGACCAACACACATTCTCAGTGCATCATAACGATCTCTCCTAGAACACAGCAAGTGTGGAAAAAAACACAACACATGTATGTTATTTTAAAAGCTGACAAAAGCACAATAAACCAGAAGGGCACTCGGTAGAGCAGATACCTCCACCAGGCTGAATAGTTTAGGATTTGTATCCCACTGATAGGCCATATCTGCATCCAGACCTTAACCAAAATATATTTGGCTTGTTATTGTCACCTACCCAACTCATCCATCAAGTTTCGTCCGAATCCGTCCACAACTTTTTGATATATCGTGCTATTTATAGTTTTTGGTCCCATCTGTCAATGGTGAAGAATCAGTTGACAATTTAAAAAAAAAAAAGGATCAGGATCTGGACCGTCACCAAAATCTAATCATTTCGTCCGTGTCACATACCCAACCTCTCCACCAAATTTTGTCCGAATCCATCCACAACCTTTTGAGATATCCTGTTCACAGACAGACAGGGGTGAAAACATAACCTCCATCCACCTTCGGTGGTGGAGGTAAACATATCTTCCTCTAGCCACGCACAAAGCAGCTGAACGTATGCAAAAAACATTTCTTCCACAAGCCGCGGGCATGACCTGCTTCTACATTTGCAGCCCTGTGCTTCGCATTTTCATGGCTTTTCGCAGCCACATAAAAATATTTTGGTTGCGCGACAAGCAAGCTGTGCGGCATGTCCCACCATTGCATGATAAACCGAGCTGTGTGGCATGTCCTACCAGCTGATGAATACAGCATCACCCACGAGTTACACAATGAAAAAGCATCATGCATCTAATCAGGCTGCTGAATACGGCATCCCCAGCGAGTTATACATTATGAAAATGCTTGACCGCAACTACCACCTTCTGCGTAAGACGTTATCCCCTGCGAGTTACATAATGGAAAACGCTTCACCACATCTATTGTTAGCTGCCAAAAACAGATTCATCTGATACCATCCCACACAAACAACGTGCAGACTATTCACCCCTCCTGCAGCTACCCACAATGCCCACATGACTACTTCTGTCCAGCGTGGCCTGGGACTCAATCATTCATCTCATCCCGCTGCTTTCACCTGTGTTTTGCCTCGCCTCACTCTGCTCATTGATCAAACATGGCTCCCAAGCCCAAGCGCAAGCGCAACACCAGTGCAAGAGATATGTCGACTACCAAGAGGCAGAAGAAAGTGACGAGCCTGAGCCAGCAAGTGGAGCTGCTGGACCGGCTTTCAAGAGTAGAAAGTGCAGCCTCTGTGGGCAGGCATTATGACATGAACTAATCCACTGTTTCCTACATACGGAAGAATGAGAAGGTGATCCGAGAATGTGTTGCGGCGAGCACTGTACAGAGCACCAAGGTGGTCACCCAGGTCCAGGACGTCCACATAGAAAGGATGGAGAAGGCTCTGACATATAGATAGAGGACAACAAACAGAAGAACATGGCTTTACGTGGACCTCTCATTTGCGCAAAGGCGAGACATATGTACGCGTATCTGTTGGAACGGGTGGCGCTAGCATGAGTGATGCGGGTGGAGCTATGATTGATGCGCTGAGCGATGCGGGTACAAGCAGTCCATTCTGAGCGAGCAGGGCATGGTTTCACCGAGCAGGGGATGGAACGCCATTATCAAGGTTTCCGAGGAAAGTGAGAAGGCGGGCAATGATGAGAAGGAAGAGGTGCTAAGGTCAAACCTCACATTCAAGTTCCTGGCTGAGGTGCTGTAGGATATGCGGGCAATTGCCGACAAGGTGCAAAATGCTGACCCGGTCATGGAGCATCACCTCAGGTTTAAGAGGGGGTTGGATAACATGTTCCTCCCATATTGGGAGCATGTTGCTCTCAAGCCTGGTGTTGGCTTAGCGGTTAGGGTGCCGGCTTGGGATCCTAGGATCCTGGGTTCGAATCCCGGTCGATCACTGAATTAACACCAGGGGGGTTGACTCAGCCTGTCATCCTTCCGAGGTCGGCAAATTTGAGTACCAGCTTGCTGGGATGAATGATCCCGGTGTGTACCCCGGTTTAGAATAGGTACACCGTATCCCTGCGCATCGTAAGAGCGTGACCAAGGGTTGGCGTCAGGAAGGGCATCCGGCCATAAAACATTGCCTCAAACAGGGAACCATGATTGTCATGGGGCCCGCAAGGCTAACCCCCGCTCTAGTGGGGAAAATGGCCTTAAAACGATCATTCATATTATTCCCATACGAGAAGCTACATCGAAACCTGCAGCATTTTTAAAAGAAACTGAATTCATGTGCATTTGCAGTCCAATTTTTTTTACTAACTTTTAAAATTTCACCCTACGAATCAGGAACTGCCGGGAACCTATCCCTCTTTTCCCCCAATGAAACAATATCCGCACATTCGCGGCTTCGACATTCGTGGCATTTTCCAGGAATGTATCCCCCACAAATGTTGGGTCCGACAGTAGGTCAAAACAATAGTGGAGTTAGACTTGTGATAGTTCTCCATTACGAACACTTTGTTCTTCATATAGCTGAGGCATTTACATGAATCAATCAATGATGGGGAAGGAAGAAAATAACATAATCAGGGTTGCCCTTTCCAATGCACCCAGTCTCATAATAATAGGATAAAAACAAAAAGGTTAAAAGCATTTTAAACTGTGTACATTTTAAGGGGCACTCTGTACATGCCCTTTGAAATGGACGAATAATCTGCAAGGCACTTGTACGTCGAGTAGCAAACTCTCCTCAATCTGTAGAATAGTACGGATTCAGCAGTCGACGAGGAATCCAGAAGGCTAGCTGCTGTTAATTATCATGCTTCATCTTGTGCAAGTAAAGATTATGTGTTCGCAACCATGACAAATTAATACATAGGGTGCTGCATTCAACGCAAGCCAAATGGAATGCCAAAAGGATTATGAGGAATGGATACTGGTTAGAATATGGTTTTCACTCATAAAAATCTGGTTCTACTTGGGAGGATCCAAAAGGAAAGTAACACCAACTAGCACAGCTGCCCAGCAAGGCTAGGCTCAGGTCCATCCAACATTTGGGCCACTGAGTGTTCTTCATCTGGGACTATGGAGTGTCGCGCAACAAGTGTGAAGTACCCTCCAATGAAGAGAGAGGCGGTAGGCATCATGTGACGACAATATGCTGTATCTTGCTAGGCAAGTTGTGCTAGCTGTCAGTGCTTTCTTTTTTGCATACGACTGCTATGTTTGGCTGAATGGGAAGTGGTTTTTAAAAGTTCAAAATAAAAATTGTCTTGCATTTACTGAACGCAAATTTGAACTAGAAAGCATCTCAAAATGCAAAGCCCACCCACGCCCACTTTGTACTCAAACTATACCAACGATGACAGTTTTCAAAATTTTACATTTTATTCATTTGTGTTCTCCATACATTCATGATGGTTTGTTGAAGATTTTATGACAAAAGCTCAATTGGTAAAAAAATTATGGTCTGAGCAAACACGCTGAAGCTCAATGGTAAATCAAAAAATAAACAAACACGGAAGTGATTTTAAAAATGTGGCGTCTTGTGGTTGACGTGCTGCAGCAGAGCTAATAAGGGCTATTTATAGTCAACTGAATTTTCCCTTTCATGCCTGGACAGACGGATGGACAAACACAAACACAAACACACGATTGCAAAACCCTGACTACCAATGCGTTGGGAGGGGAAAGGGGAGAGGGCTAATTAACTTGAGTGTGACATAAAAGTACCATTCTGCATATTTAAATTAGTTCTATCACGTATGAGTCTGAACGAGAGTCCAAGGTTCTACCGTACAGTTGTTTGATTTTGATCACATGTCAAATCCCGAACAATAATTACTTGGGCAGGATATGTTCACATTGGTTGAGAAAATTTTGTTCAGGCCCAGATGGTTAAAGGAACAAAAAAAAACAATTATTTCTCCACCCACCTAAAACTTACCTGGGTAGAAATTCATCTTCATTACCAATTTTCAACTTTTCCATAACTTCTATGGCATCTAAATAAAACTGGAAAAGGAAAGTGAGAGAGAACAGAAAATTTCAAAATTATTGGTCAAGTAAAATCTTACATGCCATGACTGATCCTCCAATAATTTAAAAGAAAACTCTTACAGCATCTTGACTATGTCCCTGGATGAGTTTTGAGTTTTTTCAGGACATAAAAGGCAATGCAGACAAAGGCCCCATTTGCACTCAAATACTTCCAACAATTAATTTTTCTTATTCCTTCAATCAAAATAAGCATGAACTTCCCCACTTTATACAGTACATGCTGACAAAGCAGATCCTGCTGTTCACTGCAGCTCCCTAGACAGGAGGTAATATCGCAATCGTATTTGAGCGAGAAAATTACCTCCTACATTATTGACCTCGATAAGCCAACTCGCCCGAGGAAAGCACCATCTCTAAATACGTGTTTCTGGTTGCTTCAACATCCTCAGCTACAGCATGTCAGCTCACTCAAGAGTGGGACATGTACTCTGTGCTGATGATGGCCATCCAGCAGAAATACGTGTTCACAGATGGGGCTTCGCACAGGCAAGCTGGCTCATCGAGGTTGAGAATATAATTTTCACACAGACAACACTGCTACACGCCCTAGGAGGCTGGAATGAGCAGCCACATCTACTTTTTCAGCATTTGTACAACCAGAGGAGCTTAGGTTTCTCGTACAGACTTGGCATTTAATATGGAATTTTTTTTTTGTGGGGGTGAACTTACTTTTCAAGATGTCTTAGAACCAAAAGTTCATTGGAATTAGGTTGAAATTATTCTAGATTTTGTTAATGCGACATTTTAAAAGAAACAAAAAGCACATTTGACATTTCGAAACAAATAAATTGATCCTTGAAAGTGATGTAAACTGATATCGAACTCAATTCATGGACAGTACTGTGTTAAACTTCTGTACGTTTTCCAGAAGTATCTCTTTATTTTGCACATTAGCCAAAAAATTTTTTTAACAAAAACAAAAGTTAAATGACGACTGGGATTACGGACAGTAAAATTACAGTTCAGTACTTCATGTAACCCCCACGAGCATTCAGGAGAGCACGTACACGTTGAAGCATGCTGTTCACGAGATTTGCCAAGGTTTGGACAGGCATCGCTTGCCATGCAGTGACAATAGTCTGCTGCAATTCACGCACGGAGGTCGGCTGCTGGTCCAAGTGGTCGATTTGACGCGTTAATTCTGCCCACAAGTTCTCTATGGGATTCATATCCGGGGACATGGCAGGCCACTCTATATGCTCTACACCGCGGTCAGCATGAAAGTGTTGGATCATGCAAGCACGATGAGGCCGTGCATTGTCATCTTGGAAGACAAAGTTTCCTCGAAAGGCTGCACAAGCAAATGGAAGCAATTTTCTTCCAGAATGGCCCTGTACTTGAACTGGTTCAGGTTTCCATTCAGAACAACCAGGTCAGTTTTGCCCCCTGCATGAAAAGCAGCCCAAACGGTCACCCCACCACCTCCAGCTTTGGACTCTTGGCACTATACAATCTTTGTTGTAGGCTTCATGCACTTGTCTGCGCACTCAGACGCGGCCATCTTGACGATAGACCAGAAATATAGACTCGTCACTGAAGATCACGTGATTCCAGTGTCCTGGCTGCCACTGACGGTGCTCTCTGGCCCACTGCAATCGGCGCTGGCGGTGTTGTCTGGTCAGGCGTGGCTTTCTCAGGGGACGCCTGGCACGATAGCCTGCTTGAACCAGTCGTTGGCTGACTAGCCTTCTGGATACAGGCACATTTGTCAGTTGCTGCCACTCAGCCCTAAGCCGATTAGCTGACTTGGTACGGCCATTGCGGACTAACCGGTGCAGCTGGCGATCATCCCTCCTTGTGGTTCTGCGTGGACGTCCTGGCCTCGGTATTGGAGTAGGGACACCCCTCTGAGCATTTCGTTTCAGGATCTTTGACACCTGACCTTGAGTGATGCCATACTGCCGAGCAATAGCACGCTGTTTCATGCCGTAATTTCGTAAAGCCACCACTCCATGACAAACAGCATTGTCGAGTTGACGGACCATCTCCAGAGGAAGCAGCAATAACTTTTGGAGAAGTGCAGCAGTCGTTTTCCACCAATACAGAACGCAACAACCCTTGTATACCCGACTGTGAAGCCAATCATCAAATGCACCTGTCCGTACATTTTGCCACGCCACCTGTGATATAATCCTGTTGGTGACTTCTTGCTGCGACAGACAATCAGTGACATGGTTCTTTTAACAAATAAATCACCAAAGTGTAAAAGAAACTCACCAGATTGATATACTGAGTTAAGAAAGTAAACCCAAGTCAAGAAAAAAAATATATTCCATATTAAATGCCAAGTCTGTAGTTGCAATTATCCTACCCCCTCTCGAGCTTGGCTTTGTGTGGATCATATAAAGGATGGTGTGTGGCAGGCACATCCCGTTTGTCAAGATTTATGCAAAAATCGCCACGATGACAGTCCCTGATCCCAAAACAATGAAGGAGTTTATAGTTTATATTCCTGTCATCATAAACCTATACCTCTACGACTTATGTCCTTTTTAATGTTTTTTAAAATTTCATCAGTATGATGGAAATTAATGAAAAACAAATTGGTTTTATATGGAGTGGTCACTGGTCAGGCACGTGGTCTGGAGGTGAGGATAATGGACTATAAATTCAGAGGTTGAGTTAAATTTAGCCAAAAGCAGTAGTCTTAAGGATTTTGGAAACCAAGCTAATCTTCAGAGAATCATCAAGAAGAGAAATCATTATCACATTGTTGATTAAAACAAGAATGACCGCACTTTAGTCACAACCTGCGGCAAAATCTGTTAACGGACGGGTCGATTGAGAAACGCGCATTTAAAGAACTCTTAAAAGATGAACAGCTCAATTGGAAAACACACATTTAATGCTATTAAAAAATTAACTCGACAACTCTCATCAATGTCACCGTCCTCACAGTTATATCACAACAAGCTGATTCCTAACACAGTCACAGATTGCCTAAACCAATATGGGGCCGTTCAAAAATTATGTAACGCTACTTTTAAACTACATGTTATGGCCACGACAGCATAGTTAGCATATTTTTTGGGGAACTTGCGTAACGTAACGCTTGATTACGTAACGTAACACTGGATTACAATCATTTTGTCTCGGTGTTATGGCGGGTGGAATCAAGCAACAGATGTGGGTCTGGCAGCTGTCCAACCAATGGGTGCACATTTCAAAAATCGACCCCAAACAAGAACCCTAGCAACAACTCAAACCTCATGTAGACCTGCGACATGTCACCAGTAAAAAAAACCCCAAATGTCTCAATCAGCTTCAAGTATGAAGTATGAAGTAATCTGCTAGCCCTGCCCAAGTTGATCTATATGTAGTACCAGTCCACAACTCTCCATTGGTTGACGACTTTAGCGTAACGTGAGATTTGCCATCAAGTTCAACCCATGAAAAGGCAGTACCACCAAAAATCCTTCTGGGTAATTATTTTAAAATAACATGTGGCTGAATAATACTTTGATATAGGAAGTGGTAATGTGTAAGGCAAACCCATTGGAAGAGTGGTGAAAATTTCCCTGTGAGAGCTTTCAGGGCCTCTTGAGCTACAAGTCCACCTAATGTTGCCACCAGAGGTGGAAAGCAGCCTTGTGAGCTCACTGAGAGGCAGGTGATAACACGTCGATCAGGCTCCACCTAAAAGGAGAAAAAGCGAAGATGCAAATGAAGCAGCAAAGAAAATAAAATCAAAATTAAAAAGTGAAAAGTTTGATACTTCTTTTTAGGTCATTAAAAATATTTGTATCATTCAAATTATAAACAACCCTTTAAACTGCAACAATTGATACAGTTTTCAAGTAGAGGCTAATAAACAGAAAATACCAAAAATGGAGGAGGTTTGAACTTTCTGGCTTGGAGTGACTCATGAAAATATATCACCTTTAACGGCGAGTTGTAAAATATGAAAGTAGATCAAAGAAATGGAAGCATAATTAGTTAAATAAAGATTATTTGAGACAAGAGTCAATTTGCAATCTGTTCCAGTGAAGCTGCATGTTTCAATTGAAAAACTGCTCACAGAAAGTTAATCATAATCAACATCAAAGAAGAGCAATTTGAAAAACGAATTTCAATACGGTGCTGTTCTAATCCTGTTGAAGACAATTTTTGGCCTTTTTAATATATATTTTTTGTGGGGGCCTGAAACACGTCCTTACACCCTGAAGAAATGGGGTCAGGGATCATTTAATATTACGTTTCACATAGCTACAAAGGCTTATGCACTAAAGGGCAATATAAAAAAAAATCAAACTTTTTTTTCAACATTTTCAATGTATGGCTGATTTTGAATGTATGTTTATAAAACACTCCCTGACACTCGCTGATGAACCTCCGACAGTTTGACGAAGATCTGTTTGGCCACCTCTAAGAAAATTGGCAAAAAACAAACACACAGCCAAATCTCTCTTTATAGTATCGTGAGATTACACCAATCTGACCATCAGTTTGGATTTCATCCTCATCATACAACTCTCATGGACATGCTGCCTAACCTGTCTCAGCAAAGGGGGGGGGGGGGGGGGGAGACTCCAAATCTCAAACAAGAGGCCAGCACCGTCTCCATCGCGGTAATGAAAACTTATTACGGTTCATCTTTTCATCATAATATATTGTTACGGATTCGAGGTACGGCACTCCCGTTACCAAGGGGGGGTTAATCCCCTTGTCCTTTAAGCTGGCTGTCTCCGATCCTGGAAACTATGACGTCACTTCCGGTCGGTAGTAGCCAGGGTCATTGTTCAATGAAGTCCCAAATACCTGCTTACTAGGACCGACCGTAAGCGAGGAGATAATTTCCACCCGAGCCGCAGCGTTAATGGATACGCCGAGCGAAGCGAGCTGCGACTCGGGCCATGAACAAAAAGACTAAACCCGATTCTGAGCGGTTCTGCCAAATCGCGCCGCAGGTACTCAATTGAGGAAATCACGAAAGCGATCGGATGAGAGGAAACCAAAGTAAAGGAAGAACAGATATTTATTAATTATGTACACGAAACCCAAAGAGGGAATGAAAGAAGGGCATATACAAGAAGAGGAAGAAGCAGATACACAGGGCAAGCGAATACAGTCTTACTTATCACGCCCAAGACAACACAAATGGACTTACACGAAAGGGTAGTGGTAGGAAGGAAGAGAAGGTTCATGCAGATGGCAGGCGTCGAGCTCACGTCAAGCTCACGCTCCGGTCCACGCTTTGGGTTTGAGGTGAAACCCGGCAAGCAGCTCCGTGTGTAGTTGAACGCGACTGCTCATCTGCTCTTGATCAAATCTCGATCAACCTCTGCCGCTCTGCCGATCAAACCCCGTGGCTCTCTCTGGCTCATCTGCGCGTCTCACCACCTTCACCTCTCTTCGACCACCTTCACCTCTCTTCGACCACCTTCACCTCTCTTCGACCACCTCTCTGTCAGTAGTCCGCCGCGAACGCTTATATCACGTCCTGGGAAATCAACCCGCGTCCGCCTCGCTCCACCTTCCGGTGAACACGCCTCGGCCTGGATTGGTCGCGAGGGTTCATCGGCAACTCCCTTCATGGCGCGTTGATGGGGCCACGCCTACGTTCCTGGCGCTCCTCCCCCTTCTTCTCCACTCGGCTGCGTAGTCAATGGCGTCTTGAGATGGGCGCTGCAGCTGGCAGAGACGCACAATCTAATTTGGAGGGCGGCTATGCCGCAAAATGAATCGCGATTTGGAAAGGGGCCTAGGTTATTTGATTAATGCAACGCAGAGTCAAACTATTGGAAACAGATCCTTACTTGAAACACATACTGAGATAACTGAAAGAGGTCCTATGGTGTCCTACGTGTTGCAAAATGGACTAGCTAGGGTGCGACCTTTGACCTTTACCAAATGGGGATATTTACTTACAGGGAATTATTTACAAGGCTTATTATTTTACAAGTGAAGGTTCTAAAAACCATAACAATATACTTATGTCAAGTTTGGTCAAAATCCCATCACTGATTCACAAGTTAACTCGGTAACAAAATTTTTATATACATACAAGCATATACACACACACACACACACACACACGACCAAAAGTATGCGGCCACCCGAACATCGAACATCTCATTCCAAAATCATGGGCATTAATATTGAGTTGCCTCTGCCTCCCCCCCCCCCCCCCCCAACCCCCTGTGCTGCTATAACAGCCTCCACTCTTCTGGGAGGGCTTTCCACTAGTAGTCAGGCAGATAGGTGTAACAATTGTGGGTTTATACGTACAAGCATGAAATTTGGCACAGTCATAGATAATAGTCTAATGAATAATTCCAGATATGGACCCACCGCGAAAACGTCCTATGGTAGCCGTGGCGGCCATTTTACAAAATGGCCGCTTTTAGTCTAGTGGCTAGATAGGGGTCTCGTGCACCCCCCGAAATATACTTCTCATTGGTGTCTATAGATAGGAAAAAATGTGTAGAAAATGATTTGCTATGTTAAATAGTTGAAAAAATGTCCCACGTATCATTTTTATGCAAATTAGTGCAAATTAGCAAATTAAATAAAGTGCAAATTAGCAAATTAAATAAAGTTTTTATTTATTTATTGCAACTTGTTATCGTATCTTATCTTTTTTTTCAGTTGGCGTTTCGAACAGCAAAATGTCTAAGAGTTATCAGCTAGTGGATCCACTGCAACCTGGACAATCAAAGGCGCAGGCACAGACGGATTGGAACAAGTGCGTTTTGTGCCAAATAATCACACGAGAAAGTTTGCAATGCCCAGCAGAATCAAAACGGCACGATGTTGGAGTTGGTTATTCTACCATTGCCTTCAACATCAGACGTTTCAATGAACTTCACGAATTACCGATGCCACTAGAATTAGGACGCCTTGATGACGGGAATGGCATTGAAGCTACGTTTCTGGAGAACAATGCCAAGTGGCACAAATCTTGCCATACAAAATTCAATAATATAAAACTACAACGAGCAGAAAAAAGGAAATGCACACAGGGTTGCGACCCTGATGCTACTCCATCCAAGAAATACACTCGTCAAGTCGCTCATCATGAAGTGGCAGCATCGGATGTGTTTTTTATGCGAAGATGTGTCAACTTCCGAACCACTCTGTGAGGCATCAACTTTTCGTCTAGACTCACACGTACGAAGATGTGCATTAGACCTGCAGGACGAGAGGCTACTTGCAAAATTGAGTGCTGGGGACATGGTCGCACAAGATGCAAAATATCATCCAAGGTGTCTTGTTTCACTTTACAACAAAACTAAATCATTACAAGATAAACAGAAGATGGACACAACTGATAAAGTCAACCATGGGATTGCACTAGCCGAGTTGCTGTCATTTATCGATGAAACAAGAATAGATGAAGAGCATGCCCCTGTCTTTAAACTTGCAGATCTCGTCAAACTTTATTCTAATCGTCTAAAACAACTTGGAGTGGAGCAGCATGTCAGACAACATAGCACAGAGTTAAAAAATCGTATCCTGGCCCAAATCCCAGACCTTACGGCTCATAAGGAAGGGCGTGATATACTAGTTGCATTTGATAAAGATGTAGGACCTGCCCTCCGTAAAGTCTGCAAAGAAGACTACGATGACGAAGCCATATGTCTTGCAAGGGCAGCGGAGATAGTACGTAGAGAAATGTTCCAAACTGCAGCTAAACTGCAGCATGGCATATATGTGTATCTAGTCATTTCATTAGAACATAAAGAAGCATTTGCGTCGTCCGGTAAAAAATAATCGCGGTCAAAACGGCCATTTTGTAAAATGGCCGCCATGGCTACCATAGGACGTTTTCGCGGTGGGTCCATATCTGGAATTATTCATTAGATTATTATCTATGACTGTGCCAAATTTCATGCTTGTACGTCTAAACCCACAATTCTTATGATGGATACACCTATCTGCCCGACTATAGTTGTTGGAACATTGCTGCGGGGATTTGCTTCCATTCAGCCACAAGAGCATTAGTGTGATAAATATGAAGAGGATTCGAATGGAATATAACGGGTTGTACGAGAAAGAAGAGGGTTTCGGTTTGGTATCTGTCTTTTGTGAGCGGACGCTCGAGAAAGGTACGACAGGGAATGAATTATTTGCTTGCTTGTGAACAATGAAATGCTAGTAGAATCTTTGCTGTAGTTCTGATATTATTCTTTGTTCTGTGCGTATAGGGTATGTGGAGATAGATTTCAATAAAGCCTCATATCTGGAAACGAGGTCTCGACTTGATTTCATAACAATCTATTAAAATCCATCTCACTTCTCGAGTACCATGGACAAGTTTCTCAAACCGGAGAGGTTCGACTGGGATCCCGATGCCAGCAATGCTGGACGACGCTGGACGACGCTGGACCCACTGGCTCAAATCCCTAGATGTCTACATGCGAGCTTTGCCCGAAGCCGCGGACCAACAGAAGATGGAGGTTCTCACCTGCAACATGTCCAGCGATGTCTAAGACTAGTTCTCCCACTCTGAAACCTACGCTGACTATAGCGACCCTGCAAACTCGATGTAAAACCACGAATCACTGTTCACGCTCGACATTTGCTCGCTACACGCAGGCAAGAAGCCTTTGGAGCAGTACACGCAGGAGTTATGACAACTCGGCAAAGAATGTGGGATTCTGGATCAGACGGCCCTCAATGATCTAATGCGAGATGTTTTCATTACTGGTCTCCTATCTCCAGCCATCCGTCAGGGGCTGCTGGGGACCGAGACTATAACCTTTCAGGCTGCGTACGAGCAAGCCCGAGTATTGCAGTTGGCCCAGTCTCGATCGGAGACATACATACAACCTTATCTGTCAGCGCACGCTGCTACCGCCGAGAAACGCACCGACGTGGTAACAGCCACAGTGTCAAGTTGTCCATCGCACGCCGCTTGCCAGGATTCCCTCGACGAGAATCCAGATGCTGAGGAGAGCAGTTTGATTACTACGGCGGCTACAACCCCCTGCTGCAATGACAGGCAAATGTTTATTTTGCGGGAATCACAGACATCCTAGGAGCTTATGTCCTGCTAGAGATGCGCTGTGTAATAGCTGTGGTAAGAAAGGACATTTAGCCAAAGTCTGTCGATCAGCTAAGACCAGGCGAACGACATTCGCAGGGGCACGCGCCTCGAGAACGGCTCTGGGGGATGCACCTCATGGCCTGACGAGGGCTATGATTCCTGTGGTGATTAACAGCGAAGCTGCAAACACTTTGACACTGGAAGCAGTGAAAGTTATGTCAGCGAGGATCTTGTTCACAGACACGGCTGGTCCACTGTGCCGGCCTCGCAATGCGTGTACATGGCCTCTGCGGCTCTATGGCAAAGTTCCAAGGGATTCTGTGTAGTGAACTTGGTAGCTAACGAGATACTATACTCGGATGTTAAAATGATGGTATTGCCGAATCTGTGCTCTGACGTACTCCTGGGACTTGATTTTTTGAATAGGCACGGGCGAATAGAGATGTGCTTCAATAGTGCACAGTCCACTAAAGTCTTCTCGGTATGTAGCTTGACGGAGATGTCGATCGAACCACCCCCACTGTTCCCATGCTTAAACCCTAATTGTCACCCTATAACTGTGAAGTCTCGGCGATATTCGCGCCCAGATGCACAATTTATAGCCGACAAGACCAAGCGGCTTCTAAACGAGGGTATAATTGAGCCTAGTAGCTCGCCCTGGAGGGCTCAAGTGCTCGTTGTCAGTAATCCTAATTACCGGAAGGGTATGGTCATTGACTATTCCCAGACAATCAATCGCTTTACCCAACTTGACGCCTACCCTCTACCAAAGATGGATGACATGGTCAGAGAGGTATGTACCTACCGGGTATTCAGTACCTTGGACCTCCGAAGTGCGTACCACCAGATACCAATCAGGGAAAGTGATCGACCTGACACCGCTTTCAAATCTGGTCAAAGGCTGTATCAGTTTCTAAGAATTCCTTTCAGAGTCACAAACGGGGTTGCGTGTTTCCAACAGGTCATGGATGACATTTTAACCAGGGAACAACTGAAAGATGTTTTTGTATATGTCGATAATGTCACCGTATGTGGCCGCAATCAGATAGAACATGACTCGAATTTACGGCGGTTATTGGATGTCGCGAAGAAATACAGACTGACCATCGAAGAGAAGTGTAATTATTCCATCCAGACAGTGGATTTTTGGGGGCACACCATGACCGGAGGGGAGATACGACCTGATGCCGCTCGGCTACAACCTTTGCTCGAAAAGTCTCCTCCCACCGACCGTGCGGCCTTGCGCAGAGTACTGGAACTGTTTGCGCACTATTCAAAGTGGATACCCAGGTTCTCAGAGAAAATAGGGCCTTTGGTGGAATGCAAACTATTTCCACAGAACGTAGCTGCAAAGGCCACTTTTCAGCTATTTCAGCTATTGAAAACAGACATAGCTAATGCTGTTGTGATCTCGATCGACGAGACTATTCCTTTTATGATCGAGACAAACTGGTCAAAGTCTGTCTCGATCAGACTCGACTGTGCTATTGCAGCTACCCTCAATCAGGCTGGGAGGCTGGTCGCCTTTTTCTCTCTGACACTGTCTGATAGTGAAAGGCGACATTCCGCTATAGAGAAGGAGGCTTACGCGATCGTTGAAGCCATCAGACGGTGGTGTCAGTTCCTTCTAGGGAAACATTTCCAGTTAATCACGGACCAAGTCAGTTGCGTTCATGTATGACGGATGCCATATGCAGAAGATTAAAAATGAGAAAAATTGCTCGCTGGTGTGTGGAATTAGCCGACTTCAGTTTTGACATCATTTACAGGCTGGGACGAGATAATCTGGCAGCAGATGCTCTGTCTCAACCTGTCTGCTCGGGAATGACCACCAGCGATTTATGGGATATTCATGATTCGCTCTGTCACCCCGGGGTCACTCTATTGGCTCATTTCGTGCGAAGCAGAAATTTGCCTTTTTCTATAGAGGACGTCCGACGTCATTGCAAGACATGCACCATGTGCGGCGAAGTTAAACCGAGTTTTTATAAACCGTCTATGGGGACGCCGATTCATGCCGGACGGCCGTGGGAACGTTGATTTCAAGGGTCCGTTGCCAGCCGCAATGGGGCGCCGTTACATTCTTGCTGTTGTCGACAAGTACTCTCGATTTCCGTTTGCTTTTCCGTGCACTAACATGTCTTCGGAAACGGTGATTGAATGTTTGCGGCAATTGTTCTTAACTAGGGCATGCCCGTACTATATATAAGCTAGGACGTGCCCGTACGTGGGTGCCCGTTCCTTGCCAAAAAAAAAAAAAAAAAAAACATGAATGGTTTGGTCCATTCGCAACGACCACAGAACCCCCCCCCCCCCTCTATTTACATGCAATGGTTTGGTCCAAAGCGAACGGTTTGGTCCATTCGATGTGATTCGATGATTCGATGTGAATGGTTTGGTCCATTCGCAACGACCACAGAACCCCCCCCTCTATTTACATGAATGGTTTGGTCCATTCGCAAAGCCAAAGCGAACGACCACAGAACCCCCCCCTCTATTTACATGAATGGTTTGGTCCATTCGCAAAGCCAAAGCGAACGACCACAGAACCCCCCCCCCCCCCCCTCTATTTACATGAATGGTTTGGTCCATTCGCAACGGCAAAGCGAACGGCTAAATCGCCATAGCTCGGTAAGTACTTGTCCGATTAATTTCAAACCTTGAAAAGGCACATCCTCGGGTCCCCAGCAATATACCTGGCAAGTTTCAAGTATATCGGACCGGTAGTTGTCGAGAAACAGCGGTCACAGACAAACAGACAAACGTACAAACGTACAAACGTACAGACAGAGATTACTGGAATTATAGATAGATGTTCGGATATCCTGCATTCATTCACAGCGACAGAGGTACGGCTTTTCTGTCTCGAGAGATTAAGCAGTTTCTCCAGGATTGAGGTGTCACCACAAACCGTACCACCGCATACAATCCTCAAAGGTAATGGCTTGGTGGAACGTTATAACGGGATTATATGGAGAGCCATGTCAATGAGCTTGGTCGCGTGGGTTACTTTCGCAGCATTGAGAATGTGTAATTCCGGACACGCTGCACGCAATTCGGTCATTACTGTGTACTGCTACGAATGAAACTACACACGAAAGAATGTTTCACTTTCAGCGACGTCGTGCTAGTGGGCGAGCGTTGCCCTCTTGGTTGGCCAGCCTTGGTCCGGCTCTTCTGAAGCGAGCGGTCAGACAGTAAATACAAGTCGTTGGCGGATCGCGTAGAAGTTCTAGAGGCAAATCCCAAGTATGCTCATGTGAGGCTTCCGGACAGATGTGAGACTACTGTATCTGCTCGCCATCTCACGCCTTGCGGCGAGGGAAACAAGCATGTTGCTGACAACAAGGGAAACGGATTCTCGGGTTCACCCGTCAAAGCTGAGTCGCAGCACGGATCGATTGGGGATAAAGTAATGCTTGATAATGTCAAGGTAATGGAGATCCCGTCGGAGTCGGGGAGATCTCAAAAGGAGCTGACTGATGAGGATGATTCTCTTTGTGAATCCGGGAACCCTGGAACTGAGGGAATTTATCGAACTCGTGCTGGAAGATTGTGCCAACCGCCAACTCGTTTTGGTTGGTGGAGCTTTGTTTTGTTACTGTTGCATTGCATAATTGTTTGATTGCTAGCTTGTATTTTAACGGAGGGTGAATGTGTTAAAATATGAAGAAGAGGATTCGAATGGAATAGCCTTGAGAAGGGAATATAACAGGTTGTACAAGAAAGGAGGGGGTTTTGGTTTGGTATCTGTCTTTTGTGAGCGGAGGCTCGAGAAAGGTACGACAGGGAATGAATTATTTGTTTGCTTATGAACAATGCCAGTAGAATCTTTGATGTAGTACTGATATTATTCTTTGTTCTGTGTGTATAGTGTATGTGGATATATATTTCAATAAAGCCTCATATGTGGAAACGAGGTCTCGACTTGATTTCATAACAATTAGTGAGGTCGGGCACTGATGTTGGGCGATTAGGCCTGGCTCACAGTCGGCGTTCCAATTCATCCCAAAGGTGTTCGATGGGGTTGACGTCAGGGCTCTGTGCAGGCCAGTCAAGTGCTTCCACACCGGTCTCGACAAACCATTTCTGTATGGACCTCGCTTTGTGCACGGGGGCATTGTCATGCTGAAACAGTGAAACAGGAAAGGGCCTTCCCCAAACTGTTGCCACAAAGTTGGAAGCACACAATTGTCTAAAATGTCATTGTATGCTGTCGAGTTAAGATTTCCCTTCACTGGACCTAAAGGGCCTAGCCCAAACCATGAAAAACAGCCCCAGACCATTATTCCTCCTCCACCAAACTTTACAGTTGGCACTATGCATTCGGGCAGGTAGCGTTCTCCTGACCAAACCCAGTTTCGTCCGTCAGACTGCCACATGGTGAAGCGTGATTCATCTTAATATAATTCGCCAAATGTCCGTCCGTCTGTATGTTTGTTCGAAGGTACCGTAAAAACTGCTGAACCAATCTCAACGATATTTTGGGTGGATAATCCTGGGATCGCCAGGAGTAAAATAGACTATTTAGTTTTCCCAATTTCAGCTTTAGTCTACAGCATTCTCAGGTTTGGACTGCCGCATAGCATCCGCGTTCGCATAATGTTCATTGTTCTCATTGTGACGATGTTGTTTTCCCGGGTGCCGCACAAACGGCTGCACCGATCACTGCACGGTGACCTCGGAAAAAGACATTTTATAAGGACACGGGTTGAATCCCTGCTTGAGAGAATTCTAACACATTTCAACTGAAGGAAACACGTATCGGGAGTACATACGACATAGCAATTGTGAACACGATTAGTTTAATCTCCACACAAGAGAATTCCATATAGCTATTTGGGCGGTGAATACACCAACAGATCGATGTCTCCATCGATCTTGCCAAGGCCGTAACAGCTATCGGCTCAAAATCCTTTTAACTGTTCATTTGGAAGTTTTTACAATGAAGGAAACACGTATCAGGAGTACATACGACATCGGGAGGACTAACTGCACGCGTCTTCAGTATCAAGCTTAAATCTGTCATGGCGGATCTGAAGAGCGGAATGGTTGGAGAAGTGGTGGGCTACTTCGGCATGAAGGAGGATCAGAAACGTGAACTCCCACACTGCCACATCCTGCTGATACTTGCTCCCGCATGACGTTATTTTCCCGGGTGCCGCACAAACGGCTGCACCGATCGAGATTTAACAGATGTTTATCTTAATCGTTTAAAAGAAAAAAAGCCTTCAATTTCTGATATTTAGCCTTTTCATTTGGGCCTCCCAATAGAAGCCCCGCCCATAGGGCGGGTACCATTGCTAGTCACCCCAAATAACGCGTTTCCACTGCTCCAGAGTCCAATGGTGGCGAGCTTTACACCACTCCAGCCAATGCTTGGCATTGCACATGGTGATCTTAAGCTTGTGTGTGGCTGCTCAGCCATTGAAACCCATTTCATGAAGCTCCCGACAAACAGTTGTTGTGCTGATGTTGCTTCCAGAGGCAGTTTGGAAATCAGTAGTGAGTGTTGCAACCGGGGACAGACGATATTTACGCGTTACGCGCTTCAGCACTCTGCGGTCCCGTTCTGTGAGCTTGTGTGGCCTACCACTTCGCAGCTGAGCTGTTGTTACTCCGAGACATTTCCACTTCACAATAACAGCACTTTCAGTTGACCGGGGCAGCTCTAGAAGGGCAGAAATTTGATGAACTCACTTGTTGAAAAGGTGGCATCCTATGACGGTGCCACGTTGAAAGTCACCGAGTTCTTCCGTACGGCCCATTCTACTGCCAATGTTTGTCTATGGAGATTGCATGGCTGTGCGCTTGATTATATATACCTTTCATCAATGGGTGTGGCTGAAACAGCCAAATCCACTAATTGGCAGGGGTGTCCGCATACTTTTGGTCATGTACAGTGTACACTATCGGTCAAAAGTTTTAGAACAGCTAAATTTTTCTATTTTATTAGAGTTTTTATAGAAATGTGCGCAGTTTAATGTCTCAGTGTACTCTGAAATTCAGCATAGAACAAATAAACAATTGGAGATAAAAAAGAAATCATAGAATCATATTGTTTAACAAAATTTAATTTTAATTTTTGACTCAGCAAAGTAGCCACCTTTTGCAGATATAACCGCCGAACACACTCGTGGCATTCTTTCCACAATGGAAATCAAATATTGTTCGGGAAGTTCTTCCCAACACTGTTGCAGAAGTTCCCACAAATGTTTTGCACTTGTAGGTTGCTTTGCTTTCACCCTTCTGTCCAGTTCATCCCCTACCAGCTCGATGGAGTTTAAGTCTGGAGACTGTGCTGGCCATTCCATGATTTGAAGCCCACCGTCTTGTTCTTTTCCTCGAAGGTAGTTTTGACATAGCCTGGAGGTGTGTTTAGGGTCATTATCTTGCTGTAGGATGAACCCCTAACCAACGAGGCGTATACCAGAGGGTATTGCATGGCGCTGCAAAATGCTGTGGTAGCCCTTTTGGTTCAGGGTGCCAGTCACTCTGTGCAATTCGCCAACTCTGGAACCAGAAAAAGAGCCACAGACAATCACGCTTCCTCCTCCATGTTTGACAGTTGGTGTCACACAATGAGGAACCATCCTTTCGCCTACTCGACGGCGTACAAAAACCCTGCCTGATGAACCAAAGATTTCAAATTTTGATTCATCGGTCCATAAGACCCTCTTCCAGTCTTCACTAGTCCACTGGCAGTGCTTCATGGCCCAGGAAAGCCTCTTTTTCTTATTTTGCCATCTTAGCAATGGCTTTCTTACTACCAATCGACCTGTCAAACCTGCAGCTCGAAGTCTTCTCTTCACAGTTGAAACTGACTTACTTCGACCAGTGTTAAGCTGTGCTTGAAGCTGTTGTCCTGTGAGCCACCTATCACGCAAGCTGTTGACTCTCAGAAACTTGTCTTCTGATTCTGTTGTGGCTTTGCGTCTGCCACACCTCTTCCTGTCAGAGTTTCCTCCAGTTTCCAAGTGCCTTTTGATAGTGTAGGAAACTGTACTCACTGACACCTTGGCTTTATTTTCCTGCTTTTGCTGTTAACCTCAACTTTTTTTTTTTTTTACCTCGAGCAGTTTTCTGCTTACCTTTGTACCATTTCATGTTATTCACTGGACTTGAATTGCTTCAATTTCAATAAAAACTGGAAAAATTGAGGTGTTCTAAAACTTTTGACCGGAAGTGTAGTGTGTATATATATATACATATATATAGAAATATATATATAGCCTGGAGGTTTGTGTATGTATGTATGTATATATATATATATATATATATAATATATATATATATATATATACAGTGGAACCTTGACTTACGAGTTTTTTTTTTTTTTTTTTTTTTTTTTTTTTTGTTTTGTTTTGTTTTGTTTTGTTTTGTATACAAGATCGAGGCTCGTGAAAGAGCGAACATTAATCACACAGAAAGACTTCATCAATATATGTATGTATGCGTCAAACGATATGCGTAAGCTAAACGATATGCTTGCACACCGACAGTGCACCAACTTACGAGTTTTCCGAGATACGAGCCGTCGCTCGGGCGGTTTATTGCTTTGAGATGCGAGCCGAGATCTGAGTTACGAGCTTACACCAGCCGCCACCAGGTGGGTTCCGGTCACGTGGTTATCTTGCCGTGCAAGCATATCTGCCGTATATCGCTGCTGTTTTGTTTTCGCATGTTGGTTATTTTGGAGCTTACGCCAGCCGCCACCAGGTGGGTTCCGGTCACGTGGTTATCTTGCCGTGCAAGCATATCTGCCGTATATCGCTGCTGTTTTGTTTTCGCATGTTGGTTATTTTGGAAAATTTCTTAGTTTTAACCATGGGTCCTAAGTAATTGAGTGCCAAGGGCAGTACTGAGAAGAAGAAGAGGATGATGTGCTTGGATATAAAACACGCAATCGTCGAAAAACATGAGCGAGGTGTGCGTGTTGTCGACTTGGTGAGGCAGATGTGAAGGCAGCTGAAGATTTTATTATAACTTTTGCCGAACTGATAGAAGCCGAACGATACATCCCCCAGCAAATCTTCAACTGTGACGAGACAGGGCTCTTCTGGAAAAAGATGCCGAGGAGGACGTATATAACGGCAGAGGAGAAGAGCATGCCAGGCCACAACTTGTTCAGAGTGCCGGCGATAGCTCGCCTTCTCTTTGTGGAAGACACGGTGAGATCCTTAACATCCAACAACTAATAGGACGCAAACGGGGCGCCCAGTTTAGCGGTACACACATTGATGAATCACCCTGCCTGTGAAACACCGACATGACAGGTTATAGCTGGGTCGGGATTACAAACCCAGGCTGGACAGTTTAGAGTCAAGTGTGCGTACCTCCAGTCCAGGCCATCCTGCCAACTTGTATGCTGCATACAGGTGAAATATAAAGCGCGAGATATTTTTATATATACTGCATATTTAAAAAAAAATTGGTGTGGTTTTTGGCGGGCTGGAACGGATTAATAGCATTTCAATGCATTTTAATGGGGAAATTTGATTTGAGAAACGAGCAAATTGAGTTACGAGCTCGGTCACAGAACGAATTAAACTCGTAAGTCAAGGTTCCACTGTATATATATATATATATGTAGAAATATATATAGAAATATATATAGAAATATATATAGAAATATATATAGAAATATATATAGAAATATATATAGAAATATATATAGAAATATATATAGAAATATATATAGAAATATATATAGAAATATATATAAAAAAATATATAGAAATATATATAGAAATATATATAGAAATATGTATAGAAATATATATATATATATATATATATATATATATATATATATATATATATATATATATATATATATATATATATATATATATATATATATATATATATATATATATATTCACCATCAACATCCCCGCCCCAACACCAAGGCATTATCGCACTATCAACTTCCGTAAGCTAAACGCTCTTTCACCTACCTCATTCTCATCCACCCTCTCTGAAAAAATGTCCACTTCTCCCTTCATTGACCTCCACACCCCTTCCGACCTCACTGACAACTACAACCACACTCTCTCCTCCTGCCTTGACCAGCTTGCGCCTGTAAAAACCAAAACAGTTTCTTTCACCCATTCTGCTCCCTGGTTTACCGCTGAACTCCGCCTGATGAAAACTCGTGCTCGCCAACTTGAAAGACTCCGCAATAAAACGGGTCTCACAGTTCACTCCCAAGCCTACAAGGACCACCTACAACACTACAAAGATGCCCTCTCCCGCTCCGCCTACTACTCTCAAATTATCCACTCTGGCTCCGGAAACCCAAAAGCACTCTTCTCGACAATAAACAAACTCCTCCGCTCCCTGAACACCACCACCACCCAGTCATTCACAGTAGACAACTGCATCTCCTTCCTCTCTTTCTTCCAACGCAAAATTGACAACATCTACAACAGCTTGACCACCGCCGCACCCGCTCCCCCTCCAACCACCTGCCCCCCCCCCCCTTGTCCTGCCATCCCCTGTCTCGGTTCTCCCCAATCTCCCCTACTGACCTCTCTGAACTCCTCATAGGAATGAAAACTGCCACCTGCACTCTTGACCCCATCCCCTCCAGCTTTGTCAAGGCCTCCCTCCCTGCTCTCTCGCCACTTATCATTGCAACAATAAACTCCTCCCTGTCTACAGGCATCGTCCCACCTTCCCTCAAAATTGCTGCTGTTACCCCCATTCTAAAAAAACCTGGTCTAAACCCTGACACCCTAAACAACTTCAGACCCATCTCCAACCAACCCTTTCTGTCAAAAGTTTTGGAACGCGCTGTAGCCACTCAACTCAAACATCATCTCTCTGCCAATAACCTGTATGAAACATTCCAATCCGGATTCCGCTCCAACCACAGTACTGAAACTGCTCTCCTCAAAATCACCAACGACCTTCTCCTCTCCTCTGACGCTGGCAACCTCAACATTCTCGTCCTCCTCGACCTCAGCGCTGCCTTTGACACCATCGATCACACCATCCTCCTCACCCGACTTGAATCCACATTTAACGTTACCAGCACTGCCCTCTCTTGGATTAAATCATACCTCTCTGACAGACGCCAGTTCATCTCCATCAATAACTGCAAATCCCCCACTGCTCCCCTCCCCCAAGGTGTCCCCCAAGGTTCAGTTCTTGGCCCCCTCCTCTTCATCCTTTACCTGTCCCCCCTCGGTCATTTAATCCGCCGTCATGGTCTCCAATTCCACTGCTTCGCCGATGACATCCAGCTTTTCATCTCCACCAAGTCCGTCTCCACCGACACCCACTCTATCCTGACAAACTGCATCACTGAAATAAAATCCTGGCTTCAAATCAACTTCCTCAAGCTTAACTGTGATAAATCTGAAATAATCATCATTGGCCCAAAAACGCTCACAAAATCAACCCATAACTTTGCCCTCAACATCGACGGTATCCCAGTATCCACCTCCCCTCACATCTGGAATCTTGGCATCATCTTTGACCAAACCCTTTCCTTCGACAAATACACTAAACAGATCACAAAGTCAGCCTTCTTTCACCTGAAAAACATTGCCCGTCTCCGCTCATCCCTCTCCTCCACGGCTGCAGAAACCCTCATCCACGCCTTCATCACCTCCCGTCTGGACTACTGCAATAGCCTCCTCTATGGTTCACCCTCAAAAAATCACCAATAAACTCCAATACATTCAGAACTCCGCTGCCCGTCTACTCACCCATTCCCGGACCCGTGACCACATCACCCCCGTCCTTTACAAGCTTCACTGGCTCCCCATCCCCCAGAGAATCCAGTACAAAATCCTCCTCTTGACATGCAAAGCCCTCCATAACCTGGCCCCATCCTACCTGGCTGACCTCCTCTCCAGACACACTCCCACCCGCAACCTCCGCTCTGCTGGTACCAACCTCCTGACCCCCTCCATCCGGACCAAATTCAGATCCTGGGGGGACAGGGCCTTCTCCATCGCTGCTCCCACTGGAACTCACTACCTCACACCATCAGAGACTCCTCCTCACTCACCACATTCAAAACATCACTAAAGACCCACCTGTTCAACACTGCATTCAACATTCAACCCACAGCATTTAACCCCTGACTATCTCTTCTCCTTCTCCCTCCTTTTGCTATAAATATTTCCCGATTGATTCTTGTCTTTTTGCAATTGTTGTTTTCATGTATTGTTATGCATTATGTTTTCCACTCTGTCAAAGCGCCTTTGGGCTTCTGGAAAAGCGCTATACAAAATAAATGAATTATTATTATATATATATATATATATATATATATATATATATATATATATATATATATATATATATATATATATATATATATATATATATATATATATATATATATATATATATATATAGTACTGTCGGACCCTGATATTCACAGGGGATACGTTACTGACAAATGCTGAATGTCGAATCAGCGAATGCCAAGGGGACGCGAACGAGTCACGTCAAGGCCACACCTACAAACCTCCACAATAAATAATTAAGAATTTAATTTAGTGATGTCATCATTAGCCACAGTCATTAAAAAAAACAAGTATCCCATGTTCAACAGGAGGTCCAATTTTGTCTGTGTCATGTTTGGTGGCAAATTAGTTTGAGCGTTATTGGCATTTCTCACACAGACACACAGGAAATGACTTTTATTTCTGAGATAATATTGCTTCACACATCCTAATCATGACTAAGCACAAAGCCCTCTCAATTTGAAACCAAACTATGCTAAAATTTTGTTGATTATTTTTTGGGAAAAATCACTATATTGCAGAACTCCCAAATTAACCCCAGCAGTGTGTTCTGAGGGAGTCGGTTGAAGTTTGCATTGGAAATACAACAACAACAACAACATGCATTTTAAGGCCATTTTCCCTGCTAGAACGGGGGTTAGCCTTGCGGTCCCCATGACAATCTTCTCCATTTTGCCATATTTTCTGCATCTCTCCTTGTTAACCCCCTTGCCCGCATTTCTTCTTCCACCATCTTTAGCCAAGTCTTTCTCGGTCTTCCCCGTCCTCTACTTCCTTCTACATTAATTTCCATCACTCTTCTCAACCAGTCACTTTCACCCTTCCTCAACACATGACCAAACCATCTCAACCTGTTCCTCTTCACAGCATCAATCACAGGCAATATTCCCATCATCTTTCGCAATTCATCATTTGTCTTCCTCTCTCTCAACGATACTCCGCACATCCATCGAACCATTCGCATTTCCACCCTTTCCAGCCTTCGTTGCTGCTCTACGTTCATTGCCCATGTCTCGCTCCCATAAATCATAACACTTCTCACACATGCAGCATACACCTTTCCCTTCAGCTTCAGCGACACTCCCCTCCTCATCAACACGCCACTCAGTTCCCGAAACTTCTTCCATGCACATCTCACTCGAGCAAACGTTGCCGAGTCTGATCCACCTTCTCCATTCAGCATGTCTCTGAGGTAGCAAAATGTTTTCACACCTTCCAGCTTCACGCCGTCTCCAAGATCCAACTCAACATTTCCTCCATCTGCAGCTCCCTCTGTGCACACCTTACATTTGAATGCAGCTGCCACACTGGTAAATGACCCTCTCAGACCACTACATTTTTGATGAACCCACTCAGCGCACATTGTACATTGAATGGAGTTCACTCCGACACCCTTCTTGCACACAGCACACGGCCACTTCCCAGTTCTTTCCACCTCACCACATGCTTTACCACTTGCCATCACCTTCGTCTTTCCGATATTCACCTTCAGACCTTTTGTCTCCAGACATTCCTTCCACTTGTTCATCTTTTCCTTCAGTCCATCCATACTTTCCGCAATCAACACCAGATCATCTGCATACAACAACTCCCACGGTAAACCCTCCTTTACGTTCTGAGCCAGCACCTCCATCACAGCTACAAATAGTAGTGGACTTAGTACCGACCCTTGATGCACTCCCACCTTCACCTCAAACTCACCACTGTTCCCGTCCTTCGTCCTTACAGCTGTGCGCGCTCTTTTGTCCATTGCCATCACTACTCTGATCAACCATTCCTCCACTCCTAACTTCCTCAATGCCCATGTCAATACTTTGCGTGAAACCCTATCGAATGCTTTCTCCAGATCAACAACACAACACAACAACATGCATTTTAAAGGCCATTTTCCCTGCTAGAGCGGGGGTTAGCCTTGCGGTCCCCATGACAAACTTCTCCATTTTGCCCTATTTTCTGCATCTCTCCTTGTTCACCCCCTTGCCCGCATTTCTTCTTCCACCATCTTCAGCCAAGTCTTTCTCGGTCTTCCCCATCTTCTACTTCCTTCTACATTCATTTCCATCACTCTTCTCAACCAGTCACTTTCATCCTTCCTCAACACATGACCAAACCATCTCAACCGTGTTCCTCTTCACAGCATCAATCACAGGCTCTATTCCCATCATCTTTCGCAATTCATCATTTGTCTTTACCCTTTCCAGACTTCTTTTCTCCATATCAACAAACCCAAGAAACAACTTCTTCCTCTTCTCCATGTACTTCTCCTGCAACTGCCTCACAATGAAAAGCGCGTCTGTCGTTCCTCTTCCTGGCATAAATCCAAACTGCATTTCGTCGATCTTCACTTTCTTCCTTATCCTCCTCTCCAACACCCTTTCCAATACCTTCATTCCATGCTCCAATAACTTTATCGCTCGGTACGAGCCACACTCCAGAGGGTCACCTTTCCCCTTGTATAGAGGGACGAGGGTACTCAGTTCCCAATCCACTGGAATGCGGCCTTCTTTCACCACCAGATTACAGATCTCTGTCATTCTCTTCACACCCAACTTCCTGCTGCCTTCAACATATCTCCCACAACTCCCGTCGGCCCTCCCGCTTTTCCACTCTTCATTGCTTTTATCGCTTCCTCAACTTCCTTCTCAGTTATCTTCTCTGCCGGTCCTAAAACTGGGTTACTCTCTATGTTGCCATCCCATTTATTCTCTGCACTCAACAACATTTCCATATATCTCTTCCATCTTCCTTTAATTCCATCTGGGTCGACAACGATTTGTCCCACTTCATCCTTCAAGCAACTCCCCCCCCCCCCCCCCCCCCCATCACATCACACCTCTCTTTCGCTATCTGCTTTGCAATCCTGAATACTGCTTTCTGACCCTCTTCCGAATCCAAGCGTTCTCCGAACATTTTCCTACATGCCTCCTGCGCCTTTGCTACCTCTTTCTTTGCAGCCTTCCTGGCTGCCTTATAACTTTCATGCTCTGCTGTTTCTGCTCCCGTACCCTTCGCCTTCTGCCACTCCTTGAACTTCTTCCTCTTCTCGTCAATCCTCTTTCCAACTTCATCATCACACCACCATGTTTCCGAGTGCCTCGGTGGTCCTTTTGTCCATCCACATACCTCACCAACGGCTCCCAACAGACTAGCTTTCATTGACATCCAACCACTTTCAAGCTCAACCACATCATCCTCTACCCTACTCAGCCTCTCTTTTAATGCCTCCCTTACTGTCACCTCTTACTGTCACCTCTTTCAACCACCACACCTTCATTCTCGGTTGGTACTTCACCCGCCGAGCTCTCCTCGCACCTTTCACC
This sequence comes from Myxine glutinosa, assembly GCF_964187855.1. Taxonomy (NCBI): domain Eukaryota; kingdom Metazoa; phylum Chordata; class Myxini; order Myxiniformes; family Myxinidae; genus Myxine; species Myxine glutinosa. The sequence goes on from NC_136267.1 coordinate 53,460,288, forward strand.
CTTATGTCGCAGACAACCAAGTGGTGCTGTGAAACAGCCTCCTCCCCCGGGATCACCTTTGTGTCCCGGAGGTGCCCCCTATCTATCTCGCCTACGCACCATCAGGTAGTCAACGGTTGTCGTCGACCCACCTGACATGTATGTAACAAGCTTATTATCCTCTTTCTGGAACTGAGTATTACAAATCAACAAATCAGCTCCATCAGCAAACTCCAAAATCCTTTCACCTTCTCCATTTCTCACACCATATCCGTAACCCCCATGAACTCCCTCAAAACCATCCATACTCCTTCCCACATGTCCATTCAGGCCTCCTCCCACCACAACAACTTCCTCATCTTTCACGTTTTCCATCAGCTTCTCTATCGCACACCAGAACTTGTCCTTCTCTTCATCGCTTCGACCAACCTGCGGAGCATATCCCGAGATGACGTTCACCAAGAGCTTTCCAATCATCATTTTCACCATCATCAACCTATCACTCACTCTAGTCACACTCGCCACACTGTCTACAAACTCTTCAGAAAACAGGACACCAACACCATTCACGCCCTCAAGGCACCCTTGCCAAACAAACTTGTATTTCTGTCCCTGCCTACCCTTCACCATTCTCACACCACTTCCCTTCCATCTCGTCTCCTGCACACAACATATGTCCACTCTGTTGTGGAAATACTGTCCTGTAATTTAAAGTACGAGGAGGAAGAATACACGTACGTACAGGATCACGCATCCTCTGTCCAACGCTGACTGCCAATTCATACAGAGTCTCGGCATCTTCTAGAGAACTGCATAGAAGCAGGTTTGCAAGCTGCACATTAGTGAAAAACAAACGTGCAAAGAAAACGAAAAAACAAACGTGTAGCAGGTAGATTAAAAAGATTGAAGAAAGAGATGACATCTTAAAAGTCAACAGATCTCACCTTGGCGAGGGTAAGTGGCCATGCTGATCATTGAACTCATTCAAAGCCAACAGAGCAAAGTGACTCTGAAGTGGAGCCTGTAATAGAAAGGATCAAAATTGATAAGACCCAAAAGCGAAGTTTTACTCACGTGGGAATATAATGCATTTCATAAATATTCAGCCAAGATTATGGACGACCGATTAAAAATGTTGTCATGAAAAGAAAAGTATGTAAAACAAAATAATCAAACTCAAACGCAGACCAGTAGGGATCATTGGGCCTGCGTTTTAGAATCATGCCTTCTAGTTACAGAAACGAGAGTTCATACAACACCTTATCACACGCAGTGTTAAAGTACATCATTCAATTGAAATAAAATAATTATTTTAAAGGTCGTATAAAAAAATTCCGGAAATTTACCATTGTTGATGCAATCTTAAGCACTACGTATTTAACATGTCCATTTACTGCAAAACTAGAGGTTTTTGGAAGCAGCAAGAAAGCTATTTGTGTTCTAGTACAAAATTCAATGGAAATGAAATGAAAGATTTTAAAGGTCGTATACAAGAATTAATTCTGAAAGTTTACCACAATTGGTGCAGTGGCTATTACACCACCTTATCTAACACATTATATTAGTTATTTGTGCATATTGTTTGTGTCCTTAAAAACAGTGGTTTTCCTGTTTCAAATAGTTTTCAATTTTGTTTGACCACCAGATAGGCAGACAGAGGAAAAAATTATCTCACTCCTCTCTGTACATGCGTGATCGGTATTAATTTGGAGTCAAAGTACAGCTAAACTACAGGTTTGTTTTCCCATTCATTTTCTGATTCGTGTTCAAAATATACCATTCAATTGAAATGAAGTTGTTCCTCGATCATAAACCAATGGTTGTAGACGGATGGACAAAGAAAGACAGAAGTGAACCTATTGCTAAACACTGCTTTTTGCTCCGTGCACGCGGAGTAATAAAATAAAATAAAAATAACCACCTTTAGAGGCCATTTTTCCCCGCAAAGCGGGGGTTGGCCTTTTTCGGGAACCATGGTTGTTGTTGTTTTTTGGTCCCCTTTTTGAAGCAATGTTTTACGGCCGGATGCCCTTCCTGACGCCAACCCTTTTTGCCGCCTTTAACGACAAACAGGGAAGTAATGTGTACTGGTGTACACGTAATGTACACGTAATACACGAAGTAACACATTACACGAAGTAATGTACACGCGGAGTAATGACAACTGGTATTACACTCTTTAACTAACATGCTGATGATTCCCACGACTTTCCACCTTTACAGAGCAATTTAAGTTTGCAGGTCAAAAATAAATATACAGTACAGTCGAACCCAGACATTCATGGAGGATATGTTCCTGGAAAATGCCACGAATGTCGGAGCCACAAATGTAGGGGTACTTACTACTTATTTTCAGATCACATGCCGCTACACCTACATGCAAGAACAATAACAAAACAAGACCAAAAGTCTAACAGCGGCGTAGCCAGGCTTGTAAAATAGAATAAACCACAAACACACATGATTAGCATTTCAAACAGTCGCTAATGGTGCTTATAACATTAGACAAAGAAATTTGGAGGAATCCTGACATCTGTGAGGTAAGTTTAACTTGCAGAAGTGAGTGAAGATATACTGTAATCTATGTACCCCACAAAGGTTAGGGATGTTCTTAGCTAAGCTTGCCAAGCCAGCCGTTCCTTAACGCTTTTGAATGGAGTGCTTGCTCGAATGCTTAAACCACTTGGCGATATCTCCACAAGAAACTTGGTAAATGAACACACATCCAATGTTTTTGAGACAAGACCATAGATCGACTGTAATCTATATACCCCAAAGAGGAATGACCCTTCCTGCAGCTCCCGTAGTGAGCAGGTGTTCTAGTAAATTAAAATGCGCACAGCGCACATTGTACATTGAATGGAATTCACTCCGACACCCTTCCTGCACACAGCACATGGACACTTCCCAGTTCTTTCCACCTCACCACATGCTTTACCACTTGCCATCACCTTCGTTTTTCCGATAATCACCTTCAGACCTTTTGTCTCCATACATTCCTTCCACTTGTTCATCTTCTCCTTCAGTCCATCCATACTTTCTGCAATCAACACCAGATCATCTGCATACAACAACTCCCACGGTAAACCCTCCTTTACGTTCTGAGCCAGCACCTCCATTACAGCTACAAATAGTAGTGGACTTAGTACCGACCCCTGATGCACTCCCACCTTCACCTCAAACTCGCCACTGTTCCCGTCCATCCTTACAGCTGTGCGTGCTCCTTTGTTCATTGCCATCACTACTCTGATCAACCATTCCTCCACTCCTAACTTCCTCAATGCCCATGTCACTACTTCACGTGGAACCCTATCGAATGCTTTCTCCAGATCAACACACCCAAGAAACAACTTCTTCCTCTTCTCCATATACTTCTCCTGCAACTGCCTCACAATAAAAAGCACGTCTGTCGTTCCTCTTCCTGGCATAAATACAAACTGCCTGTCATCCTTCCGAGGCCGGCAAATTGAGTACCAGCTTGCTGGGATGAATGATCCCGGTGTGTACACCGGTTTAGAGTAGGTACACCGTATCCCTGCACATCGTAAAAGAGGAGACTAAGGGTTGGCGTCAGGAAGGGCATCCGGCCATAAAAACATTGCCTCAAAAGGGCCCCATGAGGTCATGGGGCCTGCAAGGCCAACCCCCCACTCTAGCGGGGAAAAATGGCCTTAAAACGATCATTCATTCTTGCATGTCGGCATGGTAGCAAAGAAGAATCAGTAGGTCTGTGTCGTCACCAACAAGAACTGTATCTATTGTCTTTGTAGATTACACTGCAGTCTGGAAAATCAGCACATCAGCATCCCCCTTGGAATGAATTGTCAGACATCCCGCCTTCTCTAGGGAGTCACTTAGGATGTAAATTAAGCGTTGTTTGTTGATTATGTTTGCTAGGAACTCATTCTTCTTCAGCTTCAGGACCGTTTCACCAGTAAAAGTGACATTTGGTCCTATGCAGCTTCCTACCCGTCTCCGATGTGTGGCATCCTTGATCGTGGGACCGGCCTCGTAGCCATCAAAGACAATTGTTACCTTCCCATACCTGCTTATCACATAAGTAATATATGTGTGACATATACGTTCGAAAGTTTGCCCACGTGACCATGGCAGACGTTGCAGGAGGGCACCTCCATCAAGCACATAGTGGACATCACCAGCTGGATCTGACTGATCATGTTTAACAAGTTCCCAAATTGCATCACCAAGCGCTGGTTTATTTGGCTTCCTAGGAAGACCCGAGGGGTCGAAGAGTGCTGGTGGATGACTAGAGCCCATACTTGAACAAAGATGCTGGATCTTCTTGTGTTTCACTAGTGGCAATTATGCTGAGTCGTTGGAAAAGCAACTGTGGATCAACTTGCACCGAGTCTCCATCAATGACAACAGCTGTCTTTGACCCAGGTGTGACTGCTTGTTTTTTGCGTTGGAATGAATTGTATTAGACCGGACTGTCGGGTTACGTTTGTTTATTCGTCACCATCAGAGGAGTGGGGCTTGTTAATTAGCTCAGGGATTATGGGTAAATTAATTCCCTGTTTTAAATACCTATAATCTATACCTTTGTTCACCTGGTGTTGGCTTAGCGGTTAGGGTGCCGGCTTGGGATCCTAGGATCCTGGGTTCGAATCCCGGTCGATCGCTGAATTAACGCCAGGGAGGTCGACTCAGCCTATCATCCTTCCGAGGTCGGCAAATTGAGTACCAGCTTGCTGGGATGAATGATCACGGTGTGCACCCCGATTTAGAATAGGTACACCGTATCCCTGCGCATCGTAAGAGCGTGACCAAGGATTGGCGTCAGGAAGGGCATCCGGCCATAAAAACATTGCCTCAAACAGGGAACCATGATTGTCATGGGGTCCGCAAGGCTAACCCCTGCTCTAGCGGGGAAAATGGCCTTAAAACGATCATTCATTCATTCATTCATTCAATGAATAGTCATGCACACTCTTCCCAACCATGGAATCTAGTATAGTTTGCCCCCCACAGATCTGGCGTTGTCAAAATTCACTGTGTCATGTCAATAGTCATGTCATGTCAATTCACAAATTTGATCCAAAACACATCTGCAGTTGGTTACCCCCATTTAAACTTAAGTAACCAACCTCTGGCTTGCTCAAATCCACCAACAAGCAAGAAGGTGACTGAAGCTGGCTCTTCAGTGGCTCCTGAAAGTGGAAAAGGGTGAATGTACAAAATAAGAAAATTAGCAACTACACAATCTGCACCACATTTATATTTGGTTTATCTGGCAAGGTGGCAAGCATGATGGATAAAATCTAGCTTTGTGTCATAGTCTTACAAAAGTGAAGGTTTTCTGAGCCTTCAGCTGTTTAGCGAGCCCACCGTGCTTGTACGGGGGGAGCTGGGATGTGTTTCCAATGCCAAAGGTGTACGAGTTGATCACTGTGAAAACAGGATATAAACACATGTTAACACATACATCGAGCAAATGATTTAATAAATATTTCCACCAAAGTCCATGTGTATCTATCAAACCAAAACAATACAAAAAGTACCTGTGATTGATGTGTTCATGCCATTGAGAGCCTCCATACCATAGACTTCCTTAAAGGTTACCCTGTCACCCTCCTGCAACCCATGTGGCTTGTTGTCGATACAGGTCACCACTCCAGGATTACCCTGTCAATAACGCTCGTCAGCAATGCAAGAATGTAAAATATTACATGCTTCCAGGACATATATCAACAAATAGGTCACTTTCGTGGGTTCATTTGTAACACAATGCTATTCATTTTTCCAACAAAATAATGAATCTTCAAAGGCATATTTAAGTACATATACATGTTGAGATATAACATACATACATACATATATATATATATATGTTTTTTTTTTGTTTGTTTGTTTTTTTGTATACAAGATCGAGGCTCGTGAAAGAGCTAAAATTAATCACACAAAAAGTCAAACCGACACATAAAACACAAAAAATAAGGGGAGCGGTAGACAAGATGTGGAGAGAGGGTGAAGGACACAAACACAACATTTGAGAGCAGGGACATCGGGAGAAATGTGGGAGGGGGAGGGCTTGGATGGAGGGAGGTTGGTAGAGGTATAAAACATATGGACACTGCAAGGACTTCCAGGAAAGAAGTTGGAATTTCAAAAAAGGTGTATCTGGGGTGAATTAGCGGGGGTAGAAAAAATCAAGGTTTTGGATGGGGGAAGACAAGAGATGGTGGTGAACAGCTGTTTTAAAGACCTGGAGGGAGGAGTGGGATTGAAGGGAGTGGGGGAGTTTGTTCCAGAGGTGGGAGAAAAGGGGAATGAAAGAGTGAAGGTGAGCAGAGAGCCTAGATTTTGGCAGTTTAACCATGAGAGTTTCAATGGAATACTGCTCTCCCCTCTGGGCTGGTGCTCCTGCCTCACACCAAGCTCGTCTTCACGCTGTTGAAACCAAAGCGTTCAGAATCATTGGAATCTCCCGCGATGAAGCTAACTCCAAGGGCCTTTCACTCACTCAACGCAGGCAGGTTGGTGGTCTTTCCGTCTTCTACCGACTCCTCTCCGGCCTTGCCCCCCCAGCTCTCTCTGGGCTGTCCCCCAAATATTCCGACAGGTCGCAGAAGATCTGCCTGCAACCCTCTTATTGTTAAAACTGCTAAAATCAAGACTCTGCTCACCTTCACTCCTTCATTCCTCTTTTCTCCCGCCTCTGGAACAAACTCCCTCACTCTCTTCAATCCCACTCCTCCCTCCAGGTCTTTAAAACAGCTGTTCACCACCATCTCTTATCTTCCCCCATCCAAAACCTTGATCTTTTCTACCCCCGCTAATTTCACCCCAAATCCACTTTTTTGAAATACCAACTTCTTTCCTGGAAGTCCTTGGTGTCCTTGTTTTATACTTCTCCCCCACCCCCCTTCCCATGCCTCCTCCCCCCCAAGCCCTCTACCTCCCACACATCTCCCGATATCCCTGCTCTCAAATGTTGTGTTTGTGTGCTTCCCCCTTCTCTCCCCATCTTGTCTACCGCTCCCTCTTTTTATATATTTTGTCTGTTTGATTCGTTTGTGTGATAAATGTTAGCTCTTTCACGAGCCTCGATTCTGTATACAAAAAAGAAAAAAAAAGAAAAAAAGAGGGTTACAGGAAGATCTTGTGCGACCTGAAGGAATATTGGGGGGGACAGAGCACAGAGAGAGCTGGGGGAGCAAGGCCGGAGAGGAGTCGGTAGAAGACAGAAGGACCACCAACCTGCCTGTGGTGAGTGAGTGAAAGGCCCTCAGAGTTAGCTTCATCGCAGGAGATTCCAATGATTCTGAAAGCTTTGGTTTCTACTGCGTGAAGCCGAGCTAGGTGTGAGGCAGGAGCACCGGCCCACAGGGGAGAACAGTATTCCATTGAGCTGCAGATGAAAGCCTTGTATGTGGTGAGGAGCTCAGGTGTGTCAAGCAAGGACTTCGCACGACGGAGGATGCCCAGTCGGCGACTGGCTTTGGAGGCCAGCTTGGAAATGTGGTTTTCCCAAGAAAGATCATGGCAGATAGTGAGACCCAAAAGCTTGAGCGACAGAACTTCTTGGAGAGGCTGGTTGAGAAAGTAGATGGGAGGGTTTTCCAGTCGGTCTTTTCGGAGAGACATCGTAAGAGTGTGAGATTTGTCAGGATTGAAAGACATGTTCCACTTCTTTGACCAGTCTGTGATTTTGTCCAGGTCTGCAGAGAGTGAGGAGGCTGCAGACTGCCGATCTGAGGGATGAGGGATGAGGAATGGAGCGGCAGATAGTGGAGTCATCAGCAAAGAGATAGAGAGGATTTTCCAGAGAGTCGGAGGGATCATTGATGAAGACCAGAAATAGCACAGGGCCCAGAACACTACCTTGGGGAACTCCAGCCAGAACAGGATGGGGAGATGAGAGAAAACCATTCAGGGCCACATGTTGCCTAGGACCAGAGAAGAAGTCCGCAAGGCATGAGTGGAGATTTCCATGGATACCATAGGAGGAGAGTTTAGTGAGCAGAGCTGGGTGCCAGACCGTATCGAAGGCACGTGATATGTCAAGTTTGAGTCTGCGCATGCGCAAGATTGGTGGTCACGTCTCTTCAAAGCTGTCCATGCGCGCACGCTTTCGAAGTTAAGTAATTTTTCACAATTGTGTTTTTGTCGAAACTGTATCTTTCTTTCGGTGTGTGTACCTATTTGGTGTGTCTTTAATAGGATTCTCGGTGTTGGTTTTTCATACCTGTGTACAGAATCGTCGGTTAGTTCGTGTCGCGTATTCTGAGGCCTAGTGTAGTACGCTACCGTGTCCGACCTTGGCTTGAGGCTTTGTTTTTGTCTCAGCGGTTCTTCGATTGCGCTGCAATTACTTTCGGTCTCTGCTTTTCTGGGTCTTTTCACCCCATACTTCCTCGTTTTAAAATCTCAACTCAAAAAAAATGAAATAAATTTCTTTCTCTGTTCTTATCCGTTTGTTCGTTCTTATTTGTTCGTTCGTTCTTCGACCACGTTGTTCGTGATCACGTGATCACGTTGTTAGAAAATGTTTAAACTGTCCCCTGAAGAACTGTGTTCTGTCGTATACTACAACACCTTTTTCTTCTTCTTCAATAAACGGATGCTTTCAACTTGCTCACCAAATCTATTCATTCCAAAAAAAAATTCTATCTCTTACAGTGCCTCTTTCATACATTCCCTAAACTCTCCAGCACTCCACCCAACCTTCAGCGTCCTCAAACGTATTTTTGACTCGAAGGTCTCAAGAAACTCATTTTGCAATAAATATTCGTTTCCCATTAATCGTACACTTTTCAAAATCCAATCTCACCCCTCCCCTCCAAATCTTCTCCATCACCCCTTCCCTCCAAAACTTCCCCATCACCCCTTCCCTCCAAAACTTCCCCATCACCCCTCCCCTTCAAACCTCCCCATCACCCCTCCCCTCCAAATCTTCCCCATCACCCATCTCTTTCAAATATTCCCCCTTGCCCCTCCCCTCCAAATCTTCCCCATCACCCATCCCTTTCAAATCTTCCCCCTTGCCCCTCCCCTCCAAATCTTCCCCATCACCCCTTCCCTCCAAAACTTCCCCATCACCCCTCCCCTTCAAAACTTCCCCATCACCCCTCCCCTCTAAATCTACCCCCTTGCCCCTCCCCTCCAAATCATCCCCATCACCCATCTCCTTCAAATCTTCCCCATCACCCATCCCTTTCAAATCTCCCCCCTTGCCCCTTCCCTCCTAAACTCCCCCCACACCCCTCCGAGACTCTCCCTCGCTCCTCCCCTCCTAGACTCCCCTCTCACCCCTCCTCCTCAAAGCGTCCTCCCTGCTTCTTCCCCCTTCCAACTTTCACCTTCATCTCCCTCAACCTTCTGCCTGACTCTTCCCCCTCGTCAAATAACACCTCACTGCCCCACACCCAATCACCATCAAACCTTTTGTCCGCCCCATTCTTCCCTTTCTCCGAACTATTCTGAAATCTCTGACACACCTTCAACAGCTCTCCCAACCTCTTCCTCCTCTTCCACATCCTCCCCCACCGCACCCCCCCCCCCCCCACTGTTCTGTATCCGATGCTCCCCCTTCCTCTTCTTTAACAGTATGGACCTCAAACATCCGGGGCCTTCGCTCAAACTTGACTGATCTCTCCATACAGGTTGCTGCTGACAAACCAGATGTGATCTGCTTAACAGAAACTTTCCTCCTTCATGATGTCTCTGATTCCTTGGTATCTCTCCCAGGTTACACCCTCCTCCGGTATGATACACCTGAGCCTCGTCCTGGAGGTGGGGTTGCTATCTTTATTAAAAAAAAATCTCTTCCTCACTCGCCCTGCACTGCCCTCTCTCCACCTCATCCCCAGGAATACCTTTGGCTACGGCTTCCCCTTCGCTCCCACCTTTTGTTCATATGTGTGTTGTACCGTCCACCAAACAGTGATGACACCATCTACATCTCGCTGTCTGATAATATGGACCAACTTCTATCTACCCATCCCAACTCTCTCTTCCTCATATGTGGTGATTTCAATCGTCACCATGCCAGTTGGCTGGGTGTGGGTACCTCTCTCACCAGCCATGGCTCTTCAGCAAATGACTTCTGTGACTCACTGGGACTGACAATCTGTCAATTTGCCGACCCCGATCTCAGTCAACGGAGCATCTTCTCTTCTGGACTTGGTTATGACTCACTTCCCTGAAAATGTCTGCTGCTCTTCTGCTGCTCCAATCGGCTCATCTGATCATGTGCTTGTTAAAGTGGACATCTCTCTGACCTTTCTCAGAGAGCCTCCTCAACGTCGACGAGTCTGGCATTTCACTCAGGCCAACTGGCACGGTCTTCAAGCAGCCATCAATCATCTGGACTGGTCTCCCATCTCTACCGCCTCTGACATCAACTAATCCTGGGAATTCTTCCAAAGTAAATTGCTCTCTCTCATGCACAGATTTATCCCATCTCGTCTTCAGTTGTCATACCTTTCCTCCCGTCCATGGCACACGGAATCTTGTGGTGAGGCTATTGCCCAGAAACAACTTGCTTTCGTCTCCTGGAAAGCAAATCCAACGGAAGGAAATCTCATTTCCTTTCACAAAGCCCGAAACAAGTGTGTCCACCCTCAAGAGAGCCAGGAAACAATATCTCTCCGTTCTCTGGACCGAACTCTCTTATCTGTCTCCCTCTTCCAAATCCTGGTGGCGTCTGGTCAAATCTATTTCTGGTGTTTGTTCCCCCTCACTCACCTCAAACGGCCACACGGCTGACTCCGCACGTGAAAAAGCTGAATGCCTCAACTCTGTGTTTGCCTCTAAATCTTGTCCCAAACCCATCCCTGGAGGGTTGTACCCAGCTGTACCCAGTTGGTTGCATCCACCGTACCCAGTCGTACCCAGCTGCTCCTGGACTCTGTAACCTTTCCTCCTGACAAGGTGGAAACGTTTCTGTCAACCCTCGACTCTGATTCTGCAACTGGACCTGACAGCATCAGCCCACATGTCCTAAAATCCTGTTCTTCCGCTCTTTCACTCCCTCTCTCTGTTCTCTTCACCCTCTCTTTTGCTCAAAGTCATCTGCTATCTGCTTGGAAATATGCCAACATCACCGCTTTGCACAAAAAAGGTGCAAAAACAGATCCCAGCAACTACAGACCAATCAGCCTTCTCCCAATTATCAGCAAAGTCATGGAATCCATCATTGCTTCAGATATGAAATCTTTCCTCTTCTCCAATGGCTTGATCTCTGATCATCAATTTGGTTTCAGACCTGGTCACTCTACCCCTGGACATGCTGCTTCTGCTTTCTCAACAATGGATGGAGGTCCTCAATGCCAAACAGGAAATTAGAGCCGTCTCCCTTGACATATCACGTGCCTTCGATACAGTCTGGCACCCCGCTCTGCTCTCCAAACTCTCCTCTTTTGGTATCCATGGAAATCTCCACGCATGGCTGGCGGACTTCCTCTCTAGTCGTAGTCAACATGTGGCCCTGAATGGGTTTCTCTCATCTCCTCTTCCTGTTCAGGCTGGAGTTCCCCAAGGCAGTGTTCTGGGCCCTGTGCTTTTTTTGGTCTTCATCAATGATCTCTCTGACTCTCTTGAAAATCCCCTCCATCTCATTGCTGATGACTCTACTCTCTGTCGCTCCATTCTTCATCCCTCAGATCGGCAGTCTGCAGCCTCCTCACTCTCTGCAGACCTGGACAAAATCACAGACTAGGCAAACAAGTGGAACATGTCTTTCAATCCTGACAAATCTCACACTCTTACGATGTCTCTCCGAAAAGACCGACTGGACAACCCTCACATCCACTTTCTGAATAATCCTCTCCAAGAAGTTCTGTCACTCAAGCTTTTGGGTCTCACTATCTGCCATGATCTTTCCTGGGAAAACCACATTTCAAATCTGGCCTCCAAAGCCAGTCGCCGACTGGGCATCCTCCGTCGTGCGAAGTCCTTCCTTGGCATACCTGAGCTCCTCTCCACATACAAGGCTTTCATCCGCAGCTCAATGGAATACTGCTCTCCCCTCTGGGCTGGTGCTCCTGCCTCACACCGAGCTCGTCTTCATGCTGTTTAAACCAAAGCATTCAGAATCATTGGAATCTCCCGCGATGAAGCTAACTCCAAGGGCCTCTCACTCACCGCAGGCAGGTTGGTGGTCTTTCCGTCTTCCCCCGACTCCTCTCTGGGCTTGCCCCCCCAGCTCTCTCTGGGCTCTGTCCCACAAATATTCCTACAGGTCACACAAGATCTGCCTGCAACCCTCTTATGGTTAAACTGCCAAAATCAAGACTCTCTGCTCACCTTCACTCCTTCATTCCTCTTTTCTCCTGCCGCTGGAACAAACTCCCTCACTCTCTTCAATCCCACTCCACCCTCCAGGTCTTTTAAACAGCTCTTCACCACCATCTCTGATCTTCCCCCATCCAAAACCTTGATCTTTTCTACCCCCGCTAATTTCACCCCAATTCCACTTTTTTGAAATGCCAATTCTGTCCTGGAAGTCCTTGTGTTTTATACTTCTCACTCCCCCCCCCCCCCCTCCCCTTCCCACGCCTCCTCCCCCAAAGCCCTCTCCCTCCCACACATCTCCCTGCTCTCAAATGTTGTGTTTGTGTGCTTCCTCTTCTCTCCCCATCTTGTCTTCCGCTCCCTCTTTTTATATATTTTGTTTGACTGGTTGATTTGTTTGTGAAGTAAATGTTAGCTCTTTCACGAGCCTCGATTCAGTATACAAAAAAAAAAAAAAAAAGGCGAGACAGCTCTGATTTCCTGTTTGGCATTGAGGGCCTCCATCCATTGTTGAGACAGCAGAAGCAATATGTCCAGAGTAGAATGACCTGGTCTGAATCCAAATTGATGATCAGAGATCAAGCCATTGGAGAAGAGGAAGGATTTGATATCCGAAGCAATGATGGATTCCATGACTTTGCTGATAATTGGAAACAGGCTGATTGGTCTGTAGTTGCAAGGATCTGTTTTTGCACCTTTTTTGTGTAAAGCGGTAATGTTTGCTGATTTCCAGGATGCTGGCAGATGACCTTGAGCAAAAGAGAGGGTGAAAATAACAGAGAGAGGGTGAGATAGAGCGGCAGAGCAGGATTTTAGGACCCGTGGGCTGATGCCGTCTGGTCCAGTTGCAGAATCAGAGTCGAGGTTTGACAAAAACTTCTCCACCTTGTCAGGAGAGAAGGACACAGAGTCCAGGAGCAGTTGGGTTCGACTGGGAAAGTTGGGAACAGACAGATTGGTTTGGGACACAAGATTTTGAGGCAAACACAGAGTTGAGGCATTCGGCTTTGTCACGCGTTGTGTCAACTGTGTAGCCATTTGAGGTAAGGGAGGGGATGGAGGGGGAACTAACACCAGAAACGGATTTGACCAGACGCCACCAGGATTTGGAGGAAGGAGACAGATTTGAGAGTTCAATCTTGAGTGTGGAGAGATAGTGCTTCCTGGCACTCCTGAGGGTAGACACACACTTGTTCCGAGCTTGGTGGAAGGAACTGAGATTGCCTTCAGTTGGGTTTGCCTTCCAAGAGGCAAAGGCAAGTTGTTTCAGGGCAACTGCCTCACCACACGATTCAGTGTACCAAGGACGGGAGGAAGGGCAAGACAACTGAAGACGAGATGGGATAAATCTGTGCATGAGAAAGAGAGAGCAGTTTGCTTTGGAAGAATTGATGTCAGAGGCAGTAGAGATGGGAGACCAGTCCAGATGATTGATGGCTGCTTGCAGACCGTGCCAGTCAGCCTGAGTGAAATGCCAGACTCGTCGGTGCTGAGGAGGCTCTCTGAGAATGGCCAGAGAGATGTCCACTTTAACAAGCACATGATCAGAAGAACCGATTGGAGCAGAAGAAGAGCAGCAGGCATTTGCAGGGAAGTTTGTCATAACCAAGTCCAGAAGAGAAGATACTCCATTGACTGAGATCCGGGTCGGGAAATTGACAGATTATGTCAGTCCCAATGAGTCGCAGAAGTCCTTTGCTGAGGTGCCATGGCTGGTGAGAGAGGAACCCACACCCAGCCAGCTGGCATGATGACAGTTGAAGTCGCCATATATGAGGAAGAGAGAGTTTGGATGAGTTGCTGGAAGTTGGTCCATGTTGTCCGACAGCGAAATGTAAATGGAGTCATCACTGTTTGGAGGACGGTACAGAACACATATGAACAAAAGGTGGGAGCAGAGAGGAAGCCATAGCCAGAGGTACTCCTGGGGGTGGGGTGGAGAGAGGGCAGTGCAAGGAGAGTGAGAAAGAGAGTTTTTGATAAAGATAGCCACCCCACCACCAGGACGAGGCTCAGGTCTATCATACCGGAGGAGGGAGTAACCAGGAAGAGATATTAAGGAATCAGAGACATCTTCAAGGAGGAAAGTTTCTGTTAAGCAGATCAAGTCTGGATTGTCAGAAGCAACCTGAATGGAGAGATCAATCAAGTTTGAGCAAAGGCCCCGGATGTTTGAGGTCCATACCATTAATGAGGTGAGAGGGGGAGCATCGGGTGCAGGACAGGGGAGGGGAGGGGTAGGGTCAGATGAAGGATGAGAGTGGGAGGTAGGGAGAGCAGTTGGTTAGTGTGTCAGAGATTCCAGAAGAGTTACAAGAAAGGGATGGATGAGGAGGACAAAAGGTTTGTTGGTGATGGGATGAGGCACAGTGAGGGGTTGTTTGATGGGGGGGGGGGGGGGGGGCAGAGGAAAGTAGAAGGAGAATTTGGGAAGGATGGTTGGGGGGGGGGGGGGGAGATTTGAAGGGGAGGAGTTTGGGGGGAGTTTTGAATGGGGGGGAGGGGTGAGTTTAGGAGGGGATGGGCAAGGGGGGAGATTTGGAGGGGAAGGGCAAGGGGGGAGTTTAGGAGGGGAGGGGCAAGGAGGAGGTTTAGGAGGGGAGGGGCAAGGGGGGAGTTTAGAAAGTGGATGATTAATGAATCGATGAAAGTGGATAATTAATGTTGAGATATAACATACATACATACATACAGTCACGTGAAAAAGTAAGTACACCCCATGTAAAGTTTTGACTTTTTCAACATATTTCAACATACAGCTATTTGATCTTCATTTCAACAATATTGATCGATAAAGGTGATATAATATAACAAATATCATGGAACATTTACATTTTGTAGTCCATTGTATAATTTAAATAAACATAAATGCAAATTTCGCATGTGGAAAAAGTAAGTACACCCCAACATTTATCACTCCTTCAAATACCTAAAATTAGAATCAGGTTTACCAGCTCAGGTGCAAATGATTAGAACATCGTTAGAGAGGATCTTCGAAGAACCTGTCTTATTTAAACCTCAGACATTTAGTTTGGTTTGCTCTTTGTTGAAGTGTGCGGTGTCACCATGCCTAGATCAAAAGAGCTCTCTGAGGCCTTCAGAAAGAAGGTTATAGATGCCTACGAGTCTGGGAGGGATTTAAAAATATCTCCAAACAATTTGAAATCAATCATTCGACTGTCCGGAAGATCATCTACAAGTGGAGAAGATTCCAAACAACTGCCAACTTGTTCAAGCCAGGCCGCACCAGCAAGTTCAGCCCGAGAACAGACCGCAAGATGCTGAAAGAAGTCTCTAAGAACCCCAGAATGTCATCATGGGACCTACAGGTAGCTGTTGTCATTGTTGATGTCAAACTGCACGAATTTACCATTAGAAAGAGGATGCACAAATTTGATATACATGGGAGATGTGCCAGGAGGAAACCTTTGCTCTCCAGAAAGAACATCAGGGCAAGACTAAAGTTTGCCAATGAACACCGAGGCAAAGACCAGCACTTCTGGAATAATGTGCTCTGGACAGATGAGTCAAAGGTAGAGATATTTGGCCACAGTACCAGAAGACATGTTTGGCAAAAACCAAAGACAGCATTTGACCACAAGAACCTAATACCAACTGTAAAGCATGGTGGTGGAATTATTATGGTTTCGGGCAGCTTTGCTGCATCAGGGCCTGGGCAGCTCACCATCATAGAATCCACTATGAATTCTTCATTGTACCAGAAGGTGCTTGAGGATAATGTGAGGCCATCTGTCGGAAAGTTGAAGCTCAACCGAATGTGCACCTTGCAACATGACAATGACCCTAAACATACCAGTAAATCCACCAAGGAATGGCTGAAAAGAAAGAAATGGAGGGTTCTGGAATGCCCAAGTCAAAGCCCGGATCTAAATCCCATCGAGATGTTGTGGGGGGATTTGAAACGAGCTGTGCATGCAAGAAACCCCTCAAACATCGCACAGCTGAAATAATTCTGCATGGAGGAGTGGGCAAAAATTTCTCCCAGTCGATGTCAGAGACTGGTAGATAGTTATAAGAAACGCCTACTTGAGGTTGTTTCTGCCAAAGGGGGCAATACCACCTATTAGAGCCAAGGGTGTACTTACTTTTTCCACATGCGAAATCTGCATTTATGTTTATTTAAATTATACAATAGACTACAAAATGAAAAATGTTTCATGATATTTGTTTTATTATATCACCTTTATCTCTCAATATTGTTGACATGATGATTAAATAGCTGTATGTTGAAATATGTTGAAAAAGTCAAAACTTTACATGGGGTGTACTTACTTTTTCACGTGACTGTACATACATACATACATACATACATACATATATATATATATATATATATATATATTGTTATGTCGGTGGGGCGAAGCAATATCTCGAGTCAGGTGGATCTGAATCGGTAACATGCTTCGTCTGTCGCGATAGGGAATCTACCTGTAATAAGTTCTGTGTGTTTAGTCCAGTTTGTCGGGTTAAGATGTCTACTTGTGAACATACCAGGATGTTTGAGTGTTAGTGTAGGGATTAAGATAAACCCCTGTGTGTCACACCTGGTAGCCAAACCTTTGTCCCTTATGGCAACGCACACCTATAAACACTTAGACAGGCCCTGTAGTGCACACATTAATTAAATTCCCTTCCCTGACAAGGACTTCGGAAGAAAACAGGCAAGAGGCCAGTCAGGGCACCGCCGCATGGGCCGCAGCCAGCTACACCTCCGGCAGGCCTTGCAAAATAGAGTGACACGAGCTATCACCACGCTACAGGGAACGAGTGATTGGTTGGCACGGAAGGCGCGAACCTCCAGCCAATCAGGGCGAGCAATACCAGGTGGGAGGGACTCGGCCAATGAGAGGGCAGCAGCAAGAGGGAACATCGGAGGAGAGTGGACGCAAGGTTATATAAGGGCGTGCCGAAAGACATTTTCCCTCTTCCACGTCCAGATATAACTCTTGCACGTCCAGCTCTAACTCTTGCACGGCATTTCAGAGCTCTTGCGCAGCTCTAGCTATAGTTTTTGGGATCTTCACTGCCTCTTGTGCTGCACGTCCCTCTCTGGCTGTCTGGACGCTGCACGACGTCTTGTGTTCTCTGCGCTTCCCTTCTTGGTCTTGAGAGGATTCTGGTGGTCGTGGGTTCACCATCTGCGTGGTGCTTGGAGCGGTGCTCGGTGCTTTGGAGCTTAGAGTGGTGCACGGACCTCATGGGCGGTTGACGAGGAGCCTGGAGTGGGCGTTGGCTCGGGCCTTCGTGGTGCTGGAGCGAGAGACCTCGGGGTGTGCAGCGGAGCTTGGAGCCGCGAAGGGACAAGACAGATAAGGACGCACCATTTCACGATTACACGACGTTTTCTTTGATTAATCCATTCCTGTGTGCTGTTTCTGAAGTGAGTTGTGGGGACGTCCCAATTTAGGACTTTTATTTAATATCGCGTTTCCTTGTCCCGACCTTTTGCAAATAAACCCTTGTATTATTTTCCATTCCCTGCAAATCTTGTGCCGTTTGAGTTCGTTCGCCTTCCACAGGTACGCGCTTTTGCCACAGCTTCCTCTTCCCTTCTCCTTCCCGCGCTACAAAAGCAAAATCCGTAATTTGAGCGTCACCTCCAGTAATTCCGTTCTGGTCCATCCGCGAGCCCTGGTGTTAACCGAAGGGTCCGTGCGAAAATATACATACATACACATTATATATATATATATATATATATATATATATAAACAAACAAAATAAGAATCAAAACCACATGCTACACACCCTATGAGGGCATACAGTGAAAATATTTATTTATAATTAATGCACAACGCGTGGAGGGACCCCAAAAGATTTGGCATGGCTGGCCCCAAAACTGTGGGAATAGTACAGTGTAGAATAAATGTAACTTTAATGACGATTATGAAACTAATAACAACTGATGATTGTGATCGTGTTGGCTGGGGAGGGAGGATTGGCTCTTATGTGGTATGATTAAGGAAATGGTTTATTCCAGAAAAATTGAAAATTGTCTCAAGCGAATGTGGTGTGAGGTTGACAGAAAAGTCTATACTCGGGTACAGACAATGCGGAAAAAGCAAACATTTCTACATGTGGTAAATGGCGAAAATGATAATTCCTAACTCGTGAATGTAAGTTCTCATTGACCAGATAGATGCAAGACAATTGAAGAATAATTCTCCCAACGTCGAAATATAAGCCACCTCTTGGTGATAATTCAAGCAGTCTTCTGGCAGCTATTATAATCGCCCAAAAAGGATGAATAAATGTCACGGTCTTCCATTCCAAATCGGTGAAAAAACAAAACTCCAATCACAAATGAATACCATACCGTCAATATAACAAAATACAATGTTGCAAACACTCATGAGGTAAACAAAAATAAATACCGTTCTAACATGATAACAAGTACAGACAAATCTGCCGGCGAGCAAGGGTGGATACGTAATACTTTGTACAGATGGAAACTCAAAATCATAATTGTATTGAGAAATTTATGAAGACTTCCATCAACCTTGGGATGGATAAAAGCGGTGTCGTTCTTATGGAAACTCAAAATCACAGTTGAATTGAGATATCAAACCAACGAACATTTACATGCAGTAAATGGCGAAACCTGAACACCGAACTCATGATTGTGTTTACATGCAGACACGGAGCAGTTTCGTACGGGTGGAAACTCAAAATCATAATTGTATTGAGAAATTTATGAAACATTCCACCCGCCTTCGGACACCCATCAGGAACCCAAAAAGTTCCACAGAAGGTTTGGCAAGGCTGGCCACAAAACTGAGAAAGCAGTTTGGCGATGGACGGATAGACAGCCACTCCTGTTTTACGATATAGATACATACCTATTTGGCTAGAAATGTACCTGCGTGATATTTTGAATGAAGATTTCTTTCGTTTCCTCTCCGGTCGGGTCCCAGACATGAAATACCGGCCCGAAATCACAAAATGCACGGCAGAATACACCGTACACATCAGCACTGATAAACTGCGGAGTGACATAAACCAGATAAATCTCAGATCACATATCCAGACACAGCATGGAGGGTTACATGCAAATTTAAAACATTTTCTCAAACCTTCATTTTTTTTTATTTTTTTTTTTTAATACAACATCGAGGCTCATGAAAGAGCGAACATTAATCACACAAAAAGTCAAACCGACACATAAAACACAAAATAAGGGGATGGGGAGAGAGGGGGAAGGACACAAACGCAACATTTGAGAGCAGGGACATCGAGAGAACTGTGGGAGGTAGAGGGCTTGGGGGGAGGTGGGAGAGGTATAAAACATATGGACACTGCAAGGACTTCCAGGAAAGAAGTTGGAATTTCGAAAAAGTGTATCTGGGGTGAATTAGCGGGGGTAGAAAAGATCAAGGTTTTGGATGGGGGAAGATAAGAGATGGTGGTGAACAGCTGTTTTAAAGACCTGGAGGGAGGAGTGGGATTGAAGGGAGTGGGGGAGTTTGTTCCAGAGGCAGGAAAAGAGGGGAATGAAAGAGAGAAGGTGAGCAGAAAGCCTAGATTTTGGCAGTTTAACCATAAGAGGGTTGCTGGCAGATCTTGTGTGACCTGAAGGAATATTTGGGGGACAGAGCACAAAGAGAGCTGGGGGAGCAAGGCCGGAGAGGAGTCGGTAGAAGACAGAAAGACCACCAACCTGCCTGCGGTGAGTGAGTGAAAGACCCTCAGAGTTAGCTTCATCGCAGGAGATTCCAATGATTCTGAAAGCTTTGGTTTCAACAGCGTGCAGTCGAGCTCGGTGTGAGGCAGGAGCACCGACCCAGAGGGGGGAACAGTATTCCATTGAGCTGCGGATGAAAGCCTTGTATGTGGTGAGGAGCTCAGGTGTGCAAAGGAAGGACTTCGCACGACGGAGGATGCCCAGTTGGCGACTGGCTTTGGAGGCCAGCTTGGAAATGTGGTTTTCCCCAAGAAATATCATGGCAGATGGTGAGACCCAAAAGCTTGAGCAACAGAACTTCTTGGAGAGGATTGTTGAGAAAGTAGATGGGAGGGTTTTCCAGTCGGTCTTTTTGGAGAGACATAGTAAGAGTGTGAGATTTGTCATGATTGAAAGACATGTTCCACTTGTTTGACCAGTCTGATTTTGTCCAGGTCTGCAGAGAGTGAGGAGGCCGCAGACTGCCGATCTGAGGGATGAGGAATGGAGCGGCAGAGAGTGGAGTCATCAGCAAAGAGATAGAGAGGATTTTCCAGAGAGTCGGAGAGATCATTGATGAAGACCAGAAAAAGCACAGAGCTCAGAACACTACCTTGGAGAACTCAAGCCAGAACAGGAAGGGGCCATGAGAGAAATCCATTTATGGCCACACGTTGACTACGACCAGAGAGGAAGTCCGCAAGCCAAGCGTGGACATTTCCATGGATACCATAAGAGAGTTTGGTGAGCAGAGCTGGGTGCCAGACTGTATCGAAGGCACATGATATGTCAAGGGAGACAGCTCTGATTTCCTGTTTGGCATTGAGGACCTCCATCCATTATTGAGACAGCAGAAGCAACATGTCCAGAGTAGAATGACCTGGTCTGAATCCAAATTGATGATCAGAGATCAATCCATTGGAGAAGAGGATGGATTTGATATCCAAAGCAATGATGGATTCCATGACTTTGCTGATAATTGGGAGCATGCTAATTGGTCTGTCGTTGCAAGGATCTGTATTTGCACCTTTTTGTGTCAAGCGGTGATGTGAGCTGATTTCCAAGATGCTGGCAGATGACCTTGAGCAAAAGAGAGGGTGAAAAGAACAGAGAGAGGGTGAGATAGAGTGGCAGAGCAAGATTTTAGGACCCGTGAGCTGATGCTGTCTGGTCCAGTTGTGGAATCAGAGTCGAGGTTTGACAAAAACTTATCCACCTTGTCAGGAGAGAAGGACACAGAGTCCAGGAGCAGTTGGGTTCGACTGTGCAAGGTGGGAACAGAGAAAGATGGGTTTGGGACACAAGATTTTGAGACAAACACATAACAAAACACATAACAAAAAACATAACAAACACATAAACACATAACATAAACATTCATTAATGGCATTCACATAACAAAAATGGAAACCGAATTTTTAATATTTAGGAAAACTATCAATGAAGGAGTTATGTATATCTTACTGCAATGCAGCTATCGCAAATGTGGGGCATGTGTATGTAGTCAAAATAGTGCCCCCTGTGCCCAGATGTTGATGGGAAACTGAAGCTAGAATTCAATTGTAAAATATATATTTGCACACAAAATAATTATATTTGAAACTAATTAAATTATACAACTATCACATAACATGGTTGTATGAGCTGTTGGAGAAGAACAGCACTTAAGTGCCTGTCATAGATGAGCCCTTCAACCAGTGTGTGTGTGTGTGTATATATATATATATATATATATAAACAGTCACATGAAAAAGTAAGTACACCCCATGTAAAGTTTTGAATTTTTCAACATATTTCAACATACAGCTATTTGATCTTCATTTCAACAATATTGATAGATAAAGGTGATATAATATAACAAATATCATGAAACATTTACATTTTGTAGTCCATTGTATAATTTAAATAAACATAAATGCAGATTTCGCATGTGGAAAAAGTAAGTACACCCTTGGCTCTAATAGGTGGTATTGCCCCCTTTGGCAGAAAACCTCAAGTAGGCGTTTCTTATAACTATCTACCAGTCTCTGACATCGACTGGGAGAAATTTTTGCCCACTCCTCCATGCAGAATTCTTTCAGCTGTGCGATGTTTGAGGGGTTTCTTGCATGCACAGCTCGTTTCAAATCCCCCCACAACATCTCGATGGGATTTAGATCCGGGCTTTGACTTGGGCATTCCAGAACCCTCCATTTCTTTTTCAGCCATTCCTTGGTGGATTTACTGGTATGTTTAGGGTCATTGTCATGTTGCAAGGTCCCCCTTCGGTTTAGCTTCAACTCTCCAACAGATGGCCTCACATTATCCTCAAGCACCCTCTGGTACAATGAAGAATTCATCGTGGATTCTATGATGGTGAGCTGCCCAGGTCCTGATGCAGCAAAGCTGCCCCAAACCATAATATTTCCACCACCATGCTTTACAGTTGGTATCAGGTTCTTGTGGTCAAATGCTGTCTTTGGTTTTTGCCAAACATGTCTTCTGGTACTGTGGCCAAATAGCTCTACCTTTGACTCATCTGTCCAGAGCACATTGTTCCAGAAGTGCTGGTCTTTGCCTCGGTGTTTATCGGCAAACTTTAGTCTTGTCCTGATGTTCTTTCTGGACAGCAAAGGTTTCCTTCTCGCACACCTCCCATGGAGATCAAATTTGTGCAGTCTCTTTCTAATGGTAGACTCGTGCACCTTGACATCACCAGTGGCATCAGCTACCTGTAGGTCCCGTGATGACATTCTGGGGTTCTTAGAGACCTTTCAGCATCTTGTGGTCTGCTCTCGGGCTGAACTTGCTGGGGTGGCCTGGCCTGAACAAGTTGGCAGTTTTTTGGAATCTTCTCCACTTGTAGATGATCTTCCGGACAGTCGAATGATTGATTTAAAATTGTTTGGAGATCTTTTTAAATCCCTTCCCAGACTTGTAGGCATCTATAACCTTCTTTCTGAAGGCCTCAGAGCTCTTTTGATCTAGGCATGGTGACGCACACTTCAACAACAAAGAGCAAACCAAACTAAATGTCTGAGGTTTAAATAAGACAGGTTCCTCCAAGATCCTCTCTAACGACGTTCTAATCATTTGCACCTGAGCTGGCGCACCTGATTCTAATTTTAGGTATTTGAAGTAGTGATAAATGTAGGGGTGTACTTACTTTTTCCACATGAGAAATTTGCATTTATGTTTATTTAAATTATACAATGGACTACAAAATGTAAATGTTTCATGATATTTGTTATATTATATCACCTTTATCTATCAATATTGTTGAAATGAAGATCAAATAGCTGTATGTTGAAATAGTCAAAACTTTACATGGGGTGTACTTACTTTTTCACGTGACTGTATATATATATATATATATATATATATATATATATATATATATATATATATATATATATATATATATATACAACCGCTATTCGCGGTTGCTGGAAAGTGCAGCAAATTGCGAAACCGTAAATGGCGGGGCATAGTTTCAATGGAAATGGGAAAGATTGTTTCCCGAATTGCAAAAATCTGTGAATGTCGAGGAACAAACCACGAATGGCCTGGAAAAATCCACAAATGTCGAGGCAAATCCCACGAATGTTGACAATAATCCACGAATGCCGATGAAAATCCTGTGAATGTCGACAAAAATCCCACGAATGGCTATGAAAATACCACATATGTCGATGAAAATCCACGAATGCATGCCGTGCCATTGGTTCAATGGGAAAAAGGGAGACAGCTAATTGTACTAATAGATACGGTGGAGTGTTTTCATTCTGTACAATAATTCGCAGGGATGACGTGTTATACAGCTTGTGGAATATCCCTCGAAAATGTTCAGTGTGAATGGCGGGATATCCCACAAAGCAATATTTACCGTCTGTGGGATATCCCGTGAAGCATCCCGCAAAGCATCCCGTGAAGCAGTTTACCCTGTGAACGGCGGGATATCACATGAAGCTGTTCACAGTGTGAATGATGGGATATCCCATGAAAATATCCCACGAAGCATCCCACAAAACAATGTTTACCGTGTGAACGGGAGATATCACATGAAGCTGTTTACAGTGTGAATTGTAGGATATCCCGCGAAAGCCGTGAAAACAGAAAGCACAGCGCCACCAATGTAGAAGCAGGACATGCTTGCTCATGCTTGCTGCTCGTAGATGTTTTTTTTGCGTATGCCCAACTGCTTTGTGCGTGGATGGTGAAATATGGGTTTTATAACTGGGTCATGCTCGCGGCTCGTGGAATTTTTTTTTAGGTTGGAGCACGACACTCTCACACTCTCTCTCTCTCACACACACACACACACACTCACACACTCTCACTCTCACTCTCACTCTCACTCTCACTCTCACTCTCACTCTCACTCTCACTCTCACTCTCACTCTCACTCTCACTCTCACTCTCTCTCTCTCTCTCACTCTCTCTCTCTCTCTCTCTTTCTCTCTCTCTCTCTCTCTCTCTATATATATATATATATATATATATCTCAAAAAGTAGCTTCAGATGCATTTTCCCTAAGTCATTTTGACTGACCTTGATTGGTGGTTGCTGGGTTCGACAAAATTCATCTACACGACTCTGCAGTCTGATCGAACAGCCTGTCAATATAACACACTACAGAGCAAACAGACAACCGTTACCATTATGACTTAAATTTCTAATCCACAAAGTACTTTGACTTGCTTTGGAACAGCTGCAAAAAATGCTTGCAACATGTAGAAATCCCACTTTCAATGTCTTATTTCACTTGTACGTATGACAATTTAAAGCAGTTAGCAAGAACAGCCATATAGGTTCCCTCATGTTTTCTATCAAAATGTTATTTTATCTTGTCCCAAAAAGGGGACCAACAAAAACAACAACAACCACCACGGTGCCCGAAAAAGGCCAACCCCCGCTTTGCGGGGAAAAATGGCCTCTAAAGGTGGTTGTATCTTGTCCCAAAAACAGATCAAGCCATGACAGAGAAGTCTTTTAGAATAAAAAATATCAATGAAAATAAAATCGAAGGAGCAATTTCACAATCAAGCTTTATCATAGTGGCAAAACTACTGAACAAGACATTATTGGAGGCATTTCTAAAAAGCATTGCTGGTCCAGTCGGTCAAATCCTGCAACTCAAGGAATGGTGAGACTTTCTATTCAACCCCTCAATGCTGATGTTCATGCCCTGGCTTCTTGTTTTGCTTCCAATTAGATTCTTCTTCATTCATATGCAGCACAAGGCTGCAGGGTAGCATAATTGGTTGATGCCACCACTGTGCCCCTGATGCAATGACATCTATTGGTTAGGGTAGGAATTTGGAATTTGTTCAGGGTGCCGGCGATAGCTTGCCTACTCTTTGAGAAGGACACCATAGGATCTTTACCATTCACCAACTAATACCAGCGGACGGGCGCCCATTTAACGTCCATCCAAGAGACGGCACACATTGATGAATCACCCTGCCTGTGAAATACTGGGAAGACAGTATATAGCAGGGTCAGGATTCAAACCCAGGCAGGACAGCTTAGAGGTGAGTGTGCATACTTTTAGGCCATCATGTCAGCCCTCCATGTATATTAGTTGCAGTTATTGTAGACCTATAATGAAAATGCTCTTTTATCAAAACCAATTTTACCTCGTGATACATGCTGCATTTATGCTTTTGCCATTATCATTTACTGCTCATTGTTTTCTCCAGTCACTTAACATCCATCTATTTTCATTCTTCTTCCACCCCCCCCCCCCCCCCCTACTCCGACCTCCTCTGAATTATTCGACCTCCTCATTAGTATATTGAACAGGCCTAAGGCACAAGTTCTGAGAGGCATTTGCGCATACCGTTTTCTTTTCACGTCCCATTTTACTTTTTACATTTGGCTTGTATTCCGTACGCATGCTCTTCATGGAAGTTTTCGAGAACTAGCACCTACATAATATAATGCACGTTTGGTTGACAAACTTGCATGATGGAGTAAACCATTTGCCAAAATAGAAACTGCGGGAATGGAGATTGGCACAAGTTATGTGCCACTTTGTTTTCCAAGTTTTGAGCAAGTTCATCGATGCAAACATTATTCAATCCTCTATTCTCGTGTTAAACATGTAAAACACCTGGTGCTGCCGAAGGAAGGACAAATCCACTGTTGAGTGCAAGTCTTCCGTGCACGATCGAACCTCCACATAAGGATTCAGCTCAGCAAGTCGTGGAACAGAGGCTACTGCCCTGCAACATAGATATGTCAGGCCTCAACAGACATGTAAACATACGTTTACTCAGATATGTGCACAATATGTCTCATGATGCAACCGTCATGTTATACAGTATTAATTTATGATGCCTATGAGCCGTCTCACCTAGGTTTGATTCCTCACCCAGCTATAAACTCTCATCCTGGCATGGCATCAATGCATGTGCAGTCCCTCGAAGGGACGTTAACTTGACAGACAAGCCTTCTAGCAATAGTTGGTGAATGTTAAATATCCCAGTGTCCTTCATGAAGAGGAAGCAGGCTATCCCAACAGCACCCAGGCCAAATTCCAACTTCCAGCTCAAACCTACAGGGGTTACTGCATCAGCGGCACTACCACACCCCTGCAAAAACTGTTGCTAACCCTTCGCATCTGAATCATGATGATGACTATGGACAGGAGTATCTAGTCAAGACAGGACTCAATGTGCCAACAGGAAAATCTTTTACAATTACGCCACATTTTAGAATAGCATGTGTACTAGGGTGGGCTTCAAAAAAGCAAAATGCAGATTTTCTCCGGGACATGGTCTATTTTTGTTCCTTTTGGTGTCAAAGGAAACCACACCAAATTTGAATGGAATCCAATAATATTTAGGGGTGCCACATCAGTGATGAATTTTCCCCCATGCAAAAATTGGAATTCCCATTTTTTGGGCTGTATATACACAAAATAAATACATAATTATATATATATACATTAAATATAATATTAAAAATAAATATATAGTAAATATACATTAAATAATAAATATACATAAATACACATTATACATTATATATATACAATATATTATACATACAGTTTTGAGACTTCCTATGATCACTATCTGGGCAATTTTCATGCATGTTTTGTACAGGTTCCTGGGGTCAGGGGTACGCTTTTTTAGTGTGTAATATGTAGGCCTAACTTATTGACTGTGGCTCTTTTGTAGAGAGTGACCCTGTGGAGTAAGAATTAACAGGATTTTACCCACATTCTTGCTTATTTTGCAGATATGGCATGTGCTAGTACCAGTGTTTCATTGAAAACTCGGGCTCAGGATAATGTGTATCTCATTGGGTCCACTTCTGGAGATGCCATCAAAGGTGCCAAGCTCCCGACTGTGCATCAATCTCTTGTCCTGTTTTTCCATCACCTGAAGAAGGAGAATCGCACTGCCCGGGAGAGTGCAACCCACACCATTGAAGAGGTTGTGAAGTTCTGAGAAAAAGCTCACCTACCTACAACGACGAAGCAGCACTGCATCCATCGTTTGGAGAGGCTATATGAAGAATGGAGGAGCCTCCAAAAAGGTGCAACGCGGGGTGGTGCGACCCAAGAGAAAAAGGAAGCATCCTTCAAGGCCTCCTTGGAGAAGACGTTTGATCTTAGGCATGCAGATTCGGAGGCCATAATCACCAACCCCGAGGACAGGAAGTTTCTTCACGATCAATTCTCAGAGAGGAAGGCTTCAATGGGATCTGTAGACACTGTGTTGGAAGCAAAAACGTTCTTGTGTGTTTGAAAGATCAGCAGCCACGAGATGATTATCGTGAACTCCTAGAACTGACTGTCATCTACATGGGAGGAATCCCACCTCGTGGAATCCGGATCATGGCTCCAGGAGCAATGCACAGAGCCAGATGGATGGCAAAAGCACTATATTCACTACAGGTGTTCACGTTTCGGTCAGAGTTCCACTTGACACTTCGAGAGGCGAGAGAACTCCGAGCCTTCAACATTTTTGTCTGCCTTGTGTATGTACAGGCTTGGTTTCGGGCTCCACAAGCTATTGAGGCTCCCCTGAATGACATTAACCTCTTCAAGAAGTTGGAAAAGTTTGAACAAATCAATCAGAAGATGGCTCAGGCAGCCTTGAAGGCACTTGGCCGCCACACGTGGTACATGAGCCCAGTACTAGTGGCATTTGCATTCTTTGACACCAGAATTGACAAAGAAAGCAAGATCAATATGATTGAAGCATTGAAAAATGACGGTGAAAACCCCTCTCCAAAGAGACCAGCTATCAAACGAGGAACCGCCCTGTCAATCGCTGGCCTCATAACAAAACACACCAAGCATTTCTTCAGCATCCTAGGGACCCCAACTGATTGGATGGATAAGGATCCTGGTTCATGGGAGCAAGAAACCAGCTTTCAGGAAGCAAAGAAAGCCGCCAGTGGCTTAGTCGTGGTGAACGACAGGGCAGAAAGGGGTGTCGCATTGATACAAGACTACAATAAGCTCCTTACAAAGGATGAAGAGCAAAAGCAAGCTCTGCTCCAAGTTGTTGCTGCTCACAGGAAGATGTACCCCGATGCCAAGAAGGCAACAGTGGTGAAACAGGCCCAGAAATAGGAGTTACATTTCTCATTATATTTGGGTTTTTTAATATTATGTGATATGGTGTCTCTTCATTTTATGAACTGAACATTTGGATTGTTATCATTGAATTTGAGTTTTCATAGCAATATAGTGCTATTTGTGCAGCTATTGTAACTTGTGTTTGCTAGAATACAAAGAAAGTGAGTGGAGGGTGGATTTTCATAAAACAAACTTCTGGTTTTGCTTTCGATCCATATATAGAAAAGTTTTGTAGACACCTTTAGATTGAAGGCTGATGTGGCACCCCTAAATAAAATCAGATTGCTTTCATATTTGGTGTCTTTTCATTTTCGAACAAAAGGAACAACATAAAGCCATGTCCCAGTAAATATTTAAAAAAAATTATTTTGAGCACCACCCTAATGTGTACGTATAAACAATATGGATACAAATAAAAAACCCACGTGGTCTTTTGTAGACCGAGAGCCACCCTTCACATTAATTGGGGATTGATGTGATTGCCAGGTATGACAAAGGGTGTAAACCCACCTCATTAAACACCAATCAAATAATTGGCAGCATTCCATTTCAAGGAGCACTCACAATAACGAATTTCAAAACAAATGGCACTTATGGTGGACAAACCCGTCTTAATGTACAAATATCAACTTGATATGATGAATTGTAAAATGTACATATTTTTACATTTCTGGGGGTAGAGATGAATCTCACTGGAAAAGCAGGTTTGTGTAAATTAACATTGACTGTGATGTGAACAAGAAGAACCTCGATGCACATAAGTAGGGAATCTGTGGAGCATAAGATCGTATATGTGTCTCCATACGAGACCCGAGAACCCGAACAACTCATGCCGACAGAGACCCGAACATTTTCCAATCTGCAAATAACCCCCTCCCCCCGCCCCCCAGCAGAACATTATTGATGGGCGTCAGGAAGGCCGTGAGGCTCCGCCCTGAAGGGTATGACTGGTCGGTGAACGGGATGATGTGATGAGAATGTCGAGATTGGTCGAGTGTCACTTCAGCGAGGGGCAAAGGAGGTTGAGCCCCTCCTCCCTCACTCGCTCTGGTACTGGCTGCCTGATGGGCGGTCACAGCATTTTTATCTCCCTCTCTGCCCTGGGAATGTAGGGACAATGACAGGGAGATCAGGAGAAGTGGTGGAAGTATTGGTCAGAAGAAGAGTGGACATATGTTGTGTACAAGAGACGAGATGGAAGAGAAGTGGTGTGAGAATGGTGAAGGGTAGGCAGGGACAGAAATACAAGTTTGTGTGGCAAGGGTACCTGGAGGGCGTGAATGGTGTTGGTGTCCTGTTTTCTGAGGAGTTTGTAGACAGTGTGGTGAGTGTGACTAGAGTGAGTGATAGGTTGATGATGGTGAAAATGATGATTGGAAAGCTCTTGGTGAACGTCATCTCGGGATATGCTCTGCAGGTTGGTCGGAGCGATGAAGAGAAGGACAAGTTCTGGTGTGCAATAGAGAAGCTGATGGAAAACGAGAAAGATGAGGAAGTTGTTGTGGTCGGAGGAGACCTAAATGGACATGTGGGAAGGAATATGGATGGTTTTGAGGGAGTTCATGGGGGTTACGGATATGGCGTGAGAAATGGAGAAGGTGAAAGGATTTTGGAGTTTGCTGATGGAGCTGATTTGTAATACTCGGTTCCAGAAAGAGGAGAATAAGCTTGTTACATACACGTCAGGTGGGTCGACGACAACCGTTGACTACCTGATGGTGCGTAGGCGAGATAGGGGGCACCTCTAGGACACAAATATGATCCCGGGGGAGGAGGCTGTTTCACAGCACCACTTGGTTGTCTGCGACATAAGGGTGAAAGGTGCGAGGAGAGCTCGGCGGGTAAAGTACCAACCGAGAATGAAGGTGTGGAGGTTGAAAGAGGTGACAGTAAGGGAGGCATTAAAAGAGAGGCTGAGTAGGGTAGAGGATGATGTGGTTGAGCTTGAAAGTGGTTGGATGTCAATGAAAGCTAGTCTGTTGGGAGCCGTTGGTGAGATATGTGGATGGACAAAAGGACCACCGAGGCACTCGGAAACATGGTGGTGGGATGATGAAGTTGGAAAGAGGATTGACGAGAAGAGGAAGAAGTTCAAGGAGTGGCAGAAGGCGAAGGGTACGGTAGCAGAAACGTTATAAGGCAGCCAAGAAGACTGCAAAGAAAGAAGCAGCAAAGGCGCAGGAGGCATGTAGGAAAATGTTCAGAGAACGCTTGGATTCGGAAGAGGGTCAGAGAGCAGTATTCAGGATTGCAAAGCAGATAGCGAAAGAGAGGTGTGATGTGATGGGGGTGAGTTGCTTGAAGGATGAAGTGGGACAAATCGTTGTGGACCCAGATGGAATTAAAGGAAGATGGAAAAGATATATGGAAATGCTGTTGAATACAGAGAATGAATGGGATGGCAACATAGAGAGTAACCCAGTTTTAGGACCGGCAGAGAAGATAACTGAGAAGGAAGTTGAGGAAGCGATAAAAGCAATGAAGAGTAGAAAAGCAGGAGGGCCGATGGGAGTTGTGGGAGATATGTTGAAGGCAGCAGGAAGTTGGGGTGTGAAGAGAATGACAGAGATCTGTAACCTGGCGGTGAAAGAAGGCCGCATTCCAGTGGAATGGGAACCGAGTACCCTCGTCCCTCTATACAAGGGGAAAGGTGACCCTCTAGAGTGTGGCTCGTACTTAGCGACAAAGTTATTGGAGCATGGAATGAAGGTATTGGAAAGGGTGTTGGAGAGGAGGATAAGGAAGAAAGTGAAGATCGACGAAATGCAGTTTGGATTTATGCCAGGAAGAGGAACGACAGACGCGCTTTTTATTGTGAGGCAGTTGCAGGAGAAGTACATGGAGAAGAGGAAGAAGTTGTTTCTTGGGTTTGTTGATCTGGAGAAAGCATTCGATAGGGTTCCACGCAAAGTATTGACATGGGCAATGAGGAAGTTAGGAGTGGAGGAATGGTTGATCAGAGTAGTGATGGCAATGTACAAAAGAGCGCGCACAGCTGTAAGGACGAAGGACGGGAACAGTGGTGAGTTTGAGGTGAAGGTGGGAGTGCATCAGGGGTCGGTACTAAGTCCACTACTATTTGTAGCTGTGATGGAGGTGCTGGCTCAGAACGTAAAGGAGGGTTTACCGTGGGAGTTGTTGGATGCAGATGATCTGGTGTTGATTGCAGAAAGTATGGATGGACTGAAGGAAAAGATGAACAAGTGGAAGGAATGTATGGAGACAAAAGATCTGAAGGTGAATATCGGAAAGACGAAGGTGATGGCAAGTGGTAAAGCATGTGGTGAGGTGGAAAGAACTGGGAAGTGGCCCTGTGCTGTGTGCAGGAAGGGTGTCGGAGTGAACTCCATTCAATGTACAATGTGCGCTGAGTGGGTTCATCAAAAATGTAGTGGTCTGAGAGGGTCATTAACCAGTGTGGCAGCTACATTCAAATGTAAGGTGTGCACAGAGGGAGCTGCAGATGGAGGAAATGTTGAGTTGGATCTTGGAGACGGCGTGAAGCTGGAAGGTGTGAAAATATTTTGCTACCTCGGAGACATGCTGAATGGAGAAGGTGGATCAGACTCGGCAACGGTTGCTGGAGTGAGATGTGCTTGGAAGAAGTTTCGGGAACTGAGTGGCGTGCTGATGAGTAGGGGAGTGTCTTTGAAGCTGAAGGGAAAGGTGTATGCTGCATGTGTGAGAAGTGTTATGATTTATGGGAGCGAGACATGGGTAATGAACGTAGAGCAGCAACGAAGGTTGGAAAGGGTGGAAATGCGAATGGTTCGATGTATGTGCAGAGTATCGTTGAGAGAGAGGAAGACAAATGATGAATTGCGAAAAATGATGGGAATAGAGCCTGTGATTGGTGTTGTGAAGAGGAACAGGTTGAGATGGTTTGGTCATTTGTTGAGGAAGGATGAAAGTGACTGGTTGAGAAGAGTGATGGAAATGAATGTAGAAGGAAGTAGAGGACGGGGAAGACCGAGAAAGACTTGGCCAAAGATGGTGGAAGAAGAAATGCGGGCAAGGGGGTTAACAAGGAGAGATGCAGAAAATAGGGCAAGATGGAGAAGATTGTCATGGGGACCGCAAGGCTAACCCCCGCTCTCGCAGGGAAAATGGCCTTAAAATGCATGTTGTTGTTGTTGTTGGTCTGCCCTGGGCTTCGTGCCGAGCAGTCACAATTTTGGCTCGCTCTCTTGGTCCTGGCCGCGTGGCGAACAGTCGCATTGTTGGCTCTCTGTTGGTCCTGGCGTGCAAGGTGACCGGTCGCATTTTTTGACTCTCCTTGGTTCTGGCGATCGGATAAGGTGGTCACTTTTGTTCTCTGAATAGGCGAGCTATCGCCGACACCCTGAAGGAAAAAAACTTCTGAATTCCTGCCCTAACCTCGTATTCCCCTGTCCCAAGGGAACGAAGTGCAAAAGGGTATTTTTCCGTTCACACATCAGGATCAGCACATCAGCATTATATTGAAGTAGATCTGTGTGCAGACTCGCAGGCACACTCGCTCACACACAAAGACAAACCAATTACAACAACCTCTCCCATCACTTTGGGAATGGGCAAAGACTAATAAACATTTCATAAACTATGGTGAAAAAAGTCAACGGGTTTAATATCAATAGACCCCAAATATGCTTATGGAGTTGAGGAAAATAATTGGTTTACGATTCATCAGGATTCACACAGCCATGGAAGACCAAATTTCCAGGAGTTTTCCAGGACAAAAAAGTTGTTTTCCAGGACATTTCATCAAAATGGTTGATGTTACAAGTGACATTGGAATAAGCCACAATAACAAGAATGAAACCATGTTAGTTTGCTGTTATTCCATCAAATATTTCAGTAACTAGAAACACACGCTCTCTTTGGGAGTAGTCTGGGTCTGGGGGAGGGTGTGGGGGTGGTGGGGGAGGAGGGTAAAATACATGTTGTGCCATGGCTAATAATCTCCCCTGTTTGCAGCAGGGGTTAGTTAAACTACTTGCACTGTGGCACGGGTAGGTGAAAATTTGTAAGTCGTCTCCCTCGTGGGGAGGGGGGAGGGGGGTCTAGGAGAGTCTGCTGGGGTCAAAGTACACCAAAGTTTGTTCACAGCATAAATAAATAATAAGGCCGACAGGATGTTTAAGGGTTGAAGAGGGTTTGACCACCCCAAAATAGGTATTTTTTGTTTGTATGTTTAGTCAGCTCTTTCACGAGCCTCGATTCAGTATACAAAAAAAAAAAAAAAAAAAAAAAAAAAAAAATCTTTTGATTATGTTAGTATGATTCTACATACTGCCCAGTCTCCTCGCAACCATTGAAATTGGTTTAAAATACCGTGATACCGTTTAAAATACCTTTATTCAGTGTAGTATAATGCTTTATTCTACCAGGTGAGCGCCCAGGGTATTGCTCCTATTTTTCACAAATAGGGGAAGCTGTTTTGCATCATGCAGTCAGTCCTGACAATGCATATTTAGATTCCAGTTAGCACGACATGCACATGAAAACATATGACCATTGCTAGATCTTCAAACAATGACCCAATAAGCGGAAGAGATGGATTGTTACGTAAAACAAGGCCTCCTCCAAGTACCTGTTTACTCCAGCTTCGACATCCGCGGGATCCAAAAAGAAATGAGTGCCAAGGTCCCAGGTGGTCGCTGCGTGAGTGTCATGCACACACAGAGACTGCAAAGAAAGGAATGTTGTGGATACAATGTGCATCGATATTACAGCACTGTGTGTGTGTGTGTGTGTGTGTGTGTGTGTGTGTGTGTGTGTGTGTGTGTGTGTGTGTGTGTGTGTGTGTGTGTGTGTGTGTGTGTGTGTGTGTGTGTGTGTGTGTGTGTGTGTGTGTGTGTGTGTGTGTGTGTGTGTGTGTCACAGGTCATCTACAGGGATCATCGCAGGTCATATATATGTGACCTACGATGATCCCTGTGTGACACTTTCAGCTATTACCCGTGGTCATGTCATTATCCATTCTCGGGAAAATGACTTCTGCTTATTATTTTTTCTTTACCCTTCATCGTCATAAAACATATATATCGGATTACCTCATAATCAGCTACTTTTTTATGCACACATTGCAACAAAGTTGGCAACACGAGCACACACTTTCATGGACCTTGCAAGGGAACTCATATTTATTAGTATTTAAGGTAAGACCTATGTGCGGATGGCAATCTTGCACACACTATGTTCCTCCAATCAAGAGGAAGACGAAGAAGCACTCCTTCCACTTCTTCAGATGCATATGGGTGCCGAGGCAGTTTTCCATTGGCTAGGAGGCAAAGCTCAAATGGTAAATGAGAAAGCATCTCAAAATGGAAGTGGACAAAAGAAAGCAAATGCAAGCAATTACAAAACCTGGCCGTCTCGCGCTGCGCAGCTGCGGACGGACAAATTGTATTTACTGTGCCTTTGCCCTTTGACCCAATTCTTAATTAGTCTTCTCCAATTTCTCACACGAGTTTATTGAAAATTTGATGACAAAATAAGTTGTGTCCTAGACACACAGGGCACAACTTATTGTTGCGTGTTCATATATTTCATGCGACATACACACGCACGCGACATACGCTCCCGCTCGAGCGACACACAACCTCATCTCCCATAGTGTTCATATATTTCAGAACAAAAAAGGCAAATTTAAAAGCAAGAAGCTACAAGGCAAAACATATTGACACTTGCTGTTTAACTCAGTAGGCATAATATAAAGACCCCCCACAAACTTACCTTCACTCCGGCCAAAACGATGTTTTTAGCTGCAAAGACAGGCACCGAAACGTATGGTGTGAGGTCTCAAACACATGCAAAGACAGGCACCGAAACATTCTGCATATGGCATAATTACCGAAACACACACCGTAAGCCCCACCCAATCCACCCATGCAAGCAAAACCAAGAAGGACCTCCAAGAGTGCAGAAGCCCCCATCCTGCCTTCCACACACCTATTTCAACTCCAAGCCCACCCAGGCCACTCAAGAAGACACTCGACTTGGCCATGTGAAGCATTGCTGTGTCTCCCAACACGTAACGTTGCCGGCTGTACAAAAAAAGGAACAAATAAACAGTAAATATTTAAAGAGGCACTATAACCAGAATGCACAAGTTGTTTTCATGAACTTCCTTTACACAAACAAACCAGGCAACAACCATGCTCGATAGAGCGCATTCCTCCGCCAGGCCAAACAGGTTACGTTTAGTATCCCACTGATAGGCCGGATCTGGATTTGGACCTGAACCAAAATCTAATTGGCATGTTCTTGTCACACACCCAACTCATCCACTAAGTTTTGTCATAAATAATCCACAACTTTTTAAGATATCTATCGTGGATATCTATCTTTTTAAGAACTATCTATCTATCGTTTTTGCCCCCATCACTCAATGAAGAAGCACTTAAAAATAAAAACTTTCGTATCCAGATTCGTACTCGGATCTTCACCAAAATTGAATCAATTCCTCCTTGTCACACACGCAACCAGTTAACTAAGTTTCATCCAAATTAGTCCATAACTTTTTGAGACATCATGCTATAAATTGGTTTTAGCCCCATCACTCAATGGTGAAGAATCACTTAAAATTATCCGATCCAGATCTTCACCAAAATCTAATCATTTCGTCCTTGTCACAAACCCAACCTCTCCACCAAATTTCTTCTGCATCCATCCACAACCTTTTGGGATATCCTGTTCACAAATAGACAAACGAACAAGAAGGTATCAGGCGGTAGCCTGACCGGTATGACGAAAATCGAGAGAATCAATAATTACCTCCGCCACCGAAGGTGGATGGAGGTTATGTTTTAACCCGTCTGTTTGTTTGTCTATTAACAAGATATCTCAAAAAGTTGTGGACGCATTCGGACAAAATTAGGCAGAGAAGTAATATGTGACAAGTACGAAATGGTTAGATTTTGGTGAAGATCTGGATCCAGATCCAGCCTATCAGTGGGATACAAACATAAACCGTTCAGCCTGGTGGAGGTATGCGCTCTACTAAATAATAATAATAATAATAATAATAATTCATTTATTTTGTATAGCGCTTTTCCAGAAGCCCAAAGGCGCTTTGACAGAGTGGAAAACATAATGCATAACAATACATGAAAACAACAATTGCAAAAAGACAAGAATCAAGAAAACAAACAGCAGCGATATACGGCATATATATAAGACAAGAATCAAAAAGACAAGACAAGAATCAATAGGGAAAAATTTAAAGCAAAAGGAGGGAGAAGGAGAAGAGATAGTCAGGGGTTAAATGCTGTGGGTTGAATGTTGAATGCAGCGTTGAACAGGTGGGTCTTTAGTGATGTTTTGAATGTGGTGAGTGAGGAGGAGTCTCTGATGGTGTGAGGTAGTGAGTTCCAGAGGGTGGGAGCAGCGATGGAGAAGGCCCTGTCCCCCCAGGATCTGAATTTGGTCCGGATGGAGGGGGTCAGGAGGTTGGTACCAGCAGAGCGGAGGTTGCGGGTGGGAGTGTGTCTGGAGAGGAGGTCAGCCAGGTAGGATGGGGCCAGGTTATGGAGGGCTTTGTATGTCAAGAGGAGGATTTTGTACTGGATTCTCTGGGGGATGGGGAGCCAGTGAAGCTTGTAAAGGACGGGGGTGATGTGGTCACGGGTCCGGGAATGAGTGAGTAGACGGGCTAGTTCTAGTTGATTATGATGTTGTTGATTTATATAATGATTTATATAATTTATATTATGATTATAATAAATGCCGTTCTAGTTGATTATGCAATTAAAATAAATAAATAATAATCGTAAATAATAAAAAAATTTATCAACTAGCTAATAGCATCATACCTAAACTACCACCAGTTTGATCCGAATCTGTAACTTTTGAAAATTAAGTAATTAATCATAAAAGTAAATAATTAATCGATTAATTGATTAATCAATAAATCAACTAGAACGGCACTCGGTAGAGTGCATACCTCTACCAGGCTGAACAGTTTGTTTTGTATCCCAATGATAAGCTGGATCTGCATTCGGAACTGAACCAAAATCTAATCAGCTTGTTCTTGTCACATACCAAAACTCATCCACCTAGTTTAGTCAAAGGTCATCCATAACTTTTAAAAATATGTTGTATAATTGCTTTTCGCCCGATCTCTCAATGGTGAAGAATCACTAAAAAATTAAATAGTTCTCATATCCGAATCCATATTCAGATCTTCACCAAAAACAAATCGATTGGTCCTTGTCACACTCCCAATGGATCCACCAGGTTTTGTTCAAATCCGTCCATAACTTTTTGAGATATCCTGCTATATGTCGTTTTTGGTCCATTCTCTCAATGGTGAAGAATCATTTTAAAAATTCTAGTAGCCAGATCCAGATCTTCACCAAAATCTAATCATTTCGTCCGTGTCACACACACTACCTCTCTGCCAAATTTTGTCTGAATCTGTCCACAACTTTTTGAGATATATTGTTCACAGACAGACAGGGTTGAAAACATAACCTCCGTCCAACTTAGGTGGCGGAGGCAAAAAATACCCTTTTACAGCCAAATCAGTTGGTCACTTTCATGTCCATATATCAGCTTCCAAGCTCAAAAGGTGCCTGAGATATTGCCCAGATGAGAAACAAAATAAACTAGAACGGCACTCAGTAGAGTGCATACCTCCACCAGCCTGAACCAGCCTATCAGTGGGATGTTTTGTATCCCACTGATAGGCCGGATCTGGAATCGGACCTGATCCAAAATCTAATCGGCTTGTTCTTGTCACCTAACCAACTCGTCCTCAAAGTTTATAACTAAGTATCATGTTTTATATATATATATATAAAACACTGTGTGTGTGTGTGTGTGTGTGTGTGTGTGTGTGTGTGTGTGTGTGTGTGTGTGTGTGTGTGTGTGTGTGTGTGTGTGTGTGTGACCGACTCCTAAACGGAGAGGCTCACGCACTTGATATTTGGCAGAGACATGGCCATTGAGCCTGGGAAGGACATGGCCTACCTCAAAATATTTGACGAGATCCATATTTTTTATTCATATTTACCTCAGCGCATTTCAGCGAGGAACATTACACACGGAATCTCAGCCGGTGCCAGAGCAGCTCGCTGATTTGCTCAGAGCGATCACGTGATGTTCCATCCTCGCTGCCAGACCACTGAACGGAAAATATATAGAATGACCATTGCCATTCACACCACATAGGTGGAGATGCAGCTACCGGGCGCCATCTTGGTTGGCACTCGATGCTGGGCGATGGTGATTTCCGTCACACCTTTGCACGTAATTCAGAGCGAAAAGCGATTGCGTTTTTTCACCTTTTGTGCGATAGTGTTTTGTGTCGATTTTGTGCGATATGAATTAAACGTCTTTGCAACAGCTGTGAAACGTCTTTCCACAACCCTTCCGTAACCGATTGGAGCAGTTTATTGCCGCACAAAATGGCATTTTAACAGTTGTCTGGCTTTTAAAATCTGGGACACGTTCAAAACAAACGAGATCCGCGAAGCGAGTTGGTCGAGTCGTGTTAACCAAGATGGCGACACGGCGGCTACACTTTTCACAGAGTATGAGCGTTCTATATATTTTCAATTCAGTGCGCCCGACTCGCTCACGTACTTGATTTGTGGCATAGACATGGCCATTGGGCCTTCACGGTGTAATTTGTGCGAGGCTTTTGTCCGAGTGAGCTCGAGTCGAGGCGGCGAATGTACGGGTTGGGAATATACGGGTCTCCCTTCCCCCACCCGGCAACGCCGGTACTGGAGGGCGTCACAGGATCGGTGAGTCTCCAAAATCCGCTTCGTGCTGTTGTTGCGCTGCTCTCCTCCCATGAGAACTGCAACGTCATTGTTGACTGGCCCTCCCCTTCCTCCCCTTCGTCCTCCCCTCCCCCTACTCTCCCCCCTTCCTTCCCCCTCCCCTCCGAGCAATGCTGGGTACTTCTGCTAGTATGTATGTATGTATGTATGTATGTATGTATATACAGTGGAACCTCGACTTACGAGTGCCCCAACTTACGAGTTTTTCGAGATACGAGCCGTCACTCTGGCAGTTTATTGCTTTGAGATGCGAGCCGAGATCCGAGTTACGAGCTTTCGCCACCCGGTCACGTGGTTATCTTGCCGTTCAAGTACAGTATCTCTGTCGTATAGCGCTAATGATATATAACGCCGCCGATAATGATATGATAATTTATGATAATCTATGCAGCACGACGTGGTCCTCACGTCACACAAGGCGCCTTTGCCGGCGCAAAACGGCTCTCTCAGGGTCAAACTCGGTATCGTTTTGAGCGCACGGTTCAGACCTTCAAGAAAAAGTTTATTTTGTAAAAATCGAGCCACGCGTTCAAAAGATATGACCGGTTTTGTTCGCCGGCACGTCGGCGCTCGAATCGAATCGAGTTAAAACGAACACTGCCGTTGTCGGGTCCGTCTGAGACAACCACCGGGCCTAGAACGCTGGGACCGGTCTCGTTGGATAGGCCTGGATCAGATCTCGAAACGCTGGAAGCTGCACCTCTCTGTGATAATCTTGTGGACCATGACAAGAGATCGTGCGACACGTGGTTATCATGCCGTGCAAGTACAGTATCTCTGCCGTCAACTTGTTCAGAGTGCCGGCGATAGCTCGCCTTCTCTTTGTGGAAAACACGGTGAGATCCTTAACATCCAACAACTAATGGGACGCAAACGGGGCGCCCAGTTTAGCGGTACACCCATTGATGAATCACCCTGCCTGTGATTCACCCATGACAGGTTATAGCTGGGTCGGGATTCAAACCCAGGCTGGACAGTTTAGACTTTAGAGTCAAGTGTGCGTACCTCCAGTCCAGGCCATCCTGCCAACTTGTATGCTGCATACAGGTGAAATATAAAGCGCGAGATATTTTTATATATACTGTATATTTAAAAAAAAATTGGTGTGGTTTTTGGCGGGCTGGAACGGATTAATAGCATTTCAATGCATTTCAATGGGGAAATTTGATTTGAGATACGAGCAATTTGAGTTACGAGCTCGGTCACGGAACGGATTAAACTCGTAAGTCAAGGTTCCACTGTGTATATATATATATATATATATATATATATATATATATATATATATATATATATATATATATATATATATATATACATATACAGTGGTACCTCGGCTTACGAGTGCCCCAACGTACGAGTTTTTCGGGATACGAGCCGTCGCTCGGGCGGTTTGTTGCTTTGGGATACGAGCCGAGATCCGATGTACGAGCTCAAAAAATTTATTTTTTTGAATTTTCCGGTTGTGGCTTCCGGTTCCGGTCACGTGGTTATCTTGCCGTGAAAGCATCTCTGCTTGGATATAAAACACGCAATCGTCGAAATACATTAGCGAGGAATCTCCTTGCTCCAGCCGGTGACGTCATCGGCGGGGATCCCCGCCTCCAGAGTGGCTGGTCACGTGACCGCCAAAGCGTGTCGCGCGTGCGGGTATAATGAGCTACACCTGTGGATCACGTGACCACGGAAGCACGCCTCGCTTGAGAGGCATGGCTTTCGGTTTGCGTTTTGCTTTATAAGGCGCGATAAATGGGCTTTTGAGTGTTAGCGGTTCATGGCGTTGACGGTTCATGACGGTTCATGGCGTTGACGGTCAAAAACCCATTACATCAATTTTACCAGGCACTGTACAGTAAGTACAGTGGACACCAAATGCACGGTGGAAGGCTAGAAGTAGAAGATCGTCCAAGACAAGTGAGAATAAGCCATACTTTGGAGATGACGTCATTCGCTGGTCCGATAACCAAAGATGTGGTATAAAAAACCAGGTGAGCTAACAATGCAGCAATGAAGGAATTCGGCCAAGGCACCGGCACACAACGACCTACCTACATCGAAAGACTCAATGCCAATGGTGACAGAAGCCAAGACGGCCGGCTTAAACACCGCCGAAAGACCACGGTGTACCAACTTACGATGCAGAACATCTTGCACTTAATATGATGACAACAGGTGCCATCCTCTGACGTACCATTACAGGTACAGGTACAGTACACGTGAGCACAGAGCAAAAGTTCACTGAAACCGAGATTAAGAAAAAAGAAAAAACACCTCGTGGTCCGTGCTCGATATCCGAGTTTCAATCTTTTCAAACACATGATGCTCTCGGTCACGGTATCTCCTGCGAGCTGCTTCTCCTTCAACCACACAAACAACAACTTCTCCATATCTTCATGGATAGAGGTCCAGTTTATTTCTTTACATTCTCTTGTATTATGTACAGTATATACGAGGTCGTGCTTGTTTATACATTATTTGTTATTTATAAAGTACATTTTTGTTATTTAAAAGCACCTAACAAAAAAAATTGGTGTTTTTTTTTTGAGGCTGGAACGGATTAATAGCATTTCAATGCATTTGAATGGGAAAATTTGCTTTGACTTACGAGCGATTTGGCTTACGAGCTCCGTCACGGAACGGATTAAACTCGTAAGCCGAGGTACCACTGTATATCGCTTTTCGTCCGATCTCCCAATGGTGAAGAATCACTTAATATTAAATAATTCTCGCATCCTGATCCATATTCAGATCTTCACCAAAATCGAATCGATTCGGTGTTGTCATACAGGTAACCTCTCCAGCAAGTTTCGTCCGAATCCGTCCATAACTTTTTGAGATATCCTGTTCACAAACAGACAAACACCCAGACAGGGGTGAAAACATAACCTCCATCCACCTTCAGTGGCGGAGGTTAAAAACACCAGGAGAGATGATCATTACAGTTGAAGTAAGAACACCAGGAGAGATGATCATGCCAGGTGAAGTAAGAACACCTGTAGAGATGTTCATGACAGGTGAAGTAAGAACACCTTTCGAGAAAATCATGACAGGTGAAGTAAAAACACCTTTCGAGATTATCATGACAGGTGAAGTTAAAACACCTTTACAGATCATCATGACAGGTGAAGTAAAAACACCTTTAGCGATCATCATGACAGGTGAAGTAAAAACACCTTTAGAGATTATCATGACAGGTGAAGTAAAAACACCTTTAGAGATAGTCATGACAGGTGAAGTAAAAACACCTTTAGAGATCATCATGACAGGTGAAGTAAGAACACCTTTAGAGATTGTCATGACAGGTGAAGTAAGAACACCTTTAGAGATTGTCATGACAGGTGAAGTAAGAACACCTTTAGAGATCGTCATGACAGGTGAAGTAAAAACACCTTTAGAGATTATCATGACAGGTGAAGTAAAAACACCTTTAGAGATCATCATGACAGGTGAAGTAAGAACACCTTTAGAGATTGTCATGACAGGTGAAGTAAGAACACCTTTAGAGATTGTCATGACAGATGAAGTAAAAACACCTTTAGAGATCATTATGACAGGTGAAGTAAGAACACCTGTAGCGAACCCTCTGGTAAAGTTTTGTGAAGATAGCTGAAATCGTTCGCGAGTTATCGCACTCACAGACAGACAGACAAACAGAGGCGAAAACAAAGTAAATTTGAATAAACAAACATGTGCGTGGGATGTGATGGGTAACGGGATCAACATGTGGTTAAAATTCTGAAAGTGAATTCACCTGTAAAGTGAATCATCTATCTCCATGATTCCTGGCACCCCCGCTCGGCAGCAACTGTCAATCAGATCACTGAAAACAAAATTAGAGGAAACGAAGGAAAAAAAAATCCGGTGTTTTGCAAAAACAAAAAGGGATTTGTCAAACCATTAAATATTTCACACAAATAAGGTGTTTTACATTCAAAATGTCGATGCAGAAATCAATCTACAAAAAGTACTTGTTCAAATATCTTCGTTCCTTTCGTCAGAGGCCGCAACATCATCATACGCACGGACATAACGGAGTAGAGTTCACTTGAATCATTACAGGAGACTCACAACAGCACAAGTGAGTGGTGACGAGGACGAACCTCTATTGGCGGCAAATGCTGATGACACTGCACTGAATCACTTGGAATAATGGTATTTCGCACTTTACCACACAGGTAATAACGTGCGCCACACAGGCAATGTGGGAAAGATCTGCTCTAAGCCGACAAATGTACATTAACATTTATACTTCCGGGTTGCGTACTTTTTTTGCCTTTTTACGATGTTATCATTTTCCTTCCTTGATATTTACTTCAATAATATGTGTGAGATAAAATATGGCAGAAACTTTGCCATATGTTTTCACTGAACGTAATTTATAAAGCGCTGAATTGAACTGCCTGAGAGGGAAGGGAGTACCAGCTGAGCTAAACTATCTTGTAAATAACGTCTCCTTCAAGAGTGCTCACCTATGGTAAACGCTTACGGTAACCACTCTGCCAACATTACTATAAAATGTGAGGTACGTAACACAATGCAAAAAGAGAATATGAAGCGTCTTTGAACACTAATATATTATTCATT
The DNA here is from genome assembly GCF_964187855.1 of Myxine glutinosa. Classification (NCBI taxonomy): domain Eukaryota; kingdom Metazoa; phylum Chordata; class Myxini; order Myxiniformes; family Myxinidae; genus Myxine; species Myxine glutinosa. The sequence continues at coordinate 53,504,140 of NC_136267.1, forward strand.
CATTCATTTCGCATGCGCACCTGTGTTCAATTACCAATCAGCAAGCGCGACTGTGCCACTGATGCAATGCCCCATGTGTTTGCAGGAATTTGGTATCTGTTCATGCGTCAGTGAGATGACCCAAAAGACTCAGAAGACCCATAAGACTCGTAAGACCCCGAAGACCCAAAATACCCTTAAAGATCCCGAACAATCAAAAGACCCCAAATACCCAAAAGACATGAGGGGCCAAAAGGACCCTTAAAGACCCAAAAGGCTCCGAAGACCGAAAATACCGAGTGGACCCAAAAGACCCCCGAAGCCCCAGAGGACCCTAATATAAAGACCAGAAAGACCCAAAATACACTGAAGACCCTTTAGATCCTGATGACCTTTTAGAACCAAAATGCCTAGAGGACTCAAAAGACCCCAAAGACCCAGAGGACCCTAAAGACCAGAAAGATCCAAAAGACCCTGAAGACCTTTTAGACCCAAAATACCCTGAAGACCTTTTAGACCCAAAATACCCTGAAGATCACAAGGAATTTTCACGGGCTCCTGCCTTTATGCTGTCAAGGGATATTCCTGTCAAACTCCCTTGATATTCCAATTATATTGCAAACTAATTCCGATGTAATCAGGTTATCTGCTAGTATATCTACATAAATGCAAGTTGCCTGATTGCGTCTGATCGGGGTAAACGTCGTAACCACAGCGCGTACAATGCCGAATGACACATCATTTAAGAGCTCTTGGGTCCATACAGTGCAGGGGGAGGTTTCCAATTATCAAAATTCATGAATTTCCAAATTCTTTGCATTTTTGTTGTGTATGTGGTGTATATACTCAGAGTCGTTGGTTCGTACACGTACTGGAAGTTAAAAACAAATTCAAACCCCAACCTATCCAGTCAATTGTGTCAATGTATCATTATATTTTGGTGAGGGCTGTAAGCAAAATGATGGGGACAGAGTGGACAAAAGCACCAAACTTTGTGGAGATGTTTGTTAGGTCCTGTAGCACAATTTTTGATATGTTCCACAAAATCAATCTCAGCTGATGTTCTTACGTGACATGTATCAAAAAATGATGACGCGACAAATGTAAAAAGTCAACAAAAAGTTTGTTCGGCTTGCTAATGGTTAATTTTTATTGATCAATTTGTCTAATTTTGACAAATTAAAGACACAGAAATCCAAACAGACTATCTACAAAGAATTTGTATGAAAGAAGAGAGAATGAAGAACATATTTATAAGTGAGCATGGTGTATGATGCAATGAAAATGAAAACGTTTGAGTTTAGCAAGTCAAATGTTTATATGAAATTGACATCTAATCCTTCATGCAGTTACACTTGCAAAGGTCTGTACATCTCCACTGGGCTTTTTTGCAAGAACATCTTCCAGTACAGCCAGCAGCAGCTTTGCAGCTACACTTGACAAGTTCACTACATACTTCTGAAGCAGTTGGTACAGTTGTCCACAGTGGAATCCAACAACAAGTGGTGGCGTCCATTTTACAGCCCCATCTTTCTAGAGTTGGTATTTGCTGCTGAGATTGATCGCTTGTTGTCCAGATTCCAGCTTGGTAGACACAACGCTTTGTGTGTTGCAGGAGGGCACCTTGTGTGGGAGGGAATAGTGTCCATGGTTTTGCTTTGTTGGCAAAACATTTCCCTGCGAGCCTCATTCACAGTCTCAAGTCCGCTTGTCTTCTGGTACATGAGGACGGTGAAGCGCTCCAGAAGTTTGAAGTTCTTATCACTGATGTCCACTTCTTTGAAAGGGTGACTGGCGATGTCATTGAAGGCCTTGGTCACATCAGGGAAAGATTTCCAAGTCTCCCAGGCACACCTTTTTCCCTTTCCAAGAAAGGCTGATACTGTATCGCAGCCTGTGAAGCTGTGGAAAACTGGCAGGGCAGTTGACATTTCTTTGCCAAGAGTTAGGGCCAGAGCATTGATATGAATGTAGGAAAAGCTCCTTCCTGTGCCAAACCCAACCCAAATGTTCAGTGTCGGGCATATGTCTTGCAGGTGGTAAAACTTGCCAATCAATATGATAATAACATCGGTGTCCACGGTGCGAACAAAGCAAGTCTTTGATTCTTGCTGTAATGCATCTTGCACATGGCAGAGTATTCTGGTATCGGCCTCTTCATGGTTGCAGGCAGGTATGACGTGGTCGCTTCCTCTGATGGCAACATTTTCTCCTTGTGTCACCACCACTGTTTTGCCAGGAGGAAATTCACTGCTTTCAATCTTCTTGGACAGAAATTCAAAGAATTCCTCCTTGTTTTCTGCATCACGCAGGAAGTCCTGCCACTGTCCTGGGATTTTGTTCTTGCTGGACACCTTTCTTCTCATGCCTTTTCCTCTCTTTTCTCTGGCAGAACCTTTGATGCTGTTTTTGAGATACCTGTCCCAAACAATGTCAACCCTGTCTGCAGTCTGAAGCTGATGCCGCACATGAGGCAAGAACACGTCGGCAGCGTAGTCCTCAAATGTCGTCACACCAATAACAGGTAGAAGGTGCACCACAGCTGCGCCGTCAAGCACCTTCACATCAAAAGTATCGGGTAGATCTTTCTCACATGTTTTCTTCAAAGATGAGAGTAGCTCAGGAGGAGCGTCAAGGACTATCATTTCTGGATGTTGCTCCTCCAAGGCTTCTGCCAGTTCAGTTGTGTCATATGGCTGAACATCGTCCAGTAAGTGTGGAGCAGATGCCTCCACTGTCTTTGTTAAACATGTTATTAGATTAGATTTTTTTCCGAGACAAAGTTTTCCTCTGTCAGACAAAGAAGGAGGGAACGGGTGGTTTTCATGGCTGAAAAAGGAAGCCATATCAGACTCTCTGTGTTGTGCCACGATGTATAGTCTGGAGAAAAGGCTGACATCAGTCTTCAAATTTGCAATCTTGTCTGCTTGTTTGCTTTTGTCTTTAGGAGTTGGACACTTGAACAGACGCAAAGAGTTCTTTTTGATGGGATCATGAATGGATCGTTCACAATCGGTCAGAACTGAGTTGCAGTAGTCGTTGTACTGGTGTTCGCCAAGATCCTCAATGGTGCGGACTGTATGTATGACAGAATCATTGAGGACATCATGAGAGTCTAATGTCAGTAATTCTCCACTGTCAGTCAAGAAAGGATTGCCCATTTCTTTGAACACTCTCGTAAGGCTGAGAGTTTGTTGTTTGAAACACTCTTGAGTTGACAAACCTTCTTCAAGATGAGAGTGTTTTGCACAGTTTACTCTTGAACAGTCTTCAAACTCAGTCAGCATGCGTGCCTGTTCTGGACCTGCCAGTACCCATTTTCGGAGAGCCGATGGGTTTTCTGTAAGCCCTACTGCTCCACCAGTACCTTTCACCAAGTCATTATTTTGTTCATGAGCCTGATCTAATGGCATACTTGAGAACTTGTTTGCCGTTTTTGAGACAACCCAATGACCATGCTCAACAAATTCTTCCAAGGTAGAAGGCGGCAGATTTTCCATGTCTCGAATGTGAACAGGAACCCAGCGGGCATAATTCGGATGGTCCAGGGCAAAGAACCACTTGGCCAGAGCTTTCAGGGAACCCACATACAATGCAAAGTCAGCCTCACGATGTGCTCTGACAAACAGAAGAACAAGGAGTTCAAGTCTGAGTATGGTGTCCCAATACTGAAATGTGGGGCTCTTTCTCACCATTTCTTGTAGCCAAGCGTCTTCTGACTGTTCTTCTGCTTCCGACTGCAAGGTGAGAAATGCTTCTTTTTGGAGTTGTCTCAAAACGACAGCGTTAACTTGATGGGCATGGGCGTGTTCTGGTTACGTGAGAACAGCTCAGAAACGACTCTGCTGTGCCTGATGAAGCAATCCCTGCCTGTGTCAGTGCATTGGTCCACCCAGAGCAATCTAGGTAATCACCGACAGTCTTCCACAGAGCCATTTCAATATGCAAGCCCCCAAACATGACTACAATCTTGTCCTCACCATGTGTTTCAGGCCATTTCCATTGGACGTACTTGGCAAGAGCAAACAGTGGAGCATCCATTGCAATCACCGGGATTTGTCCATTGTTGAGAAAATCTGTCGAACAACGCACAATGTCCATGCCGTGTTTGACCATTGCAGCTGTAGCTGCCTTTTCATAGAAGAAAGGCAACAGTTGGGACAAAGCAGGTGCTTTCTCCTTGAAAGATGACTCATCTTGCTGAGATGCATGATAAGCTGACCAAGCCACGCAGTCCCCCTTGTCCAGCTTGTCTTTCTCAATCAGATCCAGAGCTGTTTTAAGCCACAGTTTCTCCTTCTCCATGGCTGCCTCCATATTTGTCATGACAGTCTGACTGAGGTTCTTGTTTGGAATTTCGACTGCAGATGCTTTTAGGGATACAGCTGGCACAACACTGAAATTGTCGGGCAAGGAGAAATCTTTTTCTTCACTCTGTGGAAGAAGAGTGATGGCCTCTCTTTCCTGTCCTTTGTTGGAGGAAGTGGGCGACTGAAAGAGGCTTATCCCAGTTCCGTGAAAGGAACCTTTGGCTGTGGTGCTTGAAGGATTGTGGTCCAGATTATCCATTGCACCCGCAGTGAACAGTCCAATACGAAGCTGAGATGGACAGACAACGCCTTCTCTTTGTGCTTTCTGGCAAACTGCAGAGGCTAGTTGATTCTCAAGCTGAAGAATCCGGGAATAGCTGACACTGAGGCCCAAGTCATGCAAACGAGTGATCCCTTTTTTGGACCGCGTCAGTGTGTGTTCATTCAACCCTATGTACAATGGCAATGAGGGCTCAGAGGACAAAGAATGTCGCTGCTTTGCCCCACTCTTAGCCGTTTTTGTGCGGTTGAAGATTACTGTCTGACATATTGTAAGTGTAGCCTGTGATTCTTGAGTTTCTTGATTTTTCAAAGTAGGTCCTTTCAACATCATTGAGACAAGCATTTTCAGTGTTGTTGGTATTGAGTCTTCTTGGCAATTTGGTGGAAAGGTTGCATCAAAATGAAATCCTTCAAACTTGAAAATGTCCTCTCTGATGATTTTGGCAGCTTTTGCCAAAATGGAAGTGTTACGTGGTCCCCTCGGTGAATACCTGGTCTCGGTGACCCCCGGACCGTGAGAGGAACTCCGCCAGCAAGCTGTATTATATATGCGCTTTCGCCACGCAATCCATATGAATTTCACCCAGGAGACAACTGATGTTCAAGGATATATTTCCAATGGTAATGATACCATACAATTTCAATGACACAACCACGGAGATCTTCCCCGAGCAATCAACAATACACAACCATCAACAATTCCCAATTCACAAGCACTTCCCTATGAGTAAGATGGCCATCTTATATATGTGTGTCCCGGTGAGTACTCACAACCCCCTTTCGGTCTCTGCTCCTCACAATGTCTCTGGGCCCCTCCTGACCAAGATACTGGTCGCGTCGCCGCACTCGGGCGGTTGAACGAACCCCGGTGGACGTTTCTCCACCGGGCAGGTATCGTACCAGGCACCGTGGCTGCAGCCCCTCGTGGCCACGCAAAGCGGGTACGGTAGAGCAAGCCAAACCCCACGCCGCTTGCAAGGCGCGTTAGGCCCCAACGTGCGACCCGCACGCGTCTGTTTAGACGGTGCCGCGAACGATGCCAGACGCGGGGTCGATGCACGGCCCCACGTCAACCTGACGTCTCCACCGGGCAGGTACACGTCCCGGTAATTCCTCTCGCCAGACAGGCTTCGGAACGCCGCTTTTCCACGCAGCGCAAGGTCGATCCCACCTTTTTTCGGAGCGGGGCGAGGAAGAATAATACTCGTCCTTTTTTCCTCGTGTCTTTTCCTCTTCCGTTTCCGGTCACTTCCGTTTCCGGCCACTTGTTCCGAAGGGCTCCTGACCCTCCAATCACAACAACCCTTAATATACTACACACGGATAAGCAAAGACCTGAATGGTAATCCCCATACATTCACATAAATATGTAACACTCCCCCCCTTCAAGAAAGAAAGTTTGAACCCAGCGAAAACTTTCTTTGCCGGCCAATTTGGAGAAACAAACCAGATAACTCAACCCCCCCACATTATCAGTTGCCCCCGGGCACAGTTATCACTTAAAAATAAAGCAACCAAAATTTCACCACAACCCCTCCAGATTACTCACTCTGGACTAAGCACCAGCAACGACATTGTCCCTGCCAAATCAAACTCCATCTCATGACCCTCTGACTTTGACCGCCAGTTTCTTGTGAATGAAGGTTAAGGGGTTGATCAAAGATCCAAAGTTAAGCCACTCGATAGCACTTTTTCCGGGAGGCCAAGCCGAGTATTCACTACATGGATGCCTTTAGGAACGTGGAGTTCACGGTTAGTCCGTGCAGGAAAGTTCTCTACATGGGCGCCTTGAGGAACGTGGAGTTCACGGTTAGTCCGTGCATGAAAGTTCACTACATGGACGCCTTTAGGAACGGCGTTCACGGTTAATCCGTGTAGGAATCTTGGCTCGGCGGCTCCGCCGCATTCAGTGCTTCAACTTCTCAGAACTTCCCTAATAATTAGGGTGGGACCACTTGTCCCTGTAGTCCCATGAATAGCGGTCTCCTTCTCGGCCACTACTTTGCCAATCCTTCCTTCGGGAGCGGCCGTAACTCCGGGAGCCTACATAATAATATTGATTGCGGCCACCACCAAAACTACCGCCCAGTTGTCCTCTCCTGTAGACCTCTCGACGTCTACGAAATGCCTTCCCTACTGTTATGGTCCGACCCTCCAAATCCTTGCCATTCCAATTCTTCTCTGCCTCTCTGGCGTCTTTTGTGCTGGCAAACGTGACAAAGCCGAACCCTCTTGACTGTTGCGTTTCCCAGTCTCTTACCAACCGCACTTCCACCAGCGGCCCATATCTGTTGAAGACAGAGGTCAGAACTTCTTCCTCTGTTTTGAAGTTCAGTCCCCCTACAAATAACTTGGCACTTTTGTCGCCATCCCGAGCTGGTGTGGCGTTATTTTCCCTGCTGGGCTCTTTACCAACCCTCAGGTTACCATAAACTTGCCCCCCGGCCAAATCATTCCCGATAACCACAGATACACCCTCTACAGGAAGCGTGGCTTGTAAACCGACGGTGACCGGTCCTGACACCAAATCGGACTCCAAATGGATGACATGAAGGGGAGCACTAACACCGCCCCCGATCCCCTGTAAACGAACACTATCCCCCGTTGCCGTCTCCTCGGACCATGGCAAAATGCCTTCAAGCATTAAAGATTGATGTGCCCCTGTGTCCCTCAATATCCTAACCGGTTTCCGGTTAGTCGAGGCTCCATCCCGTGACACAAACCCCTCTGAAATAAATGGTTGGTAACCCTTTTGATGGCGATTTCTCACAATGGCCATTGCGTTTGGAGTCGTAGTAGTCGGACTCCGCTCTGGGTCTTCGCTTTTCATGCGGTAACAACTGGACATCAAGTGTCCAGGTTTCTTGCAAAAAGCGCAAGTAGGCCCGGAGGAAAAACTCGTGGTCTGCCTCGGGCCCCCCGAACTATAAGTTTGTCTTGGGCCCGCATCCCTCTGATTTCGAACAGGTGGGGTATCATAGTTGTCCCCATAATCATCTCGAGGCCGCCGCCATGTATGGTCGTTCTCCGCACCTGCTGTTCCCCATCTCCCCTGCGGAGATCTAGGCGAGGAGTTAGGTTCGTGGACCCCTATTCGGTGGGTTAAGGCATAATCATCTGCCATGGTGGCTGCGTCCCACAACTTTGGTACTTTCTTTTCCTGCAGGTACACTTTGATGTCCTCGTGGACACACTGCTGGAATTCCTCCACCAGGATCAAGTCCCGCAATGTTTCGAAGTCTTTCCCGACTCCTTTTGACTCACACCACCGATCAAACATGTTTTCTTTCACTCTGGCAAACTCCACATGGGTCTCACTCTCCCTCTTCCTGGCATTCCTGAATTTTTGCCTGTAAGCTTCCGGAACCAACTCATAGGCCTTGAGGATGTGCTTCTTCAGTACCTCATAATCTGCACATTGGTCCATTGGTAGCGCCGAATAAATTTCCTGAGCTTTCCCCACCAGCACACTTTGCACGAGTATGGTCCAGGCCTCCTCCGGCCAGTTTAATTGTCGAGCCACTTTCTCAAAGTGTGGGAAAAATTTCGCGACTTCCTTTTCACTGAACGGTGGAACCAGCCTCACATGTCTGCCCACATCCCAGGTTTTCTGGTTAGGTGTCGACCCCGTCAGCAAGGGTGGTGCCTCTCCCCGTTCTCTCATTAACTCCAGCTCCTTGAATTTGATTTCTTGCTGAAGCTCCATGTCACGTTCCTTTAATTCCCTTTCCGCTTTTCTCTCCTCTGCTTCGAGGTCCCTTGCAATTGTGGAAGTGTAACTCAGTGTAACTTATTAATTGGCACTGGTAACTTATTAATTAACCTGGTAACAAAGCAGATACATTTTACATGCAAACTCTGTGAAAGACGAGTTTGTAAATGAGTCAGGAATGCGCCCGAACATGATAATCTCTTGTCCACCTGGTCACAGCCCCTGGCTGAAGCACCCCCCTATCGTTTGGTAAACGGAACTCACAACAGGAGGGGAGCGAGCTGATACCAGGACTTGGTACATGCATGACCTCGGGGCATTAGCGGAGAGGGGATTAAGTCCAGTTGATGTCATATAAACGAGAGCAAACGTGGAGTCGAGAGAAGCTGCTAACAGAAGCTCTGACCAACGGGAGTGGCAGAGGAACATCAGCCGAACGAGAAGGACATTGGAAAAGAGTTAACCTGATCCATTATATTATGCGGTATTATTTGGTAAATGGAATGAAGTGAATAACCAGTTAATAAACCAGACCTTTTGTAAACCTGTGTCCGGTCATTGGAGTCCTGTGAGTCTCTCAGCTACAAATTCTTCTACAATTTGGAGGCACCGCTGACATCAACTGGACACAAACAAGTCTTTAAAAGGTAAGTGTGTCTTGTTTTTGGTCCAGTATGATTTACGAACTTGGGAATAGTTATGTTGTATATACATGGAGGATTTGTGTGGGACTTGCGATTGTCCATAGGTGATACAAGGATGAAACGTGTTAAATGATTCTATTTATTCGTGTTTTCTCTAAATGATTTCTGTAAATACGTATTTTTGCGCTGGTCATTAAGGGTCTTACTGTGACCTGAGAGCAAACGGAGCAAGCGTGCACCTTGCGACCGTTTGCTTCCAGGACGTGTAAGGCCGGTACACTCGTTTACCCACCCGTACACGTATAAAGTACTTCTTTTTTTTTGCACTTGTTCAAAGCACTCGACTTGCTCGACGAGCGAGCGACTTGCTCGGCGCTCGGCGAGCGACAGGGAACCGGGAAAGAGAATTATATTTATATATATATATTTTTACCTCATTCCAATTTATGGTATTGCGACAAAAAGGCTTATATCTTTGGAAACGACTGGTCGGATTTAGACAAATTAAAACTCGTTCGATCAACAAATAAATTCATGACAGACAATCCCACCTCATGGCGGTCCAGAATTACTGTGAAAGATGGCGATTGGATAAAAATTGCATACCAACACTCCCTCACTGTCCCTCATTGTCCCTCATGTCCATTCCGGCACCCTGTCTCTTCCTCCCGCTCCTTTTCCCTCCCTTTACTTCCCATTGGCGGACGTTTTGCGAGAAGCAAAGCGTTTTGCAGGACGCTTCCAGGAAACGGACCCAGTGCTGTTGTTGTTTTTTAACGAAATTTGCCAGATAAATAGCATGGGTGACACGGAACCAGTGCTGTTGTTTTTTTTTGACGAAATTTGCCAGATAAATAGCATGGGTGACACGGAACCAGTGCTGTTGTTTTTTTTAACGAAATTTGCCAGATAAATAGCATGGGTGACACGGAACCAGTGCTGTTGTTTTTTTTAAACGAAATTTGCCAGATAAATAGCATGGGTGACACGGAACCAGTGCTGTTGTTTTTTTAAACGAAATTTGCCAGATAAATAGCATGGGTGACACGGAACCAGTGCAGTTGTTTTTTTTTTTGACGAAATTTGCCAGATAAATAGCATGGGTGACACGGAACCAGTGCTGTTGTTTTTTTTGACGAAATTTGCCAGATAAATAGCATGGGTGACACGGAACCAGTGCTGTTGTTTTTTTTGACGAAATTTGCCAGATAAATAGCATGGGTGACACGGAACCAGTGCTGTTGTTTTTTTTTTGACGAAATTTGCCAGATAAATAGCATGGGTGACACGGAACCAGTGCTGTTGTTTTTTTAACGAAAAATAATTCTGTATTATTTAGTTAACCAGTTTGTGTGAAACCTCAACCTAAATATAAAAATTGATCTGCTTGGTGTTAGTTTAAGGGCTGTTCCAAATTTATCCTGATTATGAGAAATAATTACAGGAAATGTGTACTGTTCTTGTTTGGTGATTATGAGACAAAAACAGCAGAGTGGGAATCGGCAGACAATGGAACAGCTAGCGACGAGTGTTTGCGAGTAACAACCACCCTCTGGTCGAGGCTCATAGAAGGGGTGATGCTTACTGATTCGGCACGCTTACAATAGGTGTTAATGGTGGGGTGTCAGAGGTTTTGGTGTGGTTTAATGTTCACACTGTTTTGGAAAATAATGCTCGATGCAACATGATCCTAAAAAAAGAACCCAGCCCTACATCGAAAGATCAGGAAGGGAAGGAATGGAAAATTTGTCAAGGTTTGAAATTAATCGGACAAGTGGGTCCCAAGGTATGGTCACCGTACTCGCAAGCCGTTTGCTTTGGCTCTGCGAATGGACCAAACCATTTCATGTAAATAGAGGGGGGGTTCTGTGGTCGTTCGTTTTGGCTTTGCGAATGGACCAAACCATTTCATGTAAATAGAGGGGGGGTTCTGTGGTCGTTCGTTTTGGCTTTGCGAATGAACCAAACCATTTCATGTAAATAGAGGGGGGGTTCTGTGGTCGTTCGCTTTGGCTTTGCGAATGGACCAAACCATTGCATGTAAATAGAAGGGGGGTTCTGTGGTCGTTACTGCCACGTGGTTTCAAAGTTTTTGTTGTTGCTTGCACGCATGTTTTTTTTTTGCAAGCACGTACGGGCAAGCACGTACGTGCGGGCACGCCCTAGTATATATAAATAGAGGTAATATTGAGTTATGGAATTAATTGCTTTCAACAATGCAAAGGGTGACAAGATATGGGATTTTAATGGGATTTTAATGGGATTGCATTGTGATTCATTGGGATTATCCATTGGGATAATCCACAACGTTTCACTTTCGTTGTTGCAACGTTTTGCTCCAACGTTTTGTGAACATTTAAATGTTGGGTTTTGCTGACGTTTCCACAACGTCGCCACAACGTTTCACTTTCGTTGTTGCAACGTTTTGCTCCAACGTTTTGTGAACATTTAAATGTTGGGTTTTGCTGACGTTTCCACAACGTCGCCACAACGTTTCACTTTCGTTGTTGCAACGTTTTGCTCCAACGTTTTGTGAACATTTAAATGTTGGGTTTTGCTGACGTTTCCACAACGTCGCCACAACGTTTCACTTTCGTTGTTGCAACGTTTTGCTCCAACGTTTTGTGAACATTTAAATGTTGGGTTTTGCTAACGTTTCCACAACGTCGCTACAACGTTTTACTTTCGTTGTTGCAACGTTTTGCTCCAACGTTTTGGGAACATTCAAATGTTGGGTTGTGCTAACGTTTCCACAACGTCGCCACAACGTTTCACTTTCGTTGTTGCAACGTTTTGCTCCAACGTTTTGGGAACATTCAAATGTTGGGTTTTGCTGACGTTTCCACAACGTCGCTACAACGTTTTACTTTCGTTGTTGCAACGTTTTGCTCCAACGTTTTGGGGACACTCAAATGTTAAATAAACCGGATAAGAATTCACGAGTTATTTAATTATGAGCGATTATAGAAGTACTTATTTAATTAATTACATTTCTTATTAAATTACAGCAATTACATTACAGTAATTACCTGAGGTAATTACAGTAATTACAGTTCCGGTAATTACAGTAATTACAGTAATCATTACAGTAATTGCAGTAATCTTATTACAGTAATTACATTACATTAACTCAGGCACCTTTTGAGTAAGGAAGCTGATATTTGGACATGACACTGACCAAGTGATGTGGCTGTCAAGGAAAATATTGATTTATTGATTAATCATTTAATAAATTAACTCGTTGATTTATAAATGACTTATTTAATTAAAAGTCCTCAGAAATACATCTTCGGATGAAATACTTACAGATTGGTTATGCTATGAGCCAATTGATTAAGGAAAATATTTTGTGATGGCCATATTGGCAATTTCGTGGCCATATTCGTGGCAACTCAGTTAGTGCCACTGCACCTTTAAAATGCATCCCTGCGTTCATTTTTCGATCGATTGAGTTGAAATTTTGAACAATCGGATCTGGACTGTCGTTGTTAACGACTCTAGCATGCACTCGTCCAATCAGGATGGAGCGGTATGGTCCCCGGATCATCACTGCCCGCAGTTTTTAATTAATTTTACTTTTTCTCTTGGTCATATAATTTTGAAGACATGCATGTCATGATAGAGGAAATGTTTGTTCTGTTGAACGGAATAAATGTTGTTTATTTGTGTGGGGGTGTATTTTTGTGTATTTTTGTGTATTTTGGATATATTTTTCACGACTAATTCCAGTTAACATCCTGCACAATTTGCTCGTTTGCTGGCCGAGTCGAAATTGCGTTGAGTTTCTATGGCATGCGCCATTAAAAGCGCTGTGTAATGGTTGAGCTCCCTTTATTTCGTTTTGGTCATGCGGATGAGCAAACAAAGTGACAAATGCTGCGACTGGAGCAGTAAAAGTGATGTTTTTTTAAATGGAAACGATGTAATGAGTAATTAAAAGTGGGAGGGGGCAACACCACGCATACCTCTTTTAAGGTGTGTATAAACCCTGGAATAAACGTCGGAGGGGGCAACACCACGCATACCTCTTTTAAGGTGTGTATAAACCCTGGAATATTTCAGCAATCAATACAATGCTGAAACTATGTAAGTTAATTTAATAAGTAATTTAATGAGTAATTTAATGAGTAATTTAATGAGTAATTTAATGAGTAATTTAATAAGTAATTTAATGAGTAATTTAATGAGTAATTTAATGAGTAATTTAATGAGTAATTTAATGAGTAATTTAATAAGTAATTTAATGAGGAATTTAATGAGGAATTAAAAGTGGGAGGGGGCAACACCACGCATACCTCTTTTAAGGTGTGTATAAACCCTGGAATAAACGTGGGAGGGGGCAACACCACGCATACCTCTTTTAAGGTGTGTATAAACCCTGGAATATTTCAGCAATCAATACGATGCTGAAATGATGTAATTTACTGTGTAAGAGGGTCGACCTTGGGTTTGTTTGGGTTTGTTGTTTATTTTTGTGGGTGTCTATTTTTTGAGTATTTTGGATATATTTTCACGACTAATTCCAGTTAACATCCTGCAAATTTGCTCGTTTTCTGGCCGAGTCGAAATTGCGTTGAGTTTCTATGGCATGCGCCATTAAAAGCGCTGTGTAATGGTTGAGCTCCCTTTATTTCGTTTTGGTCATGCGGACGAGCAGACAAAATGACGAATGCTGCGGCTGGAGCAGTGGAAGCGATTTTTGAATTGTTCAATGATTATTCGATATTGTTATGACTTATTGTCAATAGGTATACTAAGTGGCCATGAGGTAGCCTGTTGCTATGTACAGTTTTATTCTATTGTTGATTATACCACATAGCTGTGGTGATAAAGGAAATGTTCGTTTTAAATAGATGATTATGATAGGACCATGACGATAAAATCATGATGATTATTATGAATGATATCATAGGGTTCAGATGCAGAATGATTGCATGAACTTGGGAAAGAACTTTCAAGCCCTATGGGATAAATTGGGTGTTACAAGCGATGGAGTTTCCAAATTTAGCATGATTGAAGGAATTTTACAGTCTTATTTCAGGAGTTTTACGAAATTTATATTGCCAAGAGATTTGGGTACTATTAAAAGAAAAATGATGAGATATTTTTCCCAAAGAACTTTAATATCTGCCATCCATTTTGGCTGTCTCACGAATGAAGGATGAGTTGCCTTTAGTGGTTGCAAAGAAAATTTGTGGAGACCAGGCAAAATGGGGAAATATGTCAGATATGACCCTAGGACAGGACGGTGATTCATCAATTAACATGAGGTACGAACCAGAGGTGACGACCGATGAGATTCGATCTCAGTCAATGGATGGACCTGTCCTGACATCATTGGGGAAAGGGCTTATGCAAGGAGTCATCCAAAATGATTAATTTGATTTATTGATGAATATTGATGAATTAATTGAAATTGAATAATTGATTGAATTGTTAATTGATTGAATCTAATTGACTGAATTTAATTGAATAAATTTAACTGAATAAATTGAACTGAATAAATTGAATTGAATATATTGATTGTTTGATTGATGAAAATGCGGTCTCAAGAAAGAAGCTTTGATATCTTTGCGAGATATTAACAATGTGGAGACAACCTGGGAAAATTGAGCAAGGTGGTGAGTTTATATACAGATATATATGTGCGGTTACCATTGTGTGATTTCCCCGTCAACAGAGCGGACACCTGAGGATTCACCCATTTCATACTGACCCTCCGGCTCATCTGCAAATACTGATCTGTGAGATTGGATTGTGCAAAAGCCACAGCTGAGGGAGATTCTCTGGAAATCACTGTGTGAACAGGTGGAGAGACCCTTCCTGGAGGTACGAGTGAAGCTTTAGAGGAACAAACTACAACACATCCAACGCTACTTTGATAAAAGGCAGAATGGGAAATGGAGCCTGCAAGAATACACAAGGACAACCAGAGATTCCACAAAAAGGTACTTGTACACATCATATGTACGACCGTTATGGTGCAGAAGCTATAAGGCAGGTCGAGAATTGGTATTTGTGGACAAAGGGACATGATGAGGAGTTTCCAAGAGATGGTACATTTGAGCGAAGTCGATTGGAAAGATTGGAACAAAGATTGAAAGCCAGGAAGAGACAGAATCTAACGGTAGACTGGCTTGCATTCCATCTTTGGGATGGTGAATCCAGACAACGGGAACAGCAAGAACGGATAACGGATCTAGAACTTAAAATAAAAAGGATACAGGATACAGTGGAGGAGACAAATGCACAACTGCCCTCGAAATTAGGAATGAAAGGGACAGTTGTCCCATCTGATTTCCAGTTGTCTCCCCAAAAAGGACGGTACAGAGAATTTTTTCGTGTTTCAGGAGACAACGAGAGATTGCAGTGGCAACTCAGGGATGTAGAGATGCAGCCCAGCAATACAAATGCACAGGTGCACAGATCAGACAACGACAGAAACCGGTGTTTCAAGTGTGGACGGATGGGACATTGGAAAAGAGGATGTCCGTATACCAAAAGGAAGACAAGTTAATAGGGTAAACCAAGATCAAGGGTACCAGTGCTGACCGATACCTCAGACAATGATTAGGCCTTCATTGCTGCAAATCCCAAATGATGATTGGCCTCAACAGATTCGATTACTGGACAAACATGAATAACTGTCGATGATTCTTGGGTCTGAAAAGTTTTCGGAGCAAGAATTATTCATTTTTTCTTTTGCTTGTAAGCAAATTAGTAATTAATTGATCACATGCCGAAATTGGATCTTTTATGTTGGGCACACAATTTTAAATTTACAAAGTTGGAACAATTGCTTTGCAAATTTTTGAAACCAAGGGACAAGGGTCACATGATGATCAGGTGGGAATGTCGGACTAGTGTTCCGCATGATTGATAGGTCAGTGGTCGACTGACATGCAAATGGGTGTGTAGTCAAATTTGGATAAATTATGGTGGGAACTGAAAGGGTAATTTCAATGTGACATCATAGGGGTTTTCTAAGAATAGACTTTTAGTTTATTTGTGTATAAGCATTTTAATTTGATTGACAAATTTTATGAAATTGAAATAAAATTGACACCCATCTGATCTGTAAATAATGGTTCCAACGCAAACAAATATGCATAATGCATGTGTGTGTGTGTTTTTGTGTATCAATCTTACAAGATTGTTGACACCGACAGTGTGCCTTGTCTGAAAATAGATAGTTCCAATGTGGGAGTACACAATGTGGGAGTACAAAAAATGTGGGAGTACAAAATTAGCCAAATTTGGGAGAGGTCTTACACTGACTTCCCAGAGTACTCTGCTCACGGATTTTTATATATATAAACTTGAATTTTATCAGCATATAAATTGTGCTGTATGTATGGATGTGTTTTAGGCATAGATGATATGGGAAAATAGTAAAGAAAATTTTGCTGGTTTGAACTATTGTGGGTTTTCAGTTCTGGAGTTTAAACAAAGTCACTGGTTAACAGATGAGAAAGGATAGTAAATAAATTATTCGCTGCTGGGCAAATTAAGTACGATATTACTAAGACTTATGAGAGCTATTGTTCCGCCTTACAGCAGTGGAAAATTATTGGGAAAAAATTAGATCCAACATAATGAATCTATAAAAGAATGTGATAGGGATAATATCCTCAATTTGTACTAATTATTTGATTGTGGGTAAAGGAATTAAGTTATCGTAGTGGATTGTTAACAGCAGCCTGAAAATGTCCTGAGAGTGTGCATCCATGTAATCAGAAATCCCAGATTTGTTTTTTACAAACAACATTTTGGTAGAGGTCTTGTGTGGAACACTTCCTTGGTAGATAAAAAACGGTACTGCATGCTGGCAGCCACTTTTGCGGCCAGTTAGGCCAAACAAATTGAGAGGAAATTGTAGTTAAATACGTGTTACACATGGCTATTTGAAAAAAAAAAAGGAAATTTGTTGAGATGGGAAACATTTTTCGAAGGTTTATTAAGGTGTTATAATATGACATGTGGCAAGGCAAACTATTGGATGGGAAAATTAGATCTGGCTATAGAATAAATTCATTGACCCCTTGAAGTTAATTCTTCGAATCATTGTTTCACTGGCATTTTTTGTTCAAATTGGAAATAGTTTGGTAGAGCTTTGGTTAAAACCTTTGGTTGCGGTATCTTGGAACGAAATGATAAACCATAGGAGATTGATAAGAATAGAAAAAATATGGACCCAAAATAGAAAGTTGGATTCATGCCCCTCATTGCAAACAAGCACATGGGGCTAAGGTGGACGATCCCACAGAAAATGAGGCTGCACCTAGCAGCCCAGCAGAACATTCAGTGGTAGATAAATGATAGTCGTGATTTACAGTCATTTGAATTACATTTTAACACCCCTTGCATTGATAAACATTACATTTTCAACATGTGATATTCCTACTTGGGATAGTGACATTTATTTGCCTACATGACATACAATTACCTGCTGATATTAATACAACATGAGTGAAAAATGTATCACAACTACACTCATGATCAGGGGATTGAGTTCAACCCCGGGAGATAGGGGGATCAGGGCAAGAACCTTTGGTTGCGGTATCTTGGAACGAAATGATAAACCATAGGAGATTGATAAGAATAGAAAAAATATGGACCCAAAATAGAAAGTTGGATTCATGCCCCTCATTGCAAACAAGCACATGGGGCTAAGGTGGACGATCCCACAGAAAATGAGGCTGCACCTAGCAGCCCAGCAGAACATTCAGTGGTAGATAAATGATAGTCGTGATTTACAGTCATTTGAATTACATTTTAACACCCCTTGCATTGATAAACATTACATTTTCAACATGTGATATTCCTACTTGGGATAGTGACATTTATTTGCCTACATGACATACAATTACCTGCTGATATTAATACAACATGAGTGAAAAATGTATCACAACTACACTCATGATCAGGGGATTGAGTTCAACCCCGGGAGATAGGGGGATCAGGGCAAGACAAATAATCTGATTATGTTACATATTAAGGGATTTTCTTTATTTACCTTTTAGGAAGCTTGTTAGTTTGGTATATAATGTTAAATGTCATCGACATATAACTATGTCATAGGTATGAATATATACAAGGAGTAGCAGACTTGTTTGTTGGTTTAGTAGTTATATTGGCAATTGTTTTAGTGGTGGCTTGCTTGAAAGCCTTAGTGACGGTGTGTTTGAATAAGGTAACCAACAACACGATGATAACGCATGAAGTGACAAATGAGGAAAGAAATGTGGAACCAGAAAAGGAAGACTTTTATGGCGACATAAATACTGAGATTAAAAGATTAAATCAAGTGATGTTGCAAATGAAACAGTAGAATTAAGATAATGGCATAACGACAATGTTATGAGTTGTGTCAATTACAATATCAGTGAACTCATATCACCACGAGTGACACACTGTTAGGAAAAAGAGGGAAAAGAAAAAGTGGAGAGGAATTATGGTAATAATACATTAAAGCGCGGCGTTACGCGCGCTGCTTGTGAGCAAGGAGGAAGCGGACAAGCGGTAACATATAAATGTCTTTATTGTAAGACTACACTGTAACACCTCCGGGCTGGTCGCCCGGTGTATATCATGAGGCCACGCCTACCCCTCGGGCGTGGCCACCGCCCACTTCGTGCGTGGAATGATGTCACCACGCCAGTGGGCTTTTGTGTCCGCCACACGCGCCCCCCCCAGAATTCCCGCGCACCTGGAGGGCCAGTTTGCGGGGCAGACGAATGACCCGGCCGAAGCGCCCCCTGGCGATCGGCGGCGTCCGGGGTGCAGGGATACCAGGTGGGATGCCCCTGGCTGCCCCTGGGATGGGTGCAGGACCGGGGGGCGCCGTGGCGGCGGGGCTGGGCTGTGCCGGGGGTCCGCCCGCAGGAGGGCGGCCCCGACGTGGGGGTCGGGCCACTGGCGGTGGATGGTCCACATCGAGGTGGGCCGGCTTGAGGCGGTCTACCGAAACGCGGTCAGGAGTACCGCCGATGTCCAGGGTGAAGTGCTTCGCCCCGGTCTCCAGCACGCGGAAAGGCCCGTCGTACGGGGGCCGCAGTGGTGTCCGATGGGCATCGTGGCGGACGAAGACGTACTCCGCCGTGCGAAGCTCCGGGGCGACGTGCGTCGGTGGGTGCCCGTGGCATGCCGTTGGCACCGGGGCGAACCTCTGGGCGGTCTCTTGCAGAGCGGAGCGCTGCTGTGCCGCGGACCATGGTGCCGTGGAGTCGGGGAGGAACTCGCCCGGCACCCGCAGCGGTTGCCCGAAGACCAACTCCGCCGCGGATGCGCGCAGGTCCTCCTTGGGCGCCGTCCGGAGGCCCAGCAGGACCCAGGGGAGCCTGTCGACCCAGCCGCCGTCGCGGAGGGTGGCCCGGAGCGCGGCCTTCAATGAGCGGTGAAATCGCTCACACAGGCCGTTAGCCTGGGGGTGGTAGGCCGTGGTTCGGTGCAGCCGGACCCCGAGCCCCTGCGCAACCGCCCCCCAGAGCTCCGAGGTGAACTGGGGGCCGCGGTCGGATGAGATGTCTGAGGGGGCGCCGAACCGGGCGACCCAGGTGGCGATGAAAGCCTGCGCGACATCGGCCGCCGTTGTCGACGCCAAGGGCACGGCCTCCGGCCACCGGGTGGTGCGGTCCACCATGGTGAGGACGTAGGTGAAACCCCGCGAGGGGGGCAGAGGTCCCACCAGGTCCACGTGGACGTGGTCAAACCGGCGTTCCGGCACCGTGAACGGGGCCAACGGGGCCTGGGTGTGCCGGTGCACCTTGGCGCGCTGGCACGCGAGGCACGTCCTGGCCCAGCCGCGGACGGCCTTCCGGAGGCCATGCCAGACGAACTTGTCGGCGATCAGCCTTTGGGAGGCCCTCGCGCCCGGGTGGGACAGGCCGTGGATGGCGTCAAACACCTGGCGCTGCCAGCCCGCGGGCACAATGGGGCGAGGACGCCCGAGGGAGACGTCGCACAAGAGGGCCGCGCCCGCGCCGTCGAACGGCACCTCGGTGACGCGGAGGCCCGTGACGGCGGTCCGCAAGGCCTGGACGTCGGGGTCAGATCACGTCGGGGTCACCAGTAAAGCGCGGCGTTACGCGCGCTGCTTGTGAGCAAGGAGGAAGCGGACAAGCGGTAACATATAAATGTCTTTATTGTAAGACTACACTGTAACACCTCCGGGCTGGTCGCCCGGTGTATATCATGAGGCCACGCCTACCCCTCGGGCGTGGCCACCGCCCACTTCGTGCGTGGAATGATGTCACCACGCCAGTGGGCTTTTGTGTCCGCCACAACATTATGTTTAATTTGTTGGTTTGGAAAAAAATTGTTGTTGGGAATTAGGTATTCCCGTTTGTGATTGTAATCATATACAATGCTATTCTTAGTTTAGTAATAAAATACATACCTGATTGAATATTATTTGTGTGACGCATATAAATGAATATAACGTTTGTGTTAAGGAAAAACAACAAATTGTTGAATGTGAAACTGTCGGAAGATATACATGATTATGCTGATTTCATGGTAAGATGTACCCTATCTGATCCAGTGTGTGCGGAAAGCAGATTCAGATGTGACTGAGCATAAGGATAAGACGAGATCACATTTTGGAGGGATTGCTAACGGAATTGGGAAGAAGTTCGAGAAAGAAAATTTGTGGATAAAAAATGAAGTTAACCGTGGCATACACCCTCTTTCTCAAAGAATGATGAAGACATTCTCCCATGTAACTAGGAGATGAATGCTTACCTTCACCAAGGAAATTTATGTGACCATTTGCCTGGATCACACTGCAACATATGAAAGAAAGGCGATCACTTACTCTTGTTCGAAGGCTTCGAACATTCACCACATCAGAAGTTGCAGGACAACGACATTTTACCTGCAACCTCTGTGAAATGCGGGGACATATGTTATTACTTCACCAACGTCCGGGGAACCAGCATGGAGCTGCAAAAACGGCTGTGCCCTTGTCACAACAGCTGTGCACGATTCTGCTGGTTGCTCCTGGTAAGGACCATGAATGACCTGAACACCATGGTCCCAACATCATTGTGGATGCATCCGGCATCCCTGTTCCACATCTTGCTGGCCAATCAACGTCACACCAATACTTGCTGCCCACTCACAATGAGGGAGGAGGCAAGTCGACTACAACTGGGTGAAGGCCGTGTTCAGGAATTACTATGGTTTACAGCAAAAAGTGGCAAGAATGCTACAAGGAGAGCAGGGTCAGTCTATGACTCCGCAATGTTACCACAACAGCGAAATCCTACACGAAGTAGTGCAGGAGCTATGAAGACATTAGGAGAAAATGTTTCATACCAGGATTCAAACACAAGTGATCAGCCCTTCCTTTCAAACAAAGTCAACATTTGTGTGGAGGCAAACGTTTTTTACCAGATGGTGCAGATGCTTTACAAAACTTGAAAATGAAGTGAAATTGTTGTATCTTGGTGATGGTGAAGTGTTGTTTTGAAAATATATTTGTGATGCAAATGCAATAGATTGAACGATATGGAAGGAGTCAATGACCAACGAAATGTTTTGTGATTCTTGCAGGATGACGGTGTATGCCCAAGGGAATTTGATTACCAAAGTGAATGATTATTTACTTATACTTGTAATGATGTTTACTTGTAGTGATTGATTGTTTACTTATATTGATGTTTAGATTAATGGTTAATATAAACAAAAAACAAAAAGATGAGGGAATTGTGGAAGTGTAACTCAGTGTAACTTATTAATTGGCACTGGTAACTTATTAATTAACCTGGTAACAAAGCAGATACATTTTACATGCAAACTCTGTGAAAGACGAGTTTGTAAATGAGTCAGGAATGCGCCTGAACATGATAATCTCTTGTCCACCTGGTCACAGCCCCTGGCTGAAGCACCCCCCTATCGTTTGGTAAACGGAACTCACAACAGGAGGGGAGCGAGCTGATACCAGGACTTGGTACATGCATGACCTCGGGGCATTAGCGGAGAGGGGATTAAGTCCAGTTGATGTCATATAAACGAGAGCAAACGTGGAGTCGAGAGAAGCTGCTAACAGAAGCTCTGACCAACGGGAGTGGCAGAGGAACATCAGCCGAACGAGAAGGACATTGGAAAAGAGTTAACCTGATCCATTATATTATGCGGTATTATTTGGTAAATGGAATGAAGTGAATAACCAGTTAATAAACCAGACCTTTTGTAAACCTGTGTCCGGTCATTGGAGTCCTGTGAGTCTCTCAGCTACAAATTCTTCTACACAGCTCTCCTCTCCTCTGCTTTTCTCCCTTCTAACCTTTCCTGGAGTTCTCGTTCCACTCTCCTTTCCTCTGCTTCTGCTTTCCTTTCTTCTTCTTTTAACCTTTCCTGGAGTTCTCGTTCCACTCTCCTTTCCTCCGCTTGTTTCTCTTCCCTCCTCTCTTCTGCTTTCCTTTCTTCTTCTGCTCTTTCCTTTTCTGCTTTCCTTTCTTCTTCTGCTCTTTCCTTTTCTGCTTTCCTTTCTTCTTCTGCTCTTTCCTTTTCTGCTTTCCTTTCTTCTTCTGCTCTTTCCTTTTCTGCTTTCCTTTCTTCTTCTTTAATCCGTTCCTGGCTCCGTAATTGCAACTCCAGTTTCCGGAGCTCAACGTCTTCTGGTTCTTCGGGTAGCCACTCCCAGGCTAACTCGTCCCATGTTCCTAATCCCACCATAGATTGTATCACCGTGGCCTGCAACTCTGCCTTCCTCAAATTAGTTCGGACCTCCAAGTTAAAATGTTTGGCCAATTTCAAGAGGTCCGACTTTAGCAACGCTCGGAACTGTGCCTCACTCGGGGTTACCCCAAAGTTCTGTGCCACAAACGCCATGGTGCCTATCGTTAACACCTGTTAACCTTCACCCAAGACTTTACCCCAATTTCTCAACAAAATTTACCAATTAATAATTAATTAATAAATTTTAATTAATAAAAAAATTATTATTTTATTATTTTATACAATTTTAAATCCCGGACGTAGACCCAATTGCGAAACCGCAAATCGTAATTTGGACGAGCCCCCAATTCTGTTACGTGGTCCCCTCGGTGAATACCTGGTCTCGGTGACCCCCGGACCGTGAGAGGAACTCCGCCAGCAAGCTGTATTATATATGCGCTTTCGCCACGCAATCCATATGAATTTCACCCAGGAGACAACTGATGTTCAAGGATATATTTCCAATGGTAATGATACCATACAATTTCAATGACACAACCACGGAGATCTTCCCCGAGCAATCAACAATACACAACCATCAACAATTCCCAATTCACAAGCACTTCCCTATGAGTAAGATGGCCATCTTATATATGTGTGTCCCGGTGAGTACTCACAACCCCCTTTCGGTCTCTGCTCCTCACAATGTCTCTGGGCCCCTCCTGACCAAGATACTGGTCGCGTCGCCGCACTCGGGCGGTTGAACGAACCCCGGGTGGACGTTTCTCCACCGGGCAGGTATCGTACCAGGCACCGTGGCTGCAGCCCCTCGTGGCCACGCGAAGCGGGTACGGTAGAGCAAGCCAAACCCCACGCCGCTTGCAAGGCGCGTTAGGCCCCAACGTGCGACCCGCACGCGTCTGTTTAGACGGTGCCGCGAACGATGCCAGACGCGGGGTCGATGCACGGCCCCACGTCAACCTGACGTCTCCACCGGGCAGGTACACGTCCCGGTAATTCCTCTCGCCAGACAGGCTTCGGAACGCTGTTTTTCCACGCAGCGCAAGGTCGATCCCACCTTTTTTCGGAGCGGGGCGAGGAAGAATAATACTCGTCCTTTTTTCCTCGTGTCTTTTCCTCTTCCGTTTCCGGTCACTTCCGTTTCCGGCCACTTGTTCCGAAGGGCTCCTGACCCTCCAATCACAACAACCCTTAATATACTACACATGGATAAGCAAAGACCTGAATGGTAATCCCCATACATTCACATAAATATGTAACAGAAGCATCTCCTTCATAATCAGTGAAGGCTTGTTTCAGCATTTGCCTCATTCCTTGATCAAAAATAAGCACCACGTTTTTTCCATCATTTTGTTCTTGTGCTTTGGGAAAGAAGTGGAGAATTTGTTCTTTGAAGCGCACTTTGTTGACCTCTTTCTGAATTCCAAGTGCAGCTAGACGTGCTTCATACATGTGCCGCAACTCAGACAACTTGAAACATAAAGTTCCATCTTCTACTGAAGTCTCTATGTAGCTTGTCAGCTCAATAAAAGCCCGAGCTTCTTTTTTCTTTTTTTCCATTTGACTCCCATCAGAATCTTTTTGTTTTCTTTGAACCCTCAAGAAAGTGCGATGGCGGTTCCGGAACTCATTGAGACAGTTCAAATGGTACATGCCATCTACAGCTATTACATCTCCAGCAGCAATTCTTGAGAGTACTGCTGTATCCTGTAGGTCAGTTGCCATTCGTCTGATGTTCTGGTCAGCACCCATTGTCATAAATTCATGGAGCTGGCCGTCAGACTTTGAACAAAACATGCAATTGTTCTTTGTCACTGAATGACGAACCTTCTGTCACTTTTCTTGTACACCTTCACCAGATGCTCCTGCTTCTTCAAACTCTCTTTTTCTTTTTGCTCGTTCTAACTTGCATTTGCTGAACTTGCCATAACAAGTTCTGTGCCACTGAGCCTGGTTATTGACCAGGTCGTCTGCTGTGATGCTTTCGTCAAAGGGAAGAGTCATAGGTAGTATGCGCAGTCCCCGAAATTCACTGACGATATTCAGAAAGTTTTTATATGGCTACGACTTGTCTTGACTCCCATGGGCCTTCAAGGGGCAGTTCAACTTCTCACTAGTTGTTTGTTGGCAAATCAAACAAGCTTGCCAATCCATCCTTCATCCACTATAGGTCAACCCTGAAACAGAGTAAACTATAAAATTAACTTTTTTATAACACATAAACAATTACAAAATACAAAATACTAAATTACAAATACAAAATTAAAATTCTTAGTTTCTTTTAGTCCAGTGGCTTATTGGATGACTCATTTAAAACAAGTGAATCCACTTGGATTCCGCCCAGGTTGGCCTTGGTTGGCCAGGTTGGCCAGGACCCAAATGACCCAGAGGACCCAAATGACCCAGAGGACCCAAATGACCCAGAGGACCCAAATGACCCAGAGGACCCAAATGACCCAGAGGACCCAAATGACCCAGACATCTCTGATGACTGGGTCCTCTGGGTCATTTGGGTCCTCTGGGTCATTTGGGTCCTCTGGGTCATTTGGGTCCTCTGGGTCATTTGGGTCCTCTGGGTCATTTGGGTCCTCTGGGTCATTTGGGTCCTCTGGGTCATTTGGGTCATTTGGGTCATTTGGGTCCTCTGGGTCATTTGGGTCATTTGGGTCATTTGGGTCCTCTGGGTCATTTGGGTCCTCTGGGTCATTTGGGTCCTCTGGGTCATTTGGGTCCTCTGGGTCATTTGGGTCCTCTGGGTCATTTGGGTCCTCTGGGTCATTTGGGTCCTCTGGGTCATTTGGGTCCTCTGGGTCCTCTGGGTCCTCTGGGTCATTTGGGTCATTTGGGTCCTCTGGGTCCTCTGGGTCCTCTGGGTCCTCTGGGTCCTCTGGGTCATTTGGGTCATTTGGGTCCTCTGGGTCATTTGGGTCCTCTGGGTCATTTGGGTCCTCTGGGTCATTTGGGTCCTCTGGGTCCTCTGGGTCCTCTGGGTCCTCTGGGTCATTTGGGTCCTCTGGGTCCTCTGGGTCCTCTGGGTCCTCTGGGTCATTTGGGTCATTTGGGTCCTCTGGGTCATTTGGGTCCTCTGGGTCATTTGGGTCATTTGGGTCCTCTGGGTCCTCTGGGTCCTCTGGGTCCTCTGGGTCATTTGGGTCCTCTGGGTCCTTTGGGTCCTCTGGGTCATTTGGGTCCTCTGGGTCATTTGGGTCCTCTGGGTCATTTGGGTCCTCTGGGTCATTTGGGTCCTCTGGGTCATTTGGGTCCTCTGGGTCATTTGGGTCCTCTGGGTCATTTGGGTCCTCTGGGTCATTTGGGTCCTCTGGGCCATTTGGGTCCTCTGGGTCATTTGGGTCCTCTGGGTCATTTGGGTCCTCTGGGTCATTTGGGTCCTCTGGGTCATTTGGGTCCTCTGGGTCATTTGGGTCCTCTGGGTCATTTGGGTCCTCTGGGTCATTTGGGTCCTCTGGGTCATTTGGGTCCTCTGGGTCATTTGGGTCCTCTGGGTCATTTGGGTCATTTGGGTCCTCTGGGTCATTTGGGTCCTCTGGGTCCTCTGGGTCCTCTGGGTCCTCTGGGTCATTTGGGTCCTCTGGGTCATTTGGGTCATTTGGGTCCTCTGGGTCATTTGGGTCCTCTGGGTCCTCTGGGTCCTCTGGGTCATTTGGGTCCTCTGGGTCATTTGGGTCCTCTGGGTCATTTGGGTCATTTGGGTCCTCTGGGTCATTTGGGTCATTTGGGTCCTCTGGGTCCTCTGGGTCCTCTGGGTCCTCTGGGTCATTTGGGTCCTCTGGGTCCTCTGGGTCCTCTGGGTCATTTGGGTCCTCTGGGTCATTTGGGTCCTCTGGGTCATTTGGGTCATTTGGGTCCTCTGGGTCATTTGGGTCATTTGGGTCCTCTGGGTCCTCTGGGTCCTCTGGGTCCTCTGGGTCATTTGGGTCCTCTGGGTCCTCTGGGTCCTCTGGGTCATTTGGGTCCTCTGGGTCATTTGGGTCCTCTGGGTCATTTGGGTCCTCTGGGTCATTTGGGTCCTCTGGGTCATTTGGGTCCTCTGGGTCATTTGGGTCCTCTGGGTCATTTGGGTCCTCTGGGTCATTTGGGTCCTCTGGGTCATTTGGGTCCTCTGGGTCATTTGGGTCCTCTGGGTCATTTGGGTCCTCTGGGTCATTTGGGTCCTCTGGGTCATTTGGGTCCTCTGGGTCATTTGGGTCCTCTGGGTCCTCTGGGTCCTCTGGGTCATTTGGGTCCTCTGGGTCATTTGGGTCCTCTGGGTCATTTGGGTCCTCTGGGTCATTTGGGTCCTCTGGGTCATTTGGGTCCTCTGGGTCATTTGGGTCCTCTGGGTCATTTGGGTCCTCTGGGTCATTTGGGTCCTATATTCCTATCCTATAACATATATATCCTATAACCTATCCTATATATATCCTATATCATATAACATATATCCTATATATCCTATAACATAACATATAACAAATATATCCTATATTATGTACTAGCGAGCGGCCGCGTACCAGCCAAAGGGGTAGCCCATGGTTAGCCTAAATATAGATTTGATGACGTCATGTTTACACATCTGAGCGACAGAAACTGTCTACACATCTGAGCGACAGAAACGTCTACACTGTTGGAGCTTCACTTTTGGAGAGACAGAAATTCCCAGGCAAACGCTATAACGCACCAGGTTTACAACCTGTGCGTTAATTAATGAATCTATTCGAAGAGTCTTTTTTCATTTGATTAATGTCGGTTGAAAAAGACACGACCACAACCAATAATTTGTCCGCGGTCGCCACGCTTTGTGAATTAAATCGTCTGTTTCTCGGAAACTATTGCTGTGCTACCTTGGAACATATTAAAATCTGCAAGCATAAAGCATGTAGACCACCTAGAGAAAATATGGTACTTTTGTCCACTCTGTCCCCATCTCATCAAATAATGGGTCTTACATCCCTCACTATTTCTATCGATTTACTTTACTGAGAAGTTTATTCCTTCAAGTACGAGAGTCTATCAGGGCTAATTGCTTATCAGTTGATTTGATTTCTTCCAGAGCTTATTAACTGTCTTGATCGCTCTTTCTGCCTTTCCATTGGCACTCTGGAATTTGGGGAACACAATATTATGTGTGATGCCGTATTCTTTGCAAAACTGAGAAAATTCCTCTGGCATGTACTGACTTCCAGAATCACTTCGCAGCTTCTCTGGAATGCTTCACGACAAAGCTGCTGCTTGAGAGTTCCGATCACAGAGCTAGCCGTAACGTCGTCCTTGAGATAGTCTGCCTCCACAAACTTGGAGAAATGGTCGACTGGAAGCAAGCAATAACCTCAAAACTGGCCTGTTGGTAGTCTTGACTTTGTGAGAGAGTAGAAATGTCACCATATCTGCAGCATGAATAACGTGATTCAAGTACATTTTCAGAACTTTCTGTGACATTTGTAGATCGCCTGCAACGTGCTGAACTGACTGATTAGTTGCTCAGTGTCAGCGTGTTGCATCCAGCACCTGTGTCAATCCAGAACTGAGTTGGCTGACCCAGCACTGAGACCTTCTGTGCCCACTTGTCACAAGAAGCGATATTGCTGCTGGGATGAAGAGCGTAGATCCTTAAGACGTTAGATTCCTGCACTCGGTCTTGAAGAAGATCCACATGGTCGAGAAGAGTCTCTACATCAAGAAACTTTAGGTTGCGAAGTCTCTTCCGACACACTGCTAGCCAGTCACCAGGCTTCTTACAGCAGGAGCAGTCAGATATAATTGCTCGACACTTGGCTTGACTGTCCACTAGCTTACCACATCTGCTGAGGAGACCTTGTGGTTGTGCATGCTTGACAGGGTTGCTCCGAGAACATTAACTTTTGTGCTGACCTTGCTCGTTTCCGGATTCAAGACAACACATTTTTCACTTTCTTGAAAGAAGGTGACTGGTGAGTGACCGGTGACTGGTGAGTATTCCTGCGTGTCATGTAGGGGACTGGGGTTCACCTTTCCTGTTGGAGAGATATCTAAAGTTTTAAATACAGACAATTTTATTTGCGAACTTCCGATTCTCAAGATTTGATCTTTTTTTTCTGTTTTCTTCAACTGATTGCGCAAAGTTGTCTTGGTGCAGGTGAAGATAACTGAACAAACATCAAATCTGGAGAATCTGTTCTTCACAAATAAAATTGTCCCCATTTAAAAATTTGAACTCTTTCTGTCAGCGAATCGAACCCCGGTCACCTACGTGACAAACAGGAATACTCACCACTATACTAACGAGGATGCCACACAAACAAAGGTTCTTTGCTTTCCTCCAAGGAGCACTTTGTCTAAACAAAGTGAAAAATCCTTGATATAAAATGGCGAATAATTACCCACATCAAGGAAGGTGAATAATGGAGGTTTTGGTTTCACCCCTGTCTGTGAGTTTGTTTGTATGTTTGTTTGCTTGTTTGTTTGTTTGTTTGTATGTTTGTTTGTATGTTTGTTTGCTTGTTTGTTTGTTTGTTTGTTTCCTTGTTTGTTTTTTTGTCTGTGAAAAAGACATCTCAAAAAGTTCTGGACGGATTCGGACGAAATTTGGTGCAGATGCAGCACGTGTGACACCGACGAAATGTTTGGATTTTGGAGAAGGTCCGGATCCGGATCCAGCTGGGAGATTATTTAAAGAAATTCTTCACCATTGGGAAATTGAGCCAAAAACAACACATATGGCAGGATACCTCAACAAGTTTGGCATGGCTTTGGAGAAAACCTGGTGGAGAGGTGATGTGTCTGACAGGGAAAAGTGATTCAGTCTTGGTGATGATTCAAATCCGGATCCGGATCAGAGAATTTTTAAAGTGATTCTTCACCATTGGGAAATTGGGCCAAAAACAATATATTGTGGGATAACTCTAAGCTTTGTGGACGGATTTGGACGAAATTTGGCAGAGGTGTAGCGTATGTCACATGGACGAAATGGTTACATTTTGGTGAAGATCCGTATTCGGATGCGGCTACTAAAATGTTTTAAGTGATTCTTCACCATTGGGTGATGCGACAAAAAACGACACACAGCAGTACAGGGTGGGTGGAAAGTCGCTCCCTATTTTAAAGTACTTATAATATATTATATAATATATATATATAAACCCTATCTAATTATTATAGATAATTCTATCTATCATAATTTATAAGTACTTTAAAATAGGGAGCGACTTTCCACCCACCCTGTATATATCAAAAAGTGTTTGACGGATTTGGGCGAAACGTGGTGGGCAGGTTGTGTGTGTGACAAGGAAGATTGGATTCGATTTTGGGGAATATCTGAACATGGATTCGGACATGAGATTTTTTTTTTTTTTTTAAGTGGTTCTTCACCATTGAGTGATGTGGTTCTCCAGGCGGAGGGATGCTCTATACTGAGTGTCGTTCCAGTTTTTCCAAGTTTTTACCTTCAACAGTTTTGGTGATTGCTTCATCACAAAATCAAGAAATACGTGATCAGGACATCAATTATCTGCACAATAACATTGTGGAGAAATTGAACAACTCTGACAATCGATGGAAATGCTTTTTTCAAACGAAACTTTTTCTGAGCAATCCATTTGTTCATTCTGGAAAATGTTGGAGAAGGTATTCAGTCACTGACTCAGGCATGAAAAAGATGATGATCTGTGAAGTTGTCTTGGTGCAGGTGAAGAAAACTGAACAAACATCAAATCTTGAGAATCTGTTATTCACAAATATAATTGTCCCCATTTTAAAATTTTGAAATCTCCCCATCGGGGAATCAAACACCAGTCACCTGCGTGAACAGGCAGGAATACTCACCACTGGACTAATAGTCAGGCAGATAGGTGTAACAATTGTGGGTTTATACGTACAAGCATGAAATTTGGCACAGTCATAGATAATAGTCTAATGAATAATTCCAGATATGGACCCACCGCGAAAACGTCCTATGGTAGCCGTGGCGGCCATTTTACAAAATGGCCGCTTTTAGTCTAGTGTGTCTAGAGAGTTGCGCAGAGGTCAGAGGTGATGCTCCAAAACCAGATACTGACGTCACTATCCTTGACGGGGCAGTGTTGGTGAACGTTCTGAAACCAGTTGCTGCCAAAACCTTTGATGATTATGCGCTGAAAGTATTCTTGCCACACATACAAGGTCACTTGCAAAGAGCCTGTCGTGTGGATATAGTCTGGGACCAGTACCGTGACAACAGCCTGAAATCTCAAGCCAGGGACAAACGTGGGAAAGGCATTCGAAGGAGAGTTGACGGATCCACTGTTCTTCCAGGAAATTGGCAGCAGTTCCTGAGAATTGATGCAAACAAAACAGAACTGTTTGCCTTCTTGACAAAACACATCACACATCTTGTATCAGATAAGCAGATAGTCACCACGGATGGTTCAGATGTGACGTGCATTCCCGCACGTGACACCAGTCATCTTGCCCCATGTGACCATGAGGAGGCTGATACACGAATGATGATACATCTCGCGGATGCAGTCCGTGATGGATTTCAGAAAATTCTCCTGCGTACGGTGGATACAGATATAGTGGTATTGGCTGCGGCAGCAACAACCAAACTCAAAATCCAGGAGCTTTGGGTGGCCTTTGGGACAGGCCAGCACTTCAGGTATATTCCAGCACATGAAATTGCAGCATTCCTCGGACCAGATAAGTCACAGGCCCTCCCGATGTTCCATGCATACACAGGGTGTGACACAGTCTCGTCATTTAATACACGGGGCAAGAATACAGCCTGGGATACCTGGAAAGTATTTGACGAATTGACGCCAGCGTTAGTTCATCTCTCCACGGGGACAGCAGACATCTCTGATGACGTTGTGGCAGTGCTCGAGCGGTTCACCATTCTTCTCTACGATCGCACCAGCAATCTCGTCAACATAGACGAAGCTCGACAGGCACTCTTCACGAAGAAAGGACGAGCCATGCAAGCTATTCCCCCTACCAGAGGAGCCCTGGTACAACAAATCAAGAAGGCTGTGTACACGGGTGGCCACTGCTGGGGAAACATGCTCAAGGTTGTTATGTGCTGTCTTTCCCTCGCGGTCCCCATGTGCTGTCTTTGTCTTTCCCTCGTGGTCCCCATGTGCTGTCTTTGTCTTTCCCTCGCGGTCCCCATGTGCTGTCTTTGTCTTTCCCTCGTGGTCCCCATGTGCTGTCTTTGTCTTTCCCTCGTGGTCCCCATGTGCTGTCTTTGTCTTTCCCTCGTGGTCCCCATGTGCTGTCTTTGTCTTTCCCTCGTGGTCCCCATGTGCTGTCTTTCCCTCGCGGTCCCCATGTGCTGTCTTTGTCTTTCCCTCGTGGTCCCCATGTGCTTTCTTTCCCTCACGGTCCCCATGTGCTGTCTTTGTCTTTCCCTCGTGGTCCCCATGTGCTGTCTTTCCCTCGCGGTCCCCATGTGCTGTCTTTGTCTTTCCCTCGCAGTACCCATGTGCTGTCTTTGTCTTTCCCTCGCGGTCCCCATGTGCTGTCTTTGTCTTTCCCTCGTGGTCCCCATGTGCTGTCTTTCCCTCGCGGTCCCCATGTGCTGTCTTTCCCTCAAGGTCCCCATGTGCTGTCTTTCCCTCACGGTCCCCATGTGCTGTCTTTGTCTTTCCCTCGTGGTCCCCCTGTGCTGTCTTTGTCTTTCCCTCGTGGTCCCCATGTGCTGTCTTTCCCTCACGGTCCCCATGTGCTGTCTTTCCCTCACGGTCCCCATGTGCTGTCTTTGTCTTTCCCTCGTGGTCCCCCTGTGCTGTCTTTCCCTCGCGGTTGTCAGCTCTTTCACGAGCCTCGATTCAGTATAGAAAAAAAAAAAAAAAAGAGAATTTTTAAAGTGATTCTTCACCATTGGGAAATTGCGCCAAAAACAATATATAGCGGCATATCTCAAAAAGTTGTTGACGGATTCGGACGAAATTTGGCAGTGATGTAGCGGATGCCACACGGACGAAATGATTAGATTTTGGTGAAGATCCGGATTCGGATCCGAACCAGATAATTTTTAAAGTGAAATTCTTTCACCATTGGGAAATTGGGCCAAAAACAATATACAAAGCGGGATATCTCAAAAGGTTGTGGACGGATTCGGACGAAATTTGGCAGTGATGTAGCGGATGCCAAAAGGACGAAATGATTAGATTTTGGTGAAGATCCTGATTCGGATCCGGATCAGAGAATTTTTAAAGTGAAATTATTTCACCATTGGGAAATTGGGCCAAAAACAATATACAAAGCGGGATATCTCAAAAAGTTGTTGACGGATTCGGACGAAATTTGGCAGTGATGTAGCGGATGCCAAAAGGACGAAATGATTAGATTTTGGTGAAGATCCTGATTCGGATCCGGATCAGAGAATTTTTGAAGTGATTCTTCACCATTGGGTGATGTGACAAACAACGATACACAGCAGTATATCTCAAAAAGTTATTGACGGATTTGGGCGAAACTTGGTGGGCAGTTTGGATTTCTCACAAGGACACAAAGATTCTATTTTAGTGAAGATCTGAATGTGCATTCGGATCTGATAATTATTTCTTTTTTATACGTGATTCTTCAGGAGATGGGGTCAAAAACAATACATTGTGGGATATCTCAAAAAGTTATCGACGGATTTGGACGACACTTGTTGGAAAGGTTGTGTGTGTGACAAGGAAGATTGGATTCTATTTTGGGGAATATCTGAACATGGATTCGGATATGAGATATTTTTTTTAAAGTGATTCTTCACCATTGAGTGATGTGGCCCACCAGGCGGAGGTGTGCTCTATACTGAGTGTCGTTCCAGTTTTTCCAAGTTTTTACCTTCAACAGTTTTGGTGATTGTTTTGTCACAAAATCCAGAAATACATGATCAGGACATCAATTATCTGCACAATAACATTGTGGGGAAATTGAACAAATCTGACAATCGAGGAAAATGCTTTTTTCAAACGAAACACTTTTTCTGAGCAATCCATTTGTTCATTCTGGAAAATGTCGGAGAAGGTATTCAGTCACTGACTCAGGCATGAAAAAGTTGATGATCTGCGAAGTTGTCTTGGTGCAGGTGAAGAAAACTGAACAAACATCAAATCTTGAGAATCTGTTATTCAAAATTAAATTGTCCCCATTTAAAAATTATGAACTCTCCCCGTCGGGGAATCGAACCCCGGTCACCTGCGTGACAGGCAGGAATACTCACCACTATACTAACGAGGATGACACATAAACTAGGGTTCTTTGCTTTCCTCCGAGGAGTACTTTGTCTAAACAAAGTGAAAAAACCTTGATATAAAATGGCGAATAATTACCCACATCAAGGAAGGTGAATAATGGAGGTTTTGGTTTCACCCCTGTCTGTTAGTTTGTTTGTTTGCGTGTTTGTTTGTTTTTTGTCTGTGAAAAAGACATCTCAAAAAGTTGTGGACGGATTCGGACGAAATTTGGTGCAGATGCAGCACGTGTGACACCGACGAAATATTTAGATTTTGGAGAAGGTCCGGATCCGGATCCAGCTGGAAGATTATTTAAAGAAATTCTTCACCATTGGGAAATTGGGCCAAAAACAATATATAGCGGGATAACTCAAAGCGTTGTGGACGGATTTGGACGAAATTTGGCAGAGATGTAGCGTCTGTCACAATGAAAAATTGTTTAGATTTTGGTGAAGATCCGGATTCGGATGTGGCTACTAAAATGTTTTCAGTGATTCTTCACCATTGGGAGCTCGGACCAAAAACGATACATAGAAGGACATCTCAAAAAGTTGTGGACGGTTTTGGACAAAATTTGGTGGACCAGTTGGATATCTCACAAGGACACAATGATTCGATTTTGGTGAAGATCTGAATGTGGATTCGGATCTGAGCATTATTTCTTATTTATACGTGAATCTTCACCATTGGGAAATTGAGCCAAAAACAACATATATGGCAGGATATCTCAAAAAGTTCAGGACGGCTTTGAACAAAACTTGGTGGAGAGGTTGCGTGTCTGACAAGGAAAAGTGATTCAGATTGGGTGATGATTCAAATCCGGATCCGGATCAGAGAACCCTAAAAGTGATTCTTCACCGTTGGTAAATTCGGCCAAAAACAATATACAGCAGGATATCTCAAAAAGTTGTGGACGGATTCGGACGAACCTTGACAGAGAAGTACCAGATGTCACAAGGACGAAATGATTAGATTTTGGTGAAGATCTGGATTCGGATCCGGACCAGATAATTTTTAAAGTGATTCTTCACCATTGGGAAATTGGACCAAAAACAATATATAGCAGGATAACTCAAAGCTTTGTGGACGGATTTGGACGAAATTTGGCAGAGGTGTAGCCTATGACACAATGAAAAATTGATTAGATTTTGGTGAAGATCCGGATTTGGATTTGGCTACTAAAATGTTTTCAGTGATTCTTCACCATTGGGAGCTCGGACCAAAAACGATACATAGAAGGACATCTCAAAAAGTTGTGGACGGTTTTGGACGAAAGTTGGTGGACCGGTTGGGTGTCTCACAAGGACACAATGATTCGATTTTGGTGAAGATCTGAATGTGGATTCGGATCTGAGAATTATTTCTTTTTTATACGTGATTCTTCACCATTGGGAGATGAGGCCAAAAACAATACATTGCGGGATATCTCAAAAAGTTATTGACGGATTTGGAAGACACTTGGTGGAAAGGTTGTGTTTGTGACAAGGACGATTGCATTCGATTTTGCTGATTATCTGAACATGGATTCGGACATGAGATTTTTTTTAAAAAGTGGTTCTTCACCATTGAGTGACGTGGCCGACGAGGCGGAGGTATGCTCTCTTCTGAGTGTTGTTCCAGTTTTTCCAAGTTTTTACCTTCAACAGTTTTGGTGATTGTTTTGTCACAAAATCCAGAAATACGTGATCAGGGCATCAATTATCTGCACAATAACATTGTGGGGAAATTGAACAAATCTGACAATCGAGGAAAATGCTTTTTTCAAACGAAACACTTTTTCTGAGCAATCCATTTGTTCATTCTGGAAAATATCGGAGAAGGTATTCAGTCACTGACTCAGGCATGAAAAAGATGATGATCTGTGAAGTTGTCTTGGTGCAGGTGAAGAAAACTGAACAAACATCAAATGTTGAGAATCTGTTATTCAAAAATAAAATTGTCCCCATTTAAAAATTATGAATTCTCCCCGTCGGGGAATCGAACCCCGGTCACCTGCGTGACAGGCAGGAATACTCACCACTATACTAACGAGGATGACACACAAACCTCGGTTCTTTGCTTTCCTCCGAGGAGTACTTTGTCTAAACAAAGTGAAAAAACCTTGATATAAAATGGCGAATAATTACCCACATCAAGGAAGGTGAATAATGGAGGTTTTGGTTTCACCCCTGTCTGTTAGTTTGTTTGTTTGCGTGTTTGTTTGTTTTTTGTCTGTGAAAAAGACATCTCAAAAAGTTGTGGACGGATTCGGACGAAATTTGGTGCAGATGCAGCACGTGTGACACCGACGAAATATTTAGATTTTGGAGAAGGTCCGGATCCGGATCCAGCTGGAAGATTATTTAAAGAAATTCTTCACCATTGGGAAATTGGGCCAAAAACAATATATAGCGGGATAACTCAAAGCGTTGTGGACGGATTTGGACGAAATTTGGCAGAGATGTAGCGTCTGTCACAATGAAAAATTGTTTAGATTTTGGTGAAGATCCGGATTCGGATGTGGCTACTAAAATGTTTTCAGTGATTCTTCACCATTGGGAGCTCGGACCAAAAACGATACATAGAAGGACATCTCAAAAAGTTGTGGACGGTTTTGGACAAAATTTGGTGGACCAGTTGGATATCTCACAAGGACACAATGATTCGATTTTGGTGAAGATCTGAATGTGGATTCGGATCTGAGCATTATTTCTTATTTATACGTGAATCTTCACCATTGGGAAATTGAGCCAAAAACAACATATATGGCAGGATATCTCAAAAAGTTCAGGACGGCTTTGAACAAAACTTGGTGGAGAGGTTGCGTGTCTGACAAGGAAAAGTGATTCAGATTGGGTGATGATTCAAATCCGGATCCGGATCAGAGAACCCTAAAAGTGATTCTTCACCGTTGGTAAATTCGGCCAAAAACAATATACAGCAGGATATCTCAAAAAGTTGTGGACGGATTCGGACGAACCTTGACAGAGAAGTACCAGATGTCACAAGGACGAAATGATTAGATTTTGGTGAAGATCTGGATTCGGATCCGGACCAGATAATTTTTAAAGTGATTCTTCACCATTGGGAAATTGGGCCAAAAACAATATATAGCAGGATAACTCAAAGCTTTGTGGACGGATTTGGACGAAATTTGGCAGAGGTGTAGCCTATGACACAATGAAAAATTGATTAGATTTTGGTGAAGATCCGGATTTGGATTTGGCTACTAAAATGTTTTCAGTGATTCTTCACCATTGGGAGCTCGGACCAAAAACGATACATAGAAGGACATCTCAAAAAGTTGTGGACGGTTTTGGACGAAAGTTGGTGGACCGGTTGGGTGTCTCACAAGGACACAATGATTCGATTTTGGTGAAGATCTGAATGTGGATTCGGATCTGAGAATTATTTCTTTTTTATACGTGATTCTTCACCATTGGGAGATGAGGCCAAAAACAATACATTGCGGGATATCTCAAAAAGTTATTGACGGATTTGGAAGACACTTGGTGGAAAGGTTGTGTTTGTGACAAGGACGATTGCATTCGATTTTGCTGAATATCTGAACATGGATTCGGACATGAGATTTTTTTTTAAAAGTGGTTCTTCACCATTGAGTGACGTGGCCGACGAGGCGGAGGTATGCTCTCTTCTGAGTGTTGTTCCAGTTTTTCCAAGTTTTTACCTTCAACAGTTTTGGTGATTGTTTTGTCACAAAATCCAGAAATACGTGATCAGGGCATCAATTATCTGCACAATAACATTGTGGGGAAATTGAACAAATCTGACAATCGAGGAAAATGCTTTTTTCAAACGAAACACTTTTTCTGAGCAATCCATTTGTTCATTCTGGAAAATATCGGAGAAGGTATTCAGTCACTGACTCAGGCATGAAAAAGATGATGATCTGTGAAGTTGTCTTGGTGCAGGTGAAGAAAACTGAACAAACATCAAATGTTGAGAATCTGTTATTCAAAAATAAAATTGTCCCCATTTAAAAATTATGAATTCTCCCCGTCGGGGAATCGAACCCCGGTCACCTGCGTGACAGGCAGGAATACTCACCACTATACTAACGAGGATGACACACAAACCTCGGTTCTTTGCTTTCCTCCGAGGAGTACTTTGTCTAAACAAAGTGAAAAAACCTTGATATAAAACGGCGAATAATTACCCACATCAAGGAAGGTGAATAATGGAGGTTTTGGTTTCACCCCTGTCTGTTAGTTTGTTAGTTTGCGTGTTTGTTTGTTTTTTGTCTGTGAAAAAGACATCTCAAAAAGTTGTGGACGGATTCGGACGAAATTTGGTGCAGATGCAGCACGTGTGACACCGACGAAATATTTAGATTTTGGAGAAGGTCCGGATCCGGATCCAGCTGGAAGATTATTTAAAGAAATTCTTCACCATTGGGAAATTGGGCCAAAAACAATATATAGCGGGATAACTCAAAGCGTTGTGGACGGATTTGGACGAAATTTGGCAGAGATGTAGCGTCTGTCACAATGAAAAATTGTTTAGATTTTGGTGAAGATCCGGATTCGGATGTGGCTACTAAAATGTTTTCAGTGATTCTTCACCATTGGGAGCTCGGACCAAAAACGATACATAGAAGGACATCTCAAAAAGTTGTGGACGGTTTTGGACAAAATTTGGTGGACCAGTTGGATGTCTCACAAGGACACAATGATTCGATTTTGGTGAAGATCTGAATGTGGATTCGGATCTGAGCATTATTTATTTTTTATACGTGAATCTTCACCATTGGGAAATTGAGCCAAAAACAACATATATGGCAGGATATCTCAAAAAGTTCAGGACGGCTTTGAACAAAACTTGGTGGAGAGGTTGCGTGTCTGACAAGGAAAAGTGATTCAGATTGGGTGATGATTCATATCCGGATCCGGATCAGAGAACCCTAAAAGTGATTCTTCACCGTTGGTAAATTCGGCCAAAAACAATATACAGCAGGATATCTCAAAAAGTTGTGGACGGATTCGGACGAACCTTGACAGAGAAGTACCAGATGTCACAAGGACGAAATGATTACATTTTGATGAAGACCTGGATTCGGATCCGGACCAGATAATTTTTAAAGTGCATCTTCACCATTGGGAAATTGGGATAAAAACAATATATAGTGGGATATCTCAAAGCTTTGTTGATGGATTTGGACGAAATTTGGGAGAGATGTAGCGTATGTCAAAAGGAAAAATTGGTTAGATTTTGGTGAAGATCCGGATTCGGATGTAGCTACTAAAATGTTTTAAGTGATTCTTCACCATTGGGAGCTCGGACCAAAAACGATACATAGAAGGATATCTCAAAAAGTTGTGGACGGATTTGGACGAAAGTTGGTGGACCGATTGGATGTCCCACAAGGACACAAAGATTCGATTTTGGTGAAGATCTGAATGTGGATTCGGATCTGAGAATTATTTCTTTTTTATGAGTGATTCTTCACCATTGGGAGATGGGGCCAAAAAACAATACATTGCGGGATATCTCAAAACATTATTGACGGATTTGGACGACACTTGGTGGAAAGGTTGTGTATGTGACAAGGAAGATTGGATTCGATTTTGGTGAATATCTGAACATGGATTCGGATATGTTTTTGTTTTTTTTGAAGTGATTTTTCACCATTGAGTGAAGTGGCCCACCAGGCGGAGGTATGCTCTCCACTGAGTGTCGTTCCAGTTTTTCCAAGTTTTTCCCTTCAACAGTTTTGGTGACTGTTTTGTCACAAAATCCAGAAATACATGATCAGGCCATCAATTATCTGCACAATAACTTTTTGGGGAAATTGAACAACTCTGACAATCGAGGAAAATGCTTTTTTCAAATGAAACTTTTTCTGAGCAATCCATTTGTTCATTCTGGAAACTATCGGAGAAGGGATTCAGTCACTGACTCAGGCATGAAAAAGATGATGATCTGTGAAGTTGTCTTGGTGTCGGTGAAGAAAACAACAAACATCAAATCTTGAGAATCTGTTATTCACAAATAAAATTGTCCCCATTTAAGGACTTTGAACTCTTCCCATCGGGGAATCGAGCCCCAGTCACCTGCATAACAGGCAGGAAAACTCACCACTATACTAACGAGGTTGACACACAAACAACGTTTTTTTTTTTTTAACTTTCCTCCAAGGAGTACTTTGTCTCAACAAAGTGAAAAATCCTTGATATAAAATGGCGAATAATTACCCACATCAAGGAAGGTGAATAATGGAGGTTTTGGTTTCACCCCTGTCTGTGAGTTTGTTTGTTTGCTTGTTAGTTTTTTGTCTGTCAAAAAGATATCTCAAAAATTTGTGGACGGATTCGGACGAAATGTGGTGCAGATGTCGCACGTGTGACACCGACGAAATATTTAGATTTTGGAGAAGGTCCGGATCCGGATCCAGCTGGAAGATTATTTTAAGAAATTCTTCACCATTGGGAATTTGAGCCAAAAACAACATATATGGCAGGATATCTCAAAAAGTTAGGGATGGCTTTGGACAAAACTGGGTGGAGACGTTGCGTGTCTGACAAGGAAAAGTGATCCAGTTTGGGTGATGATTCAAATCCGGATCCGGATCAGAGAATTTTTAAAGTGATTCTTCGCCATTGGCAAATTTGTCCAAAAACAATATATAGCGGGATAACTCAAAGCTTTGTGGACGGATTTGGACGAACCTTGACAGAGAAGTACCCGATGTCACAAGGAAGAAATGATTAGATTTTGGTGAAGATCCGGATTCGGATCCGAACCAGATAATTTTTAAAGTGAAATTATTTCACCATTGGGAAATTGGGCCAAAAACAATATACAAAGCGGGATATCTCAAAAAGTTGTTGACGGATTCGGACGAAATTTGGCAGTGATGTAGCGGATGCCAAAAGGACGAAATGCTTAGATTTTGGTGAAGATCCTGATTCGGATCCGGATCAGAGAATTTTTGAAGTGATTCTTCACCATTGGGTGATGTGACAAAAAACGATACACAGCAGTATATCTCAAAAAGTTATTGACGGATTTGGGCGAAACTTGGTGGGCAGTTTGTATTTCTCACAAGGACACAAAGATTCTATTTTAGTGAAGATCTGAATGTGCATTCGGATCTGATAATTATTTCTTTTTTATACGTGATTCTTCAGGAGATGGGGCCAAAAACAATACATTGCGGGATATCTCAAAAAGTTATTGACCGATTTGGACGACACTTGTTGGAAAGGTTGTGTGTGTGACAAGGAGGATTGGATTCGATTTTGGGAAATATCTGAACATGGATTCGGAAATGAGATTTAAAAAAAAAAGTGATTCTTCACCATTGAGTGATGTGGCCCACCAGGCGGAGGGATGCTCTATACTGAGTGTCGTTCCAGTTTTTCCAAGTTTTTACCTTCAACAGTTTTGGTGATTGTTTTGTCACAAAATCCAGAAATACATGATCAGGACATCAATTATCTGCACAATAACATTGTGGGGAAATTGAACAAATCTGACAATCGAGGAAAATGCTTTTTTCAAACGAAACACTTTTTCTGAGCAATCCATTTGTTCATTCTGGAAAATGTCGGAGAAGGTATTCAGTCACTGACTCAGGCATGAAAAAGTTGATGATCTGCGAAGTTGTCTTGGTGCAGGTGAAGAAAACTGAACAAACATCAAATCTTGAGAATCTGTCATTTACAAATAAAATTGTCCCCATTTAAGGATTATGAACTCTCCCCGTCGGGGAATCGAACACCAGTCACCTGCGTGACAGACAGGAATACTCATCACTGTACTAACGAGGATGACACATAAGCCAAATTTATTTGCTTTCCTCCGAGGAGTACTTTGTCTAAACAAAGTGAAAAATCCTTGATATAAAATGACGAATAATTGCCGACGTCAAAGAAGGTGAATAAAGGAGGTTATATTTTCACACCTGTCTGTTAGTTTGTTTGTTTGCTTGTTTGTTTTTTGTCTGTGAAAAAGATATCTCAAAAAGTTGTGGACGGATTCGGACGGAATTTGGTGCAGATGTCGCACGTGTCACACCGACGAAATGTTTGGATTTTGGAGAAGGTCCGGATCCGAATCCAGCTGGCAGATTATTCAAAGAAATTCTTCAACATTGGGTAATTGGGCCAAAAACAACATATATGGCAGGTTATTTCAAAAGGTTTGGCACGGCTTTGGACAAAACTTGGTGGAGAGTTTGCGTGTCTGACAAGAAAGAGTGATTCCATTTTGGTGATGATTCAAATCCGGATCCGGATCAGAGAATTTTTAAAGTGATTCTTCACCATTGGGAAATTGCGCCAAAAACAATGTATAGCGGGATATCTCAAAAAGTTGTTGACGGATTCGGACGAAATTTGGCAGTGATGTAGCGGATGCCACAAGGACGAAATGATTAGATTTTGGTGAAGATCCTGATTCGGATCCGGATCAGAGAATTTTTGAAGTGATTTTTCACCATTGGGAAATTGCACCAAAAGCAATATGTAGCGGGATATCTCAAAAGGTTGTGGACGGATTCGGACGAAATTTGGCAGAAATGTAGCGGAGGTCACAATAACGAAATGACTAGATTTTGGTGAAGATCCTGATTCGGATCCGGATCAGAGAATTTTTAAAGTGATTCTTCACCATTGGGAAATTGGGCCAAAAACAATATATTGTGGGATAACTCTAAGCTTTGTGGACGGATTTGGACGAAATGTTGCAGAGGTGTAGCGTATGTCACATGGACGAAATGATTACATTTTCGTGAAGATCCGTATTCGGATGCGGCGACTAAAATGTTTTCAGTGATTCTTCACCATTGGGAGCTCGGACCAAAAACGATACATAGAATGACATCTCAAAAAGTTGTGGACAGTTTTGGACAAAATTTGGTGGACCGGTTGGATGTCTCACAAGGACACAATGATTCGATTTTGGTGAAGATCTGAATGTGCATTCGGATCTGAGAATTCTTTCTTTTTTATACGTGATTCTTCAGGAGATGGGGCCAAAAACAATACATTGCGGGATATCTCAAATAGTTATTGACGGATTTGGACGACACTTGGTGGAAAGGTTGTGTGTGTGACAAGGAAGATTGGGTTCGATTTTGGGGAATATCTGAACATGGATTCGGACATGAGATTTTTTGAAAAAAAGTGATTCTTCACCATTGAGTGATGTGGCCCACCAGGCGGAGGTATGCTCTCTACTGAGTGTCGTTCCAGTTTTTACCTTCAACAGTTTTGGTGATTGTTTTGTCACAAAATCCAGAAATACATGATCAGGACATCAATTATCTGCACAATAACATTGTGGGGAAATTGAACAAATCTGACAATCGAGGAAAATGCTTTTTTCAAACGAAACTCTTTTTCTGAGCAATCCATTTGTTCATTCTGGAAAATGTCAGAGAAGGTATTCAGTCACTGACTCAGGCATGAAAAAGATGATGATCTGTGAAGTTGTCTTGGTGCAGGTGAAGAAAACTGAACAAACATCAAATCTTGAGAATCTGTTATTCAAAAATAAAATTGTCCCCATTTAAAAATTATGAACTCTCCGCGTCGGGGAATCGAACCCCGGTCACCTGCGTGACAGGCAGGAATACTCACCACTATACTAACGAGGATGACACACAATCCTCGGTTCTTTGCTTTCCTCCGAGGAGTACTTTGTCTAAACAAAGTGAAAAAACCTTGATATAAAATGGCGAATAATTACCCACATCAAGGAAGGTGAATAATGGAGGTTTTGGTTTCACCCCTGTCTGTTGGTTTGTTTGTTTGCTTGTTTGTTTTTTGTCTGTGAAAAAGATATCTCAAAAAGTTGTGGACGGATTCGGACGGAATTTGGTGCAGATGTCGCACGTGTGACACCGACGAAATATTTAGATTTTGGAGAAGGTCCGGATCCGGATCCAGCTGGAAGATTATTTCAAGAAATTCTTCACCATTGGGAAATTGGGCCAAAAACAATATATAGCGGGATAACTCAAAGCTTTGTGGACGGATTTGGACGAAATTTGGCAGAGATGTAGCGGATGT
Source organism: Myxine glutinosa (assembly GCF_964187855.1). Classification (NCBI taxonomy): domain Eukaryota; kingdom Metazoa; phylum Chordata; class Myxini; order Myxiniformes; family Myxinidae; genus Myxine; species Myxine glutinosa. The sequence continues at coordinate 53,547,937 of NC_136267.1, forward strand.
CACAATGAAAAATTTATTAGATTTTGGTGAAGATCCGGATTCGGAAGTGGCTTCCAAAATGTTTTCAGTGATTCTTCACCATTGGGAGCTCGGACCAAAAACGATACATAGAAGGACATCTCAAAAAGTTGTGGACGGTTTTGGACAAAATTTGGTGGACCGGTTGGATGTCTCACAAGGACACAATGATTCGATTTTGGTGAATATCTGAACATGGATTCGGATATGAGATTTTATTTTTTTTGAAGTGATTCTTCACCATTGAGTGATGTGGCCCACCAGGCGGAGGTATGCTCTCCACTGAGTGTCGTACCAGTTTTTCCAAGTTTTTCCCTTCAACAGTTTTGGTGATTGTTTTGTCACAAAATCCAGAAATACATGATCAGGCCATCAATTATCTGCACAATAACATTTTGGGGAAATTGAACAACTCTGACAATCGAGGAAAATGCTTTTTTCAAACGAAACTTTTTCTGAGCAATCCATTTGTTCATTCTGGAAAATGTCGGAGAAGGTATTCAGTCACTGACTCAGGCATGAAAAAGATGATGATCTGTGAAGTTGTCTTGGTGCAGGTGAAGAAAACAACAAACATCAAATCTTGAGAATCTGTTATTCACAAATAAAATTGTCCCCATTTAAGGACTTTGAACTCTCCCCGTCGGGGAATCGAACCCCGGTCACCTGCGTGACAGGCAGGAATACTCACCACTATACTAACGAGGATGACACACAAACCTCGGTTCTTTGCTTTCCTCCGAGGAGTACTTTGTCTAAACAATGTGAAAAAACCTTGATATAAAATGGCGAATAATTACCCACATCAGGGAAAGTGAATAATGGAGGTTTTGGTTTCACCTCTCTCTGTTAGTTTGTTTGTTTGTTTGTTTGCTTGTTTGTTTTTTGTCTGTCAAAAAGATATCTCAAAAAGTTGTGGACGGATTCGGACGAAATTTGGTGCAGATGTAGCACGTGTGACACCGACGAAATATTTAGATTTTGGAGAAGGTCCGGATCCGGATCCAGCTGGAAGATTATTTAAAGAAATTCTTCACCATTGGGAAATTGAGCCAAAAACAACATATATGGCAGGATATCTCAAAAATTTCGGGACAGCTTTGAACAAAACTTGGTGGAGAGGTTGCGTGTCTGACAAGAAAAGTGATTCAGATTGGGTGATGATTCAAATCCGGATCCGGATCAGAGAACCCTAAAAGTGATTCTTCACCGTTGGTAAATTCGGCCAAAAACAATATACAGCAGGATATCTCAAAAAGTTGTGGACGGATTTGGACGAACCTTGACAGAGAAGTACCAGATGTCACAAGGACGAAATGATTAGATTTTGGTGAAGATCCGGATTCGGATCCGGACCAGATAACTTTAAAAGTGATTCTTCACCATCGGGAAATTGGGCCAAAAACAATATATACCGGGATAACTCAAAGCTTTGTGGACGGATTTGGACGAAATTTGGCTGAGGTATAGCGTATGTCACATGGATGAAATGATTACATTTTCGTGAAGATCCGTATTCGGATGCGGCGACGAAAATGTTTTCAGTGATTCTTCACCATTGGGAGCTCGGACCAAAAACGATACATAGAATGACATCTCAAAACGTTGTGGACGGTTTTGGACAAAATTTGGTGGACCGGTTGGATGTCTCACAAGGACACAATGATTCGATTTTGGTGAAGATCTGAATGTGCATTCGGATCTGAGAATTGTTTCTTTTTTATACGTGATTCTTCAGGAGATGGGGCCAAAAACAATACATTGCGGGATATCTCAAATAGTTATTGACGGATTTGGACGACACTTGGTGGAAAGGTTGAGTGTGTGACAAGGAAGATTGGGTTCGATTTTGGGGAATATCTGAACATGGATTCGGACATGAGATTTTTTGAAAAAAAGTGATTCTTCACCATTGAGTGATGTGGCCCACCAGGCGGAGGTATGCTCTCTACTGAGTGTCGTTCCAGTTTTTACCTTCAACAGTTTTGGTGATTGTTTTGTCACAAAATCCAGAAATACATGATCAGGACATCAATTATAATCTGCACAATAACATTGTGGGGAAATTGAACAAATCTGACAATCGAGGAAAATGCTTTTTTCAAACGAAACACTTTTTCTGAGCAATCCATTTGTTCATTCTGGAAAATGTCGGAGAAGGTGTTCAGTCACTGACTCAGGCATGAAAAAGATGATGATCTGTGAAGTTGTCTTGGTGCAGGAGAAGAAAGCTGAACAAACATCAAATCTTGAGAATCTGTTATTCAAAAATAAAATTGTCCCCATTTAAAAATTATGAACTCTCCCCGTCGGGGAATCGAACCCCGGTCACCTGCGTGACAGGCAGGAATACTCACCACTATACTAACGAGGATGACACACAAACCTAGTTCCTTTGCTTTCCCCCAAGGAGCACTTTGTCTGAACAAAGTGAAAAATCCTTGAAATAAAATGGCGAATAATTACCCACATCAAGGAGGGTGAATAATGGAGGTTATGTTTTCACCTTTGTCTGTTCGTTTGTTTGAATGTTTGTTTGCTTGTTTGTTTGTTTGCTTGTTTGTTTGTTTTTTGTCTGTGAAAAAGACATCTCAAAAAGTTGTGGACGGATTCGGTGCAGATGCAGCTTGTGTGACACCGACGAAATATTTAGATTTTGGAGAAGGTCCGGATCCGGATCCAGCTGGAAGATTATTCAAAGAAATTCTTCACCATTGGGAAATTGGGCCAAAAACAACATATAGCGGGATAACTCAAAGCTTTGTGGACGGATTTGGACGAAATTTGGCAGAGGTGTAGCGTATGTCACATGGACGAAATGATTACATTTTCGTGAAGATCCGTATTCGGATGCGGCGACTAAAATGTTTTCAGTGATTCTTCACCATTGGGAGCTCAGACCAAAAACGATACATAGAAGGACATCTCAAAAAGTTGTGGACGGTTTTGGACAAAATTTGGTGGACCGGTTGGATGTCTCACAAGGACACAATGATTCGATTTTGGTGAAGATCTGAATGTGCATTCGGATCTGAGAATTATTTCTTTTTTATACGTGATTCTTCAGGAGATGGGGCCAAAAACAATACATTGCGGGATATCTCAAAAAGTTATCGACGCATTTGGACGACACTTGGTGGAAAGGTTGTGTGTGTGACAAGGAAGATTGGATTCGATTTTGCTGAATATCTGAACATGGATTCGGACAGGAGTTTTTTTTAAAAGTGGTTCTTCACCATTGAGTGATGTGGCCGACGAGGCGGAGGTATGCTCTCTTCTGAGTGTCGTTCCAGTTTTTCCAAGCTTATAACTTCAACAGTTTTGGTGATTGCTTCATCACAAAATCCAGAAATACGTCATCAGGGCATCAATTATTTGCACAATAACATTTTGGGGAAATTGAACAACTCTGACAATCGAGGAAAATGCTTTTTTAAAACGAAACACTTTTTCTGAGCAATCCATTTGTTCATTCTGGAAAATGTCGAAGAAGGTATTCATTCACTGACTCAGGCATGAAAAAGATGATGATCTGTGAAGTTGTCTTGGTGCAGGTGAAGAAAACTGAACAAACATCAAATCTTGAGAATCTGTTATTCAAAAATAAAATTGTCCCCATTTAAAAATTATGAACTCTTCCCGTCGGGGAATCGAACCCCAGTCACCTGCGTGACAGGCAGGAATACTCACCACTATACTAACGAGGATGACACACAAACCTTGGTTCTTTGCTTTCCTCCAAGGTGTACTTTGTCTATACAAAGTGAAAAATCCTTGAAATAAAATGGCGAATAATTACCCACATCAAGGAAGGTGAATAATGGAGGTTATGTTTTCACCCCTGTCTGTTCGTTTGTTTGTATGTTTGTTTGTTTGTTTGTTTGTTTGTTTTTTGTCTGTGAAAAAGACATCTCAAAACGTTGTGGACGGATTCGGACGAAATTTGGTGCAGATGCAGCACGTGTGACACCGACGAAATATTTAGATTTTGGAGAAGGTCCGGATCCGGATCCAGCTGGAAGATTATTTAAAGAAATTCTTCACCATTGGGAAATTGGGCCAAAAACAATATATAGCGGGATAACTCAAAGCTTTGTGGACGGATTTGGACGAAATTTGGCAGAGATGTAGCGTATGTCACAATGAAAAATTGATTAGATTTTGGTGAAGATCCGGATTCGGATGTGGCTACTAAAATGTTTTCAGTGATTCTTCACCATTGGGAGCTCGGACCAAAAACGATACATAGAAGGACATCTCAAAAAGTTGTTGACGGTTTTGGACAAAAGTTGGTGGACCGGTTGGATGTCTCACAAAGACACAATGATTCGATTTTGGTGAAGATCTGAATGTGGATTCGGATCTTAAAATTATTTCTTTTTTATACGTGATTCTTCACCATTGGGAGATGGGGCCAAAAACAATACATTGCGGGATATCTCAAAAAGTTATCGACGGATTTGGACGACACTTGGTGGAAAGGTTGTGTGTGTGACAAGGAAGATTGGATTCGATTTTGGGGAATATCTGAACATGGATTCGGACATGAGATTAAAAAAAAGAAGTGATTTTTCACCATTGAGTGATGTGGCCCACCAGGCGAAGGGATGCTCGATACTGAATGTCGTTCCAATTTTTCCAAGTTTTTACCTTCAACAGTTTTGGTGATTGCTTCATCACAAAATCCAGAAATACGTGATCAGGGCATCAATTATTTCCACAATAACATTTTGGGGAAATTGAACAACTCTGACAAAAGAGGAAAATGCTTTTTTCAAACGAAACACTTTTTCTGAGCAATCCATTTGTTCATTCTGGAAAATGTCGGAGAAGGTATTCAGTCACTGACTCAGGCATGAAAAAGATGATGATCTGTGAAGTTGTCTTGGTGCAGGTGAAGAAAACTGAACAAGCATCAAATCTTGAGAATCTGTTATTCACAAAAAAAATTGTCCCCATTTAAAAACTTTGAACTCTTCCCGTCGGGGAATCGAGCCCCGATCACCTGCGTGAGCAGGCAGAAATACTCACCACTATACTAACAAGGATTAGTGATTGTAATTCTTCACCATTGGGAAATTGGGCCAAAAACAATATATTGCGGGATAACTCTAAGCTTTGTGGACGGATTTGGACGAAATTTGGCAGAGGTGTAGCGTATGTCACATGGACGAAATGATCACATTTTCGTGAAGATCCATATTCGGATGCGGCGACTAAAATGTTTTCAGTGATTCTTCACCATTGGGAGCTCGGACCAAAAACGATACATAGAAGGACATCTCAAAAAGTTGTGGACGGTTTTGGACAAAGTTTGGTGGACCGGTTGGATGTCTCACAAGGACACAATGATTCGATTTTGGTGAAGATCTGAATGTGCATTCGGATCTGAGAATTATTTCTTTTTTATACGTGATTCTTCAGGAGATGGGGCCAAAAACAATTCTTTGCGGGATATCTCAAAAAGTTATCGACGGATTTGGACGACACTTGGTGGAAAGGTTGTGTGTGTGACAAGGAAGATTGGATTCGATTTTGGGGAATATCTGAACATGGATCCGGACATGAGATTTAAAAAAAAAGTGATTCTTCACCATTGAGTGATGTGGCCCACCAGGCGGAGGTATGCTCTATACTGAGTGTCGTTCCAATTTTTCAAAGTTTTTACCTTCAACAGTTTTGGTGATTGTTTTGTCACAAAATCCAGAAATACATGATCAGGACATCAATTATCTGCACAATAACATTGTGGGGAAATTGAACAAATCTGACAATCGAGGAAAATGCTTTTTTCAAACGAAACTCTTTTTCTGAGCAATCCATTTGTTCATTCTGGAAAATGTCAGAGAAGGTATTCAGTCACTGACTCAGGCATGAAAAAGATGATGATCTGTGAAGTTGTCTTGGTGCAGGTGAAGAAAACTGAACAAACATCAAATCTTGAGAATCTGTTATTCAAAAATAAAATTGTCACCATTTAAAAATTATGAACTCTCCCCGTCGGGGAATCGAACCCCGGTCACCTGCGTGACAGGCAGGAATACTCACCACTATACTAACGAGGATGACACACAACCCTAGGTTCTTTGCTTTCCTCCGAGGACTACTTTGTCTAAACAAAGTGAAAAAACCTTGATATAAAATGGCGTATAATTACCCACATCAAGGAAGGTGAATAATGGAGGTTTTGGTTTCACCCCTGTCTGTTCGTTTGTTTGTTTGTTTGTATGTTTGTTTGTTTGTTTGCTTGTTTGTTTGTTTTTTGTCTGTGAAAAAGACATCTCAAAAAGTTGTGGACGGATTCGGACGAAATTTGGTGCAGATGTAGCACGTGTGACACCGACGAAATATTTAGATTTTGGAGAAGGTCCGGATCCGGATCCAGCTGGAAGATTATTTAAAGAAATTCTTCACCATTGGGAAATTGAGCCAAAAACAACATATATGGCAGGATATCTCAAAAAGTTCAGGACGGCTTTGAACAAAACTTGGTGGAGAGGTTGTGTGTCTGACAAGATAAAAGTGATTCAGATTGAGTGATGATTCAAATCCGGATCCGGATCAGAGAACCCTAAAAGTGATTGTCCACCGTTGGCAAATTCGGCCAAAAACAACATACAGCAGGATATCTCAAAAAATTGTGGACAGATTCGGACGAACCTTGACAGAGAAGTACCAGATGCCACAAGGACGAAATGATTAGATTTTGGTGAAGATCCGGATTCGGATCCGGACCAGATAATTTTTAAAGTGATTCTTCACCATTGGGAAATTGGGCCAAAAACAATATATTGTGGGATAACTCTAAGCTTTGTGGACGGATTTGGACGAAATTTTGCAGAGGTGTAGCGTATGTCACATGGACGAAATGATTACATTTTCGTGAAGATCCGTATTCGGATGCGGCGACTAAAATGTTTTCAGTGATTCTTCACCATTGGGAGCTCGGACCAAAAACGATACATAGAATGACATCTCAAAACGTTGTGGACGGTTTTGGACAAAATTTGGTGGACCGGTTGGATGTCTCACAAGGACACAATGATTCGATTTTGGTGAAGATCTGAATGTGCATTCGGATCTGAGAATTGTTTCTTTTTTATACGTGATTCTTCAGGAGATGGGGCCAAAAACAATACATTGCGGGATATCTCAAATAGTTATTGACGGATTTGGACGACACTTGGTGGAAAGGTTGTGTGTGTGACAAGGAAGATTGGGTTCGATTTTGGGGAATATCTGAACATGGATTCGGACATGAGATTTTTTGAAAAAAAGTGATTCTTCACCATTGAGTGATGTGGCCCACCAGGCGGAGGTATGCTCTCTACTGAGTGTCGTTCCAGTTTTTACCTTCAACAGTTTTGGTGATTGTTTTGTCACAAAATCCAGAAATACATGATCAGGACATCAATTATCTGCACAATAACATTGTGGGGAAATTGAACAAATCTGACAATCGAGGAAAATGCTTTTTTCAAACGAAACACTTTTTCTGAGCAATTCATTTGTTCATTCTGGAAAATGTCGGAGAAGGTGTTCAGTCACTGACTCAGGCATGAAAAAGATGATGATCTGTGAAGTTGGCTTGGTGCAGGAGAAGAAAGCTGAACAAACATCAAATCTTGAGAATCTGTTATTCAAAAATAAAATTGTCCCCATTTAAAAATTATGAACTCTCCCCGTCGGGGAATCGAACCCCGGTCACCTGCGTGACAGGCAGGAATACTCACCACTATACTAACGAGGATGACACACAGACCTAGTTCCTTTGCTTTCCCCCAAGGAGCACTTTGTCTGAACAAAGTGAAAAATCCTTGAAATAAAATGGCGAATAATTACCCACATCAAGGAAGGTGAATAATGGAGGTTATGTTTTCACCCCTGTCTGTTCGTTTGTTTGTATGTTTGTTTGTTTGTTTGTTTGTTTGTTTTTTGTCTGTGAAAAAGACATCTCAAAACGTTGTGGACGGATTCGGACGAAATTTGGTGCAGATGCAGCACGTGTGACACCGACGAAATATTTAGATTTTGGAGAAGGTCCGGATCCGGATCCAGCTGGAAGATTATTTAAAGAAATTCTTCACCATTGGGAAATTGGGCCAAAAACAATATATAGCGGGATAACTCAAAGCTTTGTGGATGGATTTGGACGAAATTTGGCAGAGATGTAGCGTATGTCACAATGAAAAATTGATTAGATTTTGGTGAAGATCCGGATTCGGATGTGGCTACTAAAATGTTTTCAGTGATTCTTCACCATTGGGAGCTCGGACCAAAAACGATACAGAGAAGGACATCTCAAAAAGTTGTGGACGGTTTTGGACAAAAGTTGGTGGACCGGTTGGATGTCTCACAAGGACACAATGATTCGATTTTGGTGAAGATCTGAATGTGGATTCGGATCTGAGAATTATTTCTTTTTTATACGTGATTCTTCACTATTGGGAGATGGGGCCAAAAACAATACATTGCGGGATATCTCACAAAGTTATTGACGGATTTGGAAGACACTTGGTGGAAAGGTTGTGTATGTGACAAGGAAGATTGGATTCGATTTTGCTGAATATCTGAACATGGATTCGGACAGGAGTTTTTTTTTTTTTTTAAAGTGGTTCTTCATCATTGAGTGATGTGGCCGACGAGGCGGAGGTATGCTCTCTTCTGAGTGTCGTTCCAGTTTTTCCAAGTTTTTACCTTCAACAGTTTTGGTGATTGCTTCATCACAAAATCCAGAAATACGTGATCAGGGCATCAATTATTTGCACAATAACATTTTGGGGAAATTGAACAAATCTGACAATCGAGGAAAATGCTTTTTTCAAACGAAACACTTTTTCTGAGCAATCCATTTGTTCATTCTGGAAAATGTCGGAGAAGGTATTCAGTCACTGACTCAGGCATGAAAAAGATGATGATCTGTGAAGTTGTCTTGGTGCAGGTGAAGAAAACTGAACAAACATCAAATCTTGAGAATCTGTTATTCAAAAATATAATTGTCCCCATTTAAAAATTATGAACTCTCCCCGTCGGGGAATCGAACCCCGGTCACCTGCGTGACAGGCAGGAATACTCACCACTATACTAACGAGGATGACACACAAACCTAGGTTCTTTGCTTTCCTCCGAGGAGCACTTTGTCTAAACAAAGTGAAAAATCCTTGATATAAAATGGCCAATAATTACCCACATCAAGGAAGGTGAATAATGGAGGTTATGTTTTCACCCCTGTCTGTTCGTTTGTTTGTGTGTTTGTTTGTTATCTTGCCAAAACGAAGTTTTTGCAAGATGTATTAGTCAGCTTGTATGTTTGTCTGTTTGTCTGTTTGTTTGTTTTTTTGTTTGTGGTTAATCATTTTTTTTTCACGTTTAGATCACTCTGTAGACCACAGTTATTATTGGAAACTCCTGTAACTTCGCATATCAGAGTCCTATAGAGATACCCTTCAGCACACACAATTTTGAAGGTCAAGGTCAAAGGTCAAGGTCACTTTGCGGTCAATCATGGAGGTCAACGAAACCCTTATTTTTTGAGTAACTTTGATCGGATCGTCTCCAAACTTGGTGGGAATCTAGTATATGGTCCGGCGCTCAGCTGATTAGTTTTTGGTGGCGATCGGCCTTGACCTTCATGGTTAGCGCTGGAGGTCGAAAATTATTGACCCCAAGGTCAAATTTTGAAATCGTAGGTACCATATCGAGTAATACCTCATATGAATGCCCTTGATGAGTGCTTCCCAGATCTGTAAACAGTTTGACGCTATGACGTCATTTGATGACGTCATGACGAAAAAACGGAATTTTCATGAAAAAATTATTTCCTCAGTTCTCATCAAAATCTTTCAATATTTCATGTGCGTTGGTCATGAAGACATACTATTCACCATACGAAATTATTAAGGTCAAGGTCAAAGGTCAAGGTCACTTTGTGGTCAATCATGGAGGTCGACGAAACACTAATTTTTTGAGTAACTTTGATCGGATCGTCTCCAAACTTCATGGGAATCTAGTATATGGTCCGGCGCTCAGCTGATTAGTTTTTGGTGGCGATCGGCCTTGACCTTCATGGTTAGCGCTGGAGGTCGAAAATTATTGACCCCAAGGTCAAATTTTGAAATCGTAGGTACCATATCGAGTAATACCTCATATGAATGCCCTTGATGAGTGCTTCCCAGATCTGTAAACAGTTTGACGCTATGACGTCATTTGATGACGTCATGACGAAAAAACGGAATTTTCATGAAAAAATTATTTCCTCAGTTCTCATCAAAATCTTTCAATATTTCATGTGCGTTGGTCATGAAGACATACTATTCACCATACGAAATTATTAAGGTCAAGGTCAAAGGTCAAGGTCACTTTGCGGTCAATCATGGAGGTCAACGAAACCCTTATTTTTTGAGTAACTTTGATCTTATGATCTCCAAACTTGGTGGGTATATAGGGTGTGGTATGGCGCTCAGCTGATTAGTTTTTGGTGTCGATCGGCCTTGACCTTCAAGGTCATTTTGAAGGTCATTCAATTTTGACCAAAAGGTAAAATAGACAGATGCAGGGGCAAGATACGGTTCACCCTGTGGGTGACATATGTTTATTTGTTTGTTTGTTTGTTTTTTGTCTGTGAAAAAGACATCTCAAAACGTTGTGGACGGATTCGGACGAAATTTGGTGCAGATGCAGCACGTGTGACACCGACGAAATATTTAGATTTTGGAGAAGGTCCGGATCCGGATCCAGCTGGAAGATTATTTAAAGAAATTCTTCACCATTGGGAAATTGGGCCAAAAACAATATGTAGCGGGATAACTCAAAGCTTTGTGGACGGATTTGGACGAAATTTGGCAGAGATGTAGCGTATGTCACAATGAAAAATTGATTAGATTTTGGTGAAGATCCGGATTCGGATGTGGCTACTAAAATGTTTTCAGTTATTCTTCACCATTGGGAGCTCGGACCAAAAACGATACATAGAAGGACATCTCAAAAAGTTGTTGACGGTTTTGGACAAAAGTTGGTGGACCGGTTGGATGTCTCACAAAGACACAATGATTCGATTTTGGTGAAGATCTGAATGTGGATTCGGATCTTAAAATTATTTCTTTTTTATACGTGATTCTTCACCATTGGGAGATGGGGCCAAAAACAATACATTGCGGGATATCTCAAAAAGTTATCGACGGATTTGGACGACACTTGGTGGAAAGGTTGTGGGTGTGACAAGGAAGATTGGATTCGATTTTGGGGAATATCTGAACATGGATTCGGACATGAGATTAAAAAAAAGAAGTGATTCTTCACCATTGAGTGATGTGGCCCACCAGGCGGAGGTATGCTCTATAGTCTATACTGAGTGTCGTTCCAATTTTTCAAAGTTTTTACCTTCAACAGTTTTGGTGATTGTTTTGTCACAAAATCCAGAAATACATGATCAGGACATCAATTATCTGCACAATAACATTGTGGGGAAATTGAACAAATCTGACAATCGAGGAAAATGCTTTTTTCAAACGAAACTCTTTTTCTGAGCAATCCATTTGTTCATTCTGGAAAATGTCAGAGAAGGTATTCAGTCACTGACTCAGGCATGAAAAAGATGATGATCTGTGAAGTTGTCTTGGTGCAGGTGAAGAAAACTGAACAAACATCAAATCTTGAGAATCTGTTATTCAAAAATAAAATTGTCCCCATTTAAAAATTATGAACTCTCCCCGTCGGGGAATCGAACCCCGATCACCTGCGTGACAGGCAGGAATACTCACCACTATACTAACGAGGATGACACACAAACCTCGGTTCTTTGCTTTCCTCCGAGGAGTACTTTGTCTAAACAAAGTGAAAAAACCTTGATATAAAATGGCGAATAATTACCCACATCAAAGAGGGTGAATAATGGAGGTTATGTTTTCACCCCTGTCTGTTCGTTTGTTTGTATGTTTGTTTGCTTGTTTGTTTGTTTGTTTGCTTGTTTGTTTGTTTTTTGTCTGTGAAAAAGACATCTCAAAAAGTTGTGAACGGATTCGGACGAAATTTGGTGTAGATGCAGCACGTGTGACACCGACGAAATATTTAGATTTTGGAGAAGGTCCGGATCCGGATCCAGCTGGAAGTTTATTTAAAGAAATTCTTCACCATTGGGAAATTGGGCCAAAAACAACATATATGGCAGGTTATTTCAAAAGGTTTGGCACGGCTTTGGACAAAACTTGGTGGAGAGTTTGCGTGTCTGACAAGGACGAGTGATTCCATTTTGGTGATGATTCAAATCCGGATCCGGATCAGAGAATTTTTAAAGTGATTCTTCACCATTGGGAAATTGCGCCAAAAACAATGTATAGCGGGATATCTCAAAAAGTTGTTGACGGATTCGGACGAAATTTGGCAGTGATGTAGCGGATGCCACAAGGACGAAATGATTAGATTTTGGTGAAGATCCTGATTCGCATCCGGATCAGAGAATTTTGAAGTGATTTTTCACCATTGGGAAATTGGGCCAAAAACAATATGTAGCGGGATATCTCAAAAGGTTGTGGACGGATTCGGACGAAATTTGGCAGAAATGTAGCGGAGGTCACAATAACGAAATGACTAGATTTTGGTGAAGATCGTGATTCGGATCCGGATCAGAGAATTTTTAAAGTGATTCTTCACCATTGGGAAATTGGGATAAAAACAATATATAGTGGGATATCTCAAAGCTTTGTGGACGGATTTGGACAAAATTTGGCAGAGATGTAGCGTTTGTCAAAAGGAAAAATTGGTTAGATTTTGGTGAAGATCCGGATTCGGATGTGGCTACTAAAATGTTTTAAGTGATTCTTCACCATTGGGAGCTCGGACCAAAAACGATACATAGAAGGATATCTCAAAAAGTTGTGGACGGATTCGGACGAACCTTGACAGAGAAGTACCAGATGTCACAAGGACGAAATGATTACATTTTCGTGAAGATCCGTATTCGGATGCGGCGACTAAAATGTTTTAAGTGATTCTTCACCATTGGGTGATGGGACAAAAAACGATACACAGCAGTATATCTCAAAAAGTTATTGACGGATTTGGGCGAAACTTGGTGGGCAGTTTGGATGTCTCACAAGGACACAAAGATTCTATTTTAGTGAAGATCTGAATGTGCATTCGGATCTGATCATTATTTCTTTGTTATACGTGATTCTTCAGGAGATGGGGCCAAAAACAATACATTGCGGGATATCTCAAAAAGTTATTGACGGATTTGGAAGACACTTGGTGGAAAGGTTGTGATTGTGACAAGGAAGATTGGATTCGATTTTGGGGAATATCTGAACATGGATTCGGACATGAGATTTTTTTTTTAAAGTGGGTCTTCACCATTGAGTGATGTGGCCGACGAGGCGGAGGTATGCTCTCTTCTGAGTGTCGTTCCAGTTTTTCCAAGATTATACCTTCAACAGTTTTGGTGATTGCTTCATCACAAAATCCAGAAATACGTCATCAGGGCATCCATTATTTGCACAATAACATTTTGGGGAAATTGAACAACGCTGACAATCGAGGAAAATGCTTTTTTCAAACGAAACACTTTTTCTGAGCAATCCATTTGTTCATTCTGGAAAATATCGGAGAAGGTATTCAGTCACTGACTCAGGCATGAAAAAGATGATGATCTGTGAAGTTGTCTTGGTGCAGGTGAAGAAAACTGAACAAACATCAAATGTTGAGAATCTGTTATTCAAAAATAAAATTGTCCCCATTTAAAAATTATGAATTCTCCCCGTCGGGGAATCGAACCCCGGTCACCTGCGTGACAGGCAAGAATACTCACCACTATACTAACGAGGATGACACACAAACCTCCGTTCTTTGCTTTCCTCCGAGGAGTACTTTGTCTAAACAAAGTGAAAAAACCTTGATATAAAATGGCGAATAATTACCCACATCAAGGAAGGTGAATAATGGAGGTTTTGGTTTCACCCCTGTCTGTTAGTTTGTTTGTTTGCGTGTTTGTTTGTTTTTTGTCTGTGATAAAGACATCTCAAAAAGTTGTGGACGGATTCGGACGAAATTTGGTGCAGATGCAGCACGTGTGACACCGACGAAATATTTAGATTTTGGAGAAGGTCCGGATGCGGATCCAGCTGGAAGATTATTTAAAGAAATTCTTCACCATTGGGAAATTGGGCCAAAAACAATATATAGCGGGATAACTCAAAGCGTTGTGGACGGATTTGGACGAAATTTGGCACAGATGTAGCGTCTGTCACAATGAAAAATTGTTTAGATTTTGGTGAAGATCCGGATTCGGATGTGGCTACTAAAATGTTTTCAGTGATTCTTCACCATTGGGAGCTCGGACCAAAAACGATACATAGAAGGACATCTCAAAAAGTTGTGGACGGTTTTGGACAAAATTTGGTGGACCAGTTGGATGTCTCACAAGGACACAATGATTCGATTTTGGTGAAGATCTGAATGTGGATTCGGATCTGAGCATTATTTCTTTTTTATACGTGAATCTTCACCATTGCGAAATTGAGCCAAAAACAACATATATGGCAGGATATCTCAAAAAGTTCAGGACGGCTTTGAACAAAACTTGGTGGAGAGGTTGCGTGTCTGACAAGGAAAAGTGATTCAGATTGGGTGATGATTCAAATCCGGATCCGGATCAGAGAACCCTAAAAGTGATTCTTCACCGTTGGTAAATTCGGCCAAAAACAATATACAGCAGGATATCTCAAAAAGTTGTGGACGGATTCGGACGAACCTTGACAGAGAAGTACCAGATGTCACAAGGACGAAATGATTACATTTTGGTGAAGATCTGGATTCGGATCCGGACCAGATAATTTTTAAAGTGATTCTTCACCATTGGGAAATTGGGCCAAAAACAATGTATAGCAGGATAACTCAAAGCTTTGTGGACGGATTTGGACGAAATTTGGCAGAGGTGTAGCGTATGTCACATGGACGAAATGATTACATTTTCGTGAAGATCCGTATTCGGATGCGGCGACTAAAATGTTTTAAGTGATTCTTCACCATTGGGTGATGGGACAAAAAACGATACACAGCAGTATATCTCAAAAAGTTATTGACGGATTTGGGCGAAACTTGGTGGGCAGGTTGGATGTCTCACAAGGACACAAAGATTCGATTTTGGTGAAGATCTGAATGTGGATTCGGATCTGAGAATTATTTCTTTTTTATACGTGATTCTTCACCATTGGGAGATGGGGCCAAAAACAATACATTGCGGGATATCTCAAAAAGTTATTGACGGATTTGGACGACACTTGGTGGAAAGGTTGTGTGTGTGACAAGGAAAATTGGATTCGATTTTGGGGAATATCTGAACATGGATTCGGACATGAGATTTTTTTTTTAAAGTGGTTCTTCACCATTGAGTGATGTGGCCGACGAGGCGGAGGTATGCTCTCTTCTGAGTGTCGTTCCAGTTTTTCCAAGATTATACCTTCAACAGTTCTGGTGATTGCTTCATCACAAAATCCAGAAATACGTGATCAGGGCATCAATTATTTGCACAATAACATTTTGGGGAAATTGAACAACTCTGACAATCGAGGAAAATGCTTTTTTCAAACGAAACACTTTTTCTGAGCAATCCATTTGTACATTCTGGAAAATGTCGGAGAAGGTATTCAGTCACCGACTCAGGCATGAAAAAGATGATGATCTGTGAAGTTGTCTTGGTGCAGGTGAAGAAAACTGAACAAACATCAAATGTTGAGAATCTGTTATTCAAAAATAAAATTGTCCCCATTTAAAAATTATGAATTCTCCCCGTCGGGGAATCGAACCCCGGTCACCTGCGTGACAGGCAGGAATACTCACCACTATACTAACGAGGATGACACACAAACCTCCGTTCTTTGCTTTCCTCCGAGGAGTACTTTGTCTAAACAAAGTGAAAAAACCTTGATATAAAATGGCGAATAATTACCCACATCAAGGAAGGTGAATAATGGAGGTTTTGGTTTCACCCCTGTCTGTTAGTTTGTTTGTTTGCGTGTTTGTTTGTTTTTTGTCTGTGATAAAGACATCTCAAAAAGTTGTGGACGGATTCGGACGAAATTTGGTGCAGATGCAGCACGTGTGACACCGACGAAATATTTAGATTTTGGAGAAGGTCCAGATGCGGATCCAGCTGGAAGATTATTTAAAGAAATTCTTCACCATTGGGAAATTGGGCCAAAAACAATATATAGCGGGATAACTCAAAGCGTTGTGGACGGATTTGGACGAAATTTGGCACAGATGTAGCGTCTGTCACAATGAAAAATTGTTTAGATTTTGGTGAAGATCCGGATTCGGATGTGGCTACTAAAATGTTTTCAGTGATTCTTCACCATTGGGAGCTCGGACCAAAAACGATACATAGAAGGACATCTCAAAAAGTTGTGGACGGTTTTGGACAAAATTTGGTGGACCAGTTGGATGTCTCACAAGGACACAATGATTCGATTTTGGTGAAGATCTGAATGTGGATTCGGATCTGAGCATTATTTCTTTTTTATACGTGAATCTTCACCATTGCGAAATTGAGCCAAAAACAACATATATGGCAGGATATCTCAAAAAGTTCAGGACGGCTTTGAACAAAACTTGGTGGAGAGGTTGCGTGTCTGACAAGGAAAAGTGATTCAGATTGGGTGATGATTCAAATCCGGATCCGGATCAGAGAACCCTAAAAGTGATTCTTCACCGTTGGTAAATTCGGCCAAAAACAATATACAGCAGGATATCTCAAAAAGTTGTGGACGGATTCGGACGAACCTTGACAGAGAAGTACCAGATGTCACAAGGACGAAATGATTACATTTTGGTGAAGATCTGGATTCGGATCCGGACCAGATAATTTTTAAAGTGATTCTTCACCATTGGGAAATTGGGCCAAAAACAATGTATAGCAGGATAACTCAAAGCTTTGTGGACGGATTTGGACGAAATTTGGCAGAGGTGTAGCGTATGTCACATGGACGAAATGATTACATTTTCGTGAAGATCCGTATTCGGATGCGGCGACTAAAATGTTTTAAGTGATTCTTCACCATTGGGTGATGGGACAAAAAACGATACACAGCAGTATATCTCAAAAAGTTATTGACGGATTTGGGCGAAACTTGGTGGGCAGGTTGGATGTCTCACAAGGACACAAAGATTCGATTTTGGTGAAGATCTGAATGTGGATTCGGATCTGAGAATTATTTCTTTTTTATACGTGATTCTTCACCATTGGGAGATGGGGCCAAAAACAATACATTGCGGGATATCTCAAAAAGTTATTGACGGATTTGGACGACACTTGGTGGAAAGGTTGTGTGTGTGACAAGGAAAATTGGATTCGATTTTGGGGAATATCTGAACATGGATTCGGACATGAGATTTTTTTTTTAAAGTGGTTCTTCACCATTGAGTGATGTGGCCGACGAGGCGGAGGTATGCTCTCTTCTGAGTGTCGTTCCAGTTTTTCCAAGATTATACCTTCAACAGTTCTGGTGATTGCTTCATCACAAAATCCAGAAATACGTGATCAGGGCATCAATTATTTGCACAATAACATTTTGGGGAAATTGAACAACTCTGACAATCGAGGAAAATGCTTTTTTCAAACGAAACACTTTTTCTGAGCAATCCATTTGTACATTCTGGAAAATGTCGGAGAAGGTATTCAGTCACCGACTCAGGCATGAAAAAGATGATGATCTGTGAAGTTGTCTTGGTGCAGGTGAAGAAAACTGAACAAGCATCAAATCTTGAGAATCTGGTATTCAAAAATAAAATTGTCCCCATTTAAATATTATGAACTCTCCCCGTCGGGGAATCGAACCCCGGTCACCTGCGTGACAGGCAGGAATACTCACCACTATTTTTTTTTTTTTTTTTTTGAATACTGAATCGAGGCTCGTGAAAGAGCTAAAAGCTACTCACCACTATACTAACGAGGATGAGACACAATCCTAGGTTTTTTGCTTTCCTCCGAGGAGTACTTTGTCTAAACAAAGTGAAAAATCCTTGATATAAAATGGCGAATAATTACCCACATCAAGGAAGGTGAATAATGGAGGTTTTGGTTTCACCCCTGTCTGTAAGTTTGTTTGTTTGCTTGGTTGTTTTTATCTTGCCAAAACGAAGTTTTTGCAAGATGTATCAGTCACCTTGTATGTTTGTTTTTTTGTTTGTTTGTGGTTAATCATTTTTTTTCACGTTTAGATCACTCTGTAGACCACAGTTATTATTGGAAACTCCTGTAACTTCGCATATCAGAGTCCTATAGAGATACCCTTCAGCACACAAAATTTTGAAGGTCAAGGTCAAAGGTCAAGGTCACTTTGTGGTCAATCATGGAGGTCGACGAAACACTAATTTTTTGAGTAACTTTGATCGGATCGTCTCCAAACTTCATGGGAATCTAGTATATGGTCCGGCGCTCAGCTGATTAGTTTTTGGTGGCGATCGGCCTTGACCTTCATGGTTAGCGCTGGAGGTCGAAAATTATTGACCCCAAGGTCAAATTACGAAACCCTTATTTTTTGAGTAACTTTGATCTTATGATCTCCAAACTTGGTGGGTATATAGGGTGTGGTATGGCGCTCAGTTGATTAGTTTTTGGTGTCGATCGGCCTTGACCTTCAAGGTCATTTTGAAGGTCATTCAATTTTGACCAAAAGGTAAAATTTTCAAGTTTCAGTTACCATATCGAGTAGTACCTCAAATTGAAGCCCTTGTTGAGTGCTTTCCAAACATATAACTAGTTTGACAATGTGACGTCATTTGACGGCGTTATGACGAAAAAACTGCACTTTTCATGTATATTGTATTGCTTTAGTTCGCATTGTTTAGGTCACTCTGTAGAGCACAGTTCCCTTTGGAAACTCTTGTAAGTTCGCATATCAGAGTCTTTTAGAGATACCCTTTAGCACACAAAATTATGAAGGTCAAGGTCAAAGGTCAAGGTCACTTTGCGGCCAATCATGGAGGTCGACGAAACACTAATTTTTTGAGTAACTTTGATCGGATCGTCTCCAAACTTCATGGGAATCTAGTATATGGTCCGGCGCTCAGCTGATTAGTTTTTGGTGGCGATCGGCCTTGACCTTCATGGTTAGCGCTGGAGGTCGAAAATTATTGACCCCAAGGTCAAATTTTGAAATCGTAGGTACCATATCGAGTAATACCTCATATGAATGCCCTTGATGAGTGCTTCCCAGATCTGTAAACAGTTTGACGCTATGACGTCATTTGATGACGTCATGACGAAAAAACGGAATTTTCACATTTTGGCAAGATACGGTTCACCCTGTGGGTGACATATGTTTATTTGTCTGTCAAAAAGATATCTCAAAAAGTTGTGGACGGATTCGGACGAAATTTGGTGCAGATGTAGCACGTGTGACACCGACGAAATATTTAGATTTTGGAGAAGGTCCGGATCCGGATCCAGCTGGTAGATTATTGAAAGAAATTATTCACCATTGGGAAATTGAGCCAAAAACAACGTTTTTGGCAGGATATCTCAAAAAGTTAGGGACGGCTTTGCACAAAACTTGGTGGAGAGATTGCGTGTCTGGCAAGGAAAAGTGATTCAGATTGGGTGATGATTCAAATCCGGATCCGGATCAGAGAACCCTAAAAGTGATTCTTCACCGTTGGTAAATTCGGTCAAAAACAACATACAGCAGGATATCTCAAAAAGTTGTGGACGGATTCGGACGAACCTTGACAGAGAAGTACCGGATGTCACAAGGACGAAATGATTAGATTTTGGTGAAGATCCGGATTCGGATCCGGACCAGATAATTTTTAAAGTGATTCTTCACCATTGGGAAATTGGGCCAAAAACAATATATTGCGGGATAACTCGAAGCTTTGTGGACGGATTTGGACGAAATTTGGCAGAGGTGTAGCGTATGTCACATGGACGAAATGATCACATTTTCGTGAAGATCCGTATTCGGATGCGTCGACTAAAATGTTTTCAGTGATTCTTCACCATTGGGAGCTCGGACCAAAAACGATACATAGAAGGACATCTCAAAATGTTGTGGACGGTTTTGGACAAAGTTTGGTGGACCGGTTGGATGTCTCACAAGGACACAATGATTCGATTTTGGTGAAGATCTGAATGTGCATTCGGATCTGAGAATTATTTCTTTTTTATACGTGATTCTTCAGGAGATGGGGCCAAAAACAATACATTGCGGGATATCTCAAAAAGTTATCGAAGGATTTGGACGACACTTGGTGGAAAGGTTGTGTGTGTGACAAGGAAGATTGGATTCGATTTTGGGGAATATCTGAACATGGATTCGGACATGAGATTTAAAAAAAAAGTGATTCTTCACCATTGAGTGATGTGGCCCACCAGGCGGAGGTATGCTCTATACTGAGTGTCGTTCCAATTTTTCAAAGTTTTTACCTTCAACAGTTTTGGTGATTGTTTTGTCACAAAATCCAGAAATACATGATCAGGACATCAATTATCTGCACAATAACATTGTGGGGAAATTGAACAAATCTTACAATCGAGGAAAATGCTTTTTTCAAACGAAACTCTTTTTCTGAGCAATCCATTTGTTCATTCTGGAAAATGTCAGAGAAGGTATTCAGTCACTGACTCAGGCATGAAAAAGATGATGATCTGTGAAGTTGTCTTGGTGCAGGTGAAGAAAACTGAACAAACATCAAATCTTGAGAATCTGTTATTCAAAAATAAAATTGTCCCCATTTAAAAATTACGAACTCTCCCCGTCAGGGAATCGAACCCCGGTTACCTGCGTGACAGTCAGGAACACTTACCACTATACTAACGAGGATGACACACAAACCTCGGTTCTTTGCTTTCCTCCGAGGAGTACTTTGTCTAAACAAAGTGAAAAAACCTTGATATAAAATGGCGAATAATTACCCACATCAAGGAAGGTGAATAATGGAGGTTTTGGTTTCACCCCTGTCTGTTAGTTTGTTTGTTTGCGTGTTTGTTTGTTTTTTGTCTGTGAAAAAGACATCTCAAAAAGTTGTGGACGGATTCGGACGAAATTTGGTGCAGATGCAGCACGTGTGACACCGACGAAATATTTAGATTTTGGAGAAGGTCCGGATCCGGATCCAGCTGGAAGATTATTTGAAGAAATTCTTCACCATTGGGAAATTTGGCCAAAAACAATATATAGCGGGATAACTCAAAGCTTTGTGGACGGATTTGGACGAAATTTGGCAGAGATGTCGCGGATGTCACAATGAAAAATTTATTAGATTTTGGTGAAGATCCGGATTCGGATGTGGCTACTAAAATGTTTTCAGTGATTCTTCACCATTGGACTTCACCTTCATTGGAAATGCTCGGACCAAAAACGATACATAGAAGGACATCTCAAAAAGTTGTGGACGGTTTTGGACAAAAGTGGGTGGACCGGTTGGATGTCTCACAAGGACACAATGATTCGATTTTGGTGAAGATCTGAATGTGGATTCGGATCTGAGAATTATTTCTTTTTTATACGTGATTCTTCACCATTGGGAGATGGGGCCAAAAACAATACATTGCGGGATATCTCAAAAAGTTATTGACGGATTTGGAAGACACTTGGTGGAAAGGTTGTGTCTGTGACAGGGACGATTGCATTCGATTTTGCTGAATATCTGAACATGGATTCGGACATGAGATTTTTTTTAAAAAGTGGTTCTTCACCATTGAGTGATGTGGCCGACGAGGCGGAGGTATGCTCTCTTCTGAGTGTCGTCCCAGTTTTTCCAAGATTATACCTTCAACAGTTTCGGTGATTGCTTCATCACAAAATCCAGAAATACGTGATCAGGGCATCAATTATTTGCACAATAACATTTTGGGGAAATTGAACAAATCTGACAATCGAGGAAAATGCTTTTTTCAAACGAAACACTTTTTCTGAGCAATCCATTTGTTCATTCTGGAAAATGTCGGAGAAGGTATTCAGTCACTGACTCAGGCATTAAAAAGTTGATGATCTGTGAAGTTGTCTTGGTGCAGGTGAAGAAAACTGAACAAACATCAAATCTTGAGAATCTGTTATTCAAAAATAAAATTGACCCCATTTAAATATTGTGAACTCTCCCCGTCGGGGAATCGAACCCCGGTCACCTGCGTGACAGGCAGGAATACTCACCACTATACTAACGAGGATGACACACAAACCTAGGTTCTTTGCTTTCCTCCAAGGAGTACTTTGTCTAAACAAAGTGAAAAAAGAACCCCGGTCACCTGCGTGACAGGCAGGAATACTCACCACTATACTAACGAGGATGACACACAAACCTAGGTTCTTTGCTTTCCTCCGAGGAGTGCTTTGTCTAAACAAAGTGAAAAAACCTTGATATAAAATGGCGAATAATTACCCACATCAAGAAAGGTGAATAATGGAGGTTTTGGTTTCACCTCTCTCTGTTAGTTAGTTTGTTTGTTTGTTTCCTTGTTTGTTTTTTGTCTGTCAAAAAGATATCTCAAAAAGTTGTGGACGGATTCGGACGAAATTTGGTGCAGATGTAGCACGTGTGACACCGACGAAATATTTAGATTTTGGAGAAGGTCCGGATCCGGATCCAGCTGGTAGATTATTTAAAGAAATTCTTCACCATTGGGAAATTGAGCCAAAAACAACATATATGGCAGGATATCTCAAAAAGTTAGGGACGGCTTTGCACAAAACTTGGTGGAGAGATTGCGTGTCTGGCAAGGAAAAGTGATTCAGATTGGGTGATGGCTCAAATCCGGATCCGGATCAGAGAACCCTAAAAGTGATTGTCCACCGTTGGCAAATTCGGCCAAAAACAACATACAGCAGGATATCTCAAAAAATTGTGGACGGATTCGGACGAACCTTGACAGAGAAGTACCAGATGCCACAAGGACGAAATGATTAGATTTTGGTGAAGATCCGGATTCGGATCCGGACCAGATAATTTTTAAAGTGATTCTTCACCATTGGGAAATTGGGCCAAAAACAATATATTGTGGGATAACTCTAAGCTTTGTGGACGGATTTGGACGAAATTTTGCAGAGGTGTAGCGTATGTCACATGGACGAAATGATTACATTTTCGTGAAGATCCGTATTCGGATGCGGCGACTAAAATGTTTTCAGTGATTCTTCACCATTGGGAGCTCGGACCAAAAACGATACATAGAATGACATCTCAAAACGTTGTGGACGGTTTTGGACAAAATTTGGTGGACCGGTTGGATGTCTCACAAGGACACAATGATTCGATTTTGGTGAAGATCTGAATGTGCATTCGGATCTGAGAATTCTTTCTTTTTTATACGTGATTCTTCAGGAGATGGGGCCAAAAACAATACATTGCGGGATATCTCAAATAGTTATTGACGGATTTGGACGACACTTGGTGGAAAGGTTGTGTGTGTGACAAGGAAGATTGGGTTCGATTTTGGGGAATATCTGAACATGGATTCGGACATGAGATTTTTTGAAAAAAAGTGATTCTTCACCATTGAGTGATGTGGCCCACCAGGCGGAGGGATGCTCTATACTGAGTGTCATTCCAGTTTTTACCTTCAACAGTTTTGGTGATTGTTTTGTCACAAAATCCAGAAATACATGATCAGGACATCAATTATTTGCACAATAACATTGTGGGGAAATTGAACAAATCTGACAATCGAGGAAAATGCTTTTTTCAAACGAAACACTTTTTCTGAGCAATCCATTTGTTCATTCTGGAAAATGTCAGAGAAGGTATTCAGTCACTGACTCAGGCATGAAAAAGTTGATGATCTGCGAAGTTGTCTTGGTGCAGGTGAAGAAAATTGAACAAACATCAAATCTTGAGAATCTGTTATTCAAAAATAAAATTGTTCCCATTTAAGGATTATGAACTCTCCCCGTCGGGGAATCGAACCCCAGTCACCTGCGTGACAGGCAGGAATACTCACCACTATACTAACGAGGATGACACACAAACCTTGGTTCTTTGCTTTCCTCCAAGGAGCACTTTGTCTAAACAAAGTGAAAAAACCTTGATATAAAATGGCGAATAATTACCCACATCAACGAAGGTGAATAATGGAGGTTTTGGTTTCACCCCTGTCTGTTAGTTTGTTTGTTTGCGTGTTTGTTTGTTTGTTTGCTTGTTTGTTTTTTGTCTGTGAAAAAGATATCTCAAAAAGTTGTGGACGGATTCGGACGAAATTTGGTGCAGATGCAGCACGTGTGACGCCGACGAAATATTTAGATTTTGGAGAAGGTCCGGATCCGGATCCAGCTGGAAGAATATTTCAAGAAATTCTTCACCATTGGGAAATTGGGCCAAAAACAATATATAGCGGGATAACTCAAAGCTTTGTGGACGGATTTGGACGAAATTTGGCAGAGATGTAGCGGATGTCACAATGAAAAATTTATTAGATTTTGGTGAAGATCCGGATTCGGATGTGGCTTCCAAAATGTTTTCAGTGATTCTTCACCATTGGGCGCTTCGACCAAAAACGATACATAGAAGGACATCTCAAAAATTGTGGACGGTTTTGGACAAAATTTGGTGGACCGGTTGGATGTCTCACAGGGACACAATGATTCGATTTTGGTGAAGATCTGAATGTGCATTCGGATCTGAGAATTATTTCTTTTTTATACGTGATTCTTCAGGAGATGGGGCCAAAAACAATACATTGCGGGATATCTCAAAAAGTTATTGACGGATTTGGACGACACTTGGTGGAAAGGTTGTGTGTGTGACAAGGAAGATTGGATTCTATTTTTGGGAATATCTGAACATGGATTCGGACATGAGATTTTTTTTTGTAAGTGGTTCTTCACCATTGAGTGATGTGGCCCACCAGGCGGAGGGATGCTCTATACTGAGTGTCGTTACAGTTTTTCCAAGTTTTTACCTTCAACAGTTTTGGTGATTGCTTCATCACAAAATCCAGAAATACGTCATCAGGGCATCAATTATTTGCACAATAACATTTTGGGGAAATTGAACAACTCTGACAATCGAGGAAAATGCTTTTTCAAACGAAACACTTTTTCTGAGCAATCCATTTGTTCATTCTGAAAATGTCGGAGAAGGTATTCAATCACTGACTCAGGCATGAAAAAGATGATGATCTGTGAAGTTGTCTTGGTGCAGGTGAAGAAAACTGAACAAACATCAAATCTTGAGAATCTGTTATTCAAAAATAAAATTGTCCACATTTAAAAATTATGAATTCTCCCCGTCGGGGAATCGAACCCCGGTCACCTGCGTGACAGGCAAGAATACTCACCACTATACTA
Organism: Myxine glutinosa; assembly: GCF_964187855.1. Lineage (NCBI taxonomy): Eukaryota > Metazoa > Chordata > Myxini > Myxiniformes > Myxinidae > Myxine > Myxine glutinosa. Next base: position 53,573,226 of record NC_136267.1, read on the forward strand.
ACGAGGATGACACACAAACCTAGGTTCTTTGCTTTCCTCCGAGGAGTACTTTGTCTAAACAAAGTGAAAAAACCTTGATATAAAATGGCGAATAATAGTGTAGCAGCATAGCAAACCTGTTGTGCATTTTGTGATACAAGCACCAAATTTGGCACAAATGTACATTAATATGTTGCGAACATTTTCAGATATTGGGCCACTTGAAATTCCGTAATTTTTTTTTTCAAATTTTTTCACATTTCGTAATTTCAAATTTTTCGGGTGACACCGTCACAATTTCGTTCTTCGAGGCCGGCCGATATAGTGGGGCGGCTTAGCCCAAATATTCAAAAGAATTGTGCATTTTGTGATACAAGCACCAAATTTGGCACAAATGTACATTAATATGTTGCGAACATTGTGTGGTCAGCAATGAAGACGAGAGTCTGAATTACATGTATGCAAAAGACCTTGTGAACCAGTGAAGCAAATACACGGGTAAGCATGAATTAAATCTCGGGCATGATATAATTTCCATGATGTTTACCTCTACACTCAATGGTGGAAGGAGGTAATGTTTTGATCCCAGCTTGTCTGTATGTCTGTTTGTCTGTTAGTCCACAAAATTCCAGACAAAGCTTGTAGTAGTGGTAGTTGTAGTGGTAGTGGTGATAACAGAAATTGTTATATAGAACTGAACTTATATTATTATTATATGCAGAAAATAACTTCATTTCTATATGCCCTGCAGTGGACAGGTTAATTGGTTTATGCACTGAAGGGGTCACCCTGGTGTGCACTGCTGTGTTCTGCCTCACTGAGTTGTTCAGGTATGATGTACTCAGCACAAGCTTCCGGTCGGCCCGGAGGTGGGGGTGCGGGGCCTGTCACGGAACGTCAAAACAAACGGCCTGCCGGGGCCGCCCAAAAGTCGGGCGTGAGGGGCGCGTCCACTAATGGAACGCCTCTTGCTTCCCAGATCGAGGGCCACGTGGTCAGGAGAACCTCGTCCCTTCCGGTCACACTTTGCCTATCGGCCGGCCTCGAAGACCGAAATTGTGACGGTGTCACCCGAAAAATTTGAAATTACGAAATTTGAAAAAATTTGAAAAAAAAAATTACGGAATTTCAAGTGGCCCAATATCTGAAAATGTTCGCAACATATTAATGTACATTTGTGCCAAATTTGGTGATTGTTTCACAAAATGCACAATTCTTTTGAATATTTGGGCTAAGCCGCCCCACTATAATTACCCACATCAAGGAAGGTGAATAATGGAGGTTTTGGTTTCACCCCTGTCTGTTAGTTTGTTTGTTTCCTTGTTTGTTTTTTGTCTGTCAAAAAGATATCTCAAAAAGTTGTGGACGGATTCGGACGAAATTTGGTGCAGATGCAGCACGTGTGACGCCGACGAAATATTTAGATTTTGGAGAAGGTCCGGATCCGGATCCAGCTGGAAGAGTATTTAAAGAAATTCTTCACCATTGGGAAATTGAGCTAAAAACAACATATATGGCAGGATATCTCAAAAAGTTGTGGACGGATTCGGACGAAATTTGGTGGAGAGGTTGCGTGTCTGATCAAGGAAAAGTGATTCAGATTGTGTGACGATTCAAATCCGAATCCGGATCAGAGAACCCTAAAAGTGATTCTTCACCGTTGGTAAATTCGGCCAAAAACAATATACAGCAGGATATCTCAAAAAGTTGTGGACGGATTCGGACGAACCTTGACAGAGAAGTACCAGATGTCACAAGGACGAAATGATTAGATTTTGGTGAAGATCCGGATTCGGATCCAGACCAGAGAATTTTTCAAGTGATTCTTCACCATTGGGAAATTGGGCCAAAAACAATATATAGCGGGCTAACTCAAAGCTTTGTGGACGGATTTGGACGAAATTTGGCAGAGGTGTAGCGTATGTCACATGGACGAAATGATTACATTTTCGTGAAGATCCGTATTCGGATGCGGCGAGTAAAATGTTTTAAGTGATTCTTCACCATTGGGTGATGGGACAAAAAACGATACACAGCAGTATATCTCAAAAAGTTATTGACGGATTCGGGCGAAACTTGGTGGGCAGGTTGGATGTCTCACAAGGACACAAAGATTCTATTTTAGTGAAGATCTGAATGTGCATTCGGATCTGATAATTATTTCTTTTTTATACGTGATTCTTCAGGAGATGGGGCCAAAAACAATACATTGCGGGATATCTCAAAAAAAAAATTGACGGATTTGGAAGACACTTGGTGGAAAGGTTGTGTGTGTGACAAGGACGATTGGATTCGATTTTGGGGAATATCTGAACATGGATTCGGACATGAGATTTTTTTTAAAAAAGTGGTTCTTCACCATTGAGTGATGTGGCCCACCAGGCGGAGGTGTGCTCTCTACTGAGTGTCGTTCCAGTTTTTCCAAGATTATACCTTCAACAGTTTTGGTGATTGGTTCATCACAAAATCCAGAAATACGTCATCAGGACATCAATTATTTGCACAATAACATTTTGGGGAAATTGAACAACTCTGACAATCGAGGAAAATGCTTTTTTCAAACGAAACACTTTTTCTGAGCAATCCATTTGTTCATTCTGGAAAATGTTGGAGAAGGTATTCAGTCACTGACTCAGGCATGAAAAAGATGATGATCTGTGAAGTTGTCTTGGTGCAGGTGAAGAAAACTGAACAAACATCAAATCTTGAGAATCTGTTATTCAAAAATAAAATTGTCCCCATTTAAGGATTATGAACTCTCCCCGTCGGGGAATCGAACCCCGGTCATTTGCGTGACAGGCAGGAATACTCACCACTATACTAACGAGGATGACACACAAACCTAGGTTCTTTGCTTTCCTCCAAGGTGTACTTTGTCTGAACAAAGTGAAAACTCCTTGAAATAAAATGGCGAATAATTACCCACATCAAGGAAGGTGAATAATGGAGGTTATGTTTTCACCCCTGTCTGTTCGTTTGTTTGTATGTTTGTTTGCTTGTTTGTTTGTTTGTTTGTTTGTTTGTTTGCTGGTTTGTTTGTTTTTTGTCTGTGAAAAAGACATCTCAAAAAGTTGTGGACGGATTCGGACGAAATTTGGTGCAGATGCAGCACGTGTGACACCGACGAAATATTTAGATTTTGGAGAAGGTCCGGATCCGGATCCAGCTGGAAGATTATTTGAAGAAATTCTTCACCATTGGGAAATTTGGCCAAAAACAATATATAGCGGGATAACTCAAAGCTTTGTGGACGGATTTGGACGAAATTTGGCAGAGATGTAGCGGATGTCACAATGAAAAATTTATTAGATTTTGGTGAAGATCCGGATTCGGATGTGGCTACTAAAATGTTTTCAGTGATTCTTCACCATTGGACTTCACCTTCATTGGAAATGCTCGGACCAAAAACGATACATAGAAGGACATCTCAAAAAGTTGTGGACGGTTTTGGACAAAAGTGGGTGGACCGGTTGGATGTCTCACAAGGACACAATGATTCGATTTTGGTGAAGATCTGAATGTGGATTCGGATCTGAGAATTATTTCTTTTTTATACGTGATTCTTCAGGAGATGGGGCCAAAAACAATACATTGCGGGATATCTCAAAAAGTTATTGACGGATTTGGAAGACACTTGGTGAAAAGGTTGTGTCTGTGACAAGGAAGATTGCATTCGATTTTGCTGAATATCTGAATATGGATTCGGACATGAGATTTTTTTTAAAAAGTGGTTCTTCACCATTGAGTGATGTGGCCGACGAGGCGGAGGTATGCTCTCTTCTGAGTGTCGTCCCAGTTTTTCCAAGATTATACCTTCAACAGTTTCGGTGATTGCTTCATCACAAAATCCAGAAATACGTGATCAGGGCATCAATTATTTGCACAATAACATTTTGGGGAAATTGAACAAATCTGACAATCGAGGAAAATGCTTTTTTCAAACGAAACACTTTTTCTGAGCAATCCATTTGTTCATTCTGGAAAATGTCGGAGAAGGTATTCAGTCACTGACTCAGGCATTAAAAAGATGATGATCTGTGAAGTTGTCTTGGTGCAGGTGAAGAAAACTGAACAAACATCAAATCTTGAGAATCTGTTATTCAAAAATAAAATTGTCACCATTTATAAATTATGAACTCTCCCCGTCGGGGAATCGAACCCCGGTCACCTGCGTGACAGGCAGGAATACTCACCACTATACTAACGAGGATGACACACAACCCTAGGTTCTTTGCTTTCCTCCAAGGAGTACTTTGTCTAAACAAAGTGAAAAAACCTTTGATATAAAATGGCGAATAATTACCCACATCAAGGAAGGTGAATAATGGAGGTTTTGGTTTCACCCCTCTCTGTTAGTTAGTTTGTTTGTTTGTTTCCTTGTTTGTTTTTTGTCTGTCAAAAAGATATCTCAAAAAGTTGTGGACGGATTCGGACGAAATTTGGTGCAGATGTAGCACGTGTGACACCGACGAAATATTTAGATTTTGGAGAAGGTCCGGATCCGGATCCAGCTGGTAGATTATTTAAAGAAATTCTTCACCATTGGGAAATTGAGCCAAAAACAACATATATGGCAGGATATCTCAAAAAGTTAGGGACGGCTTTGCACAAAACTTGGTGGAGAGATTGCGTGTCTGGCAAGGAAAAGTGATTCGGATTGGGTGATGGCTCAAATCCGGATCCGGATCAGAGAACCCTAAAAGTGATTGTCCACCGTTGGCAAATTCGGCCAAAAACAACATACAGCAGGATATCTCAAAAAATTGTGGACGGATTCGGACGAACCTTGACAGAGAAGTACCAGATGCCACAAGGACGAAATGATTAGATTTTGGTGAAGATCCGGATTCGGATCCGGACCAGATAATTTTTAAAGTGATTCTTCACCATTGGGAAATTGGGCCAAAAACAATATATTGTGGGATAACTCTAAGCTTTGTGGACGGATTTGGACGAAATTTTGCAGAGGTGTAGCGTATGTCACATGGACGAAATGATTACATTTTCGTGAAGATCCGTATTCGGATGCGGCGACTAAAATGTTTTCAGTGATTCTTCACCATTGGGAGCTCGGACCAAAAACGATACATAGAATGACATCTCAAAACGTTGTGGACGGTTTTGGACAAAATTTGGTGGACCGGTTGGATGTCTCACAAGGACACAATGATTCGATTTTGGTGAAGATCTGAATGTGCATTCGGATCTGAGAATTCTTTCTTTTTTATACGTGATTCTTCAGGAGATGGGGCCAAAAACAATACATTGCGGGATATCTCAAATAGTTATTGACGGATTTGGACGACACTTGGTGGAAAGGTTGTGTGTGTGACAAGGAAGATTGGGTTCGATTTTGGGGAATATCTGAACATGGATTCGGACATGAGATTTTTTGAAAAAAAGTGATTCTTCACCATTGAGTGATGTGGCCCACCAGGCGGAGGGATGCTCTATACTGAGTGTCGTTCCAGTTTTTACCTTCAACAGTTTTGGTGATTGTTTTGTCACAAAATCCAGAAATACATGATCAGGACATCAATTATTTGCACAATAACATTGTGGGGAAATTGAACAAATCTGACAATCGAGGAAAATGCTTTTTTCAAACGAAACACTTTTTCTGAGCAATCCATTTGTTCATTCTGGAAAATGTCAGAGAAGGTATTCAGTCACTGACTCAGGCATGAAAAAGATGATGATCTGTGAAGTTGTCTTGGTGCAGGTGAAGAAAACTGAACAAACATCAAATCTTGAGAATCTGTTATTCAAAAATAAAATTGACCCCATTTAAAAATTATGAACTCTCCCCGTCGGGGAATCGATCCCCGGTCACCTGCGTGACAGGCAGGAATACTCACCACTATACTAACGAGGATGACACACAAACTTAGCTCATTTGCTTTCCTCCAAGGTGTACTTTGTCTGAACAAAGTGAAAAATCCTTGAAATAAAATGGCGAATAATTACCCACATCAAGGAAGGTGAATAATGGAGGTTATGTTTTTACCCCTGTCTGTTCGTTTGTTTGTATGTTTGTTTGCTTGTTTGTTTGTTTGTTTGTTTGCTGGTTTGTTTGTTTTTTGTCTGTGAAAAAGACATCTCAAAAAGTTGTGGACGGATTCGGACGAAATTTGGTGCAGATGCAGCACGTGTGACACCGACGAAATATTTAGATTTTGGAGAAGGTCCGGATCCGGATCCAGCTGGAAGATTATTTGAAGAAATTCTTCACCATTGGGAAATTTGGCCAAAAACAATATATAGCGGGATAACTCAAAGCTTTGTGGACGGATTTGGACGAAATTTGGCAGAGATGTCGCGGATGTCACAATGAAAAATTTATTAGATTTTGGTGAAGATCCGGATTCGGATGTAGCTACTAAAATGTTTTCAGTGATTCTTCACCATTGGACTTCACCTTCATTGGAAATGCTCGGACCAAAAACGATACATAGAAAGACATCTCAAAAAGTTGTGGACGGTTTTGGACAAAAGTGGGTGGACCGGTTGGATGTCTCACAAGGACACAATGATTCGATTTTGGTGAAGATCTGAATGTGGATTCGGATCTGAGAATTATTTCTTTTTTATACGTGATTCTTCACCATTGGGAGATGGGGCCAAAAACAATACATTGCGGGATATCTCAAAAAGTTATTGACGGATTTGGAAGACACTTGGCGGAAAGGTTGTGTATGTGACAGGGACGATTGCATTCGATTTTGCTGAATATCTGAACATGGATTCGGACATGAGATTTTTTTTTTTAAGTGGTTCTTCACCATTGAGTGATGTGGCCGACGAGGCGGAGGTATGCTCTCTTCTGAGTGTCGTTCCAGTTTTTCCAAGATTATACCTTCAACAGTTTCGGTGATTGCTTCATCACAAAATCCAGAAATACATGATCAGGGCATCAATTATTTGCACAATAACATTTTGGGGAAATTGAACAAATCTGACAATCGAGGAAATGCTTTTTTCAAACGAAACACTTTTCTGAGCAATCCATTTGTTCATTCTGGAAAATGTCGGAGAAGGTATTCAGTCACTGACTCAGGCATGAAAAAGATGATGATCTGTGAAGTTGTCTTGGTGCAGGAGAAGAAAGCTGAACAAACATCAAATCTTGAGAATCTGTTATTCAAAAATAAAATTGTCCCCATTTAAAAATTATGAGGTCTCCCCGTCGGGGAATGGAGCCCTGGTCACCTGCGTGACAGGCAGGAATACTCACCACTATACTAACGAGGATGACACACAAACCTAGGTTCTTTGCTTTCCTCCGAGGAGCACTTTGTCTAAACAAAGTGAAAAAACCTTGAAATAAAATGGCGAATAATTACCCACATCAAGGAAGGTGAATAATGGAGGTTTTGGTTTCACCCCTGTCTGTTAGTTTGTTTGTTTGCTTGTTTGTTTTTTGTCTGTAAAAAAGATATCTCAAAAAGTTGTGGACGGATTCGGACGAAATTTGGTGCAGATGCAGCACGTGTGACGCCGACGAAATATTTAGATTTTGGAGAAGGTCCGGATCCGGATCCAGCTGGAAGATTATTTAAAGAAAGTCTTCACCATTGGGAAATTGGGCCAAAAACAATATATAGCGGGATAACTCAAAGCTTTGTGGACGGATTTGGACGAAATTTGGCAGAGATGTCGCGGATGTCACAATGAAAAATTGATTAGATTTTGGTGAAGATCCGGATTCGGATGTGCCTACTAAAATGTTTTCAGTGATTCTTCACCATTGGGAGCTCGGACCAAAAACGATACATAGAAGGACATCTCAAAAAGTTGTGGACGGTTTTGGACAAAATTTGGTGGACCGGTTGGATGTCTCACAAGGACACAATGATTCGATTTTGGTGAAGATCTGAATGTGGATTCGGATCTGAGCATTATTTCTTTTTTATACGTGAATCTTCACCATTGGGAAATTGAGCCAAAAACAACATATATGGCAGGATATCTCAAAAAGTTCGGGACGGCTTTGAACAAAACTTGGTGGAGAGGTTGCGTGTCTGACAAGGAAAAGTGATTCAGATTGGGTGATGATTCAAATCCGGATCCGGATCAGAGAACCCAAAAAGTGATTCTTCACCGTTGGTAAATTCGGCCAAAAACAATATACAGCAGGATATCTCAAAAAGTTGTGGACGGATTCGGACGAACCTTGACAGAGAAGTACCAGATGTCACAAGGACGAAATGATTACATTTTGGTGAAGATCTGGATTCGGATCCGGACCAGATAATTTTTAAAGTGATTCTTCACCATTCGGAAATTGGGATAAAAACAATATATAGTGGGATATCTCAAAGCTTTGTGGACGGATTTGGACAAAATTTGGCAGAGATGTAGCGTTTGTCAAAAGGAAAAATTGGTTAGATTGTGGTGAAGATCCGGATTCGGATGTGGCTACTAAAATGTTTTGAGTGATTCTTCACCATTGGGAGCTCGGACCAAAAACGATACATAGAAGGATATCTCAAAAAGTTCTGGACGGATTTGGTCGAAAGTTGGTGGACCGATTGGATGTCCCACAAGGACACAAAGATTCGATTTTGGTGAAGATCTGAATGTGGATTCGGATCTGAGAATTATTTCTTTTTTATGAGTGATTCTTCACCATTGGGAGATGGGGCCAAAAAACAATACATTGCGGGATATCTCAAAAAATTATTGACGGATTTGGACGACACTTGGTGGAAAGGTTGTGTCTGTGACAAGGACGATTGCATTCGATTTTGCTGAATATCTGAACATGGATTCGGACATGAGATTTTTTTTTAAAGTGGTTCTTCACCATTGAGTGATGTGGCCGACGAGGCGGAGGTATGCTCTCTTCTGAGTGTCGGTCCAGTTTTTCCAAGATTATACCTTCAACAGTTTTGGTGATTGCTTCATCACAAAATCCAGAAATACATGATCAGGGCATCAATTATTTGCACAATAACATTTTGGGGAAATTGAACAACGCTGACAATCGAGGAAAATGCTTTTTTCAAACGAAACACTTTTTCTGAGCAATCCATTTGTTCATTCTGGAAAATGTCGGAGAAGGTATTCAGTCACTGACTCAGGCATGAAAAAGATGATGATCTGTGAAGTTGTCTTGGTGCAGGTGAAGAAATCTGAACAAACATCAAATCTTGAGAATCTGTTATTCAAAAATAAAATTGTCCCCATTTAAAAATTATGAACTCTCCCCGTCGGGGAATCGAACCCCGGTCACCTGCGTGAACAGGCAGGAATACTCAGCACTATACTAACGAGAATGACACACAAACCGAGGTTCTTTGCTTTCCTCCGAGGAGCACTTTGTCTAAACAAAGTGAAAAATCCTTGATATAAAATGGCGAATAATTACCCACATCAAGGAAGGTGAATAATGGAGGTTTTGGTTTCACCCCTGTCTGTTAGTTTGTTTCCTTGTTTGTTTTTTGTCTGTCAAAAAGACATCTCAAAAAGTTGTGGACGGATTCGGACGAAATTTGGTGCAGATGCAGCACGTGTGACACCGACGAAATATTTCGATTTTGGAGAAGGTCCGGATCCGGATCCAGCTGGAAGATTATTTCAAGATATTCTTCACCATTAGGAAATTGGGCCAAAAACAATATATAGCGGGATAACTCAAAGCTTTGTGGACGGATTTGGACGAAATTTGGCAGAGATGTAGCGTCTGTCACAATGAAAAAGTGATTAGATTTTGGTGAAGATCCGGATTCGGATGCGGCGACTAAAATGTTTTCAGTGATTCTTCACCATTGGGAGCTCGGACCAAAAACGATACATAGAAGGACATCTCAAAAAGTTGTGGACGGTTTTGGACAAAAGTGGGTGGACCGGTTGGATGTCTCACAAGGACACAATGATTCGATTTTGGTGAAGATCTGAATGTGGATTCGGATCTGAGAATTATTTCTTTTTTATACGTGATTCTTCACCATTGGGAGATGGGGCCAAAAACAATACATTGCGGGATATCTCAAAAAGTTATTGACGGATTTGGAAGACACTTGGCGGAAAGGTTGTGTATGTGACAGGGACGATTGCATTCGATTTTGCTGAATATCTGAACATGGATTCGGACATGAGATTTTTTTTTTTAAGTGGTTCTTCACCATTGAGTGATGTGGCCGACGAGGCGGAGGTATGCTCTCTTCTGAGTGTCGTTCCAGTTTTTCCAAGATTATACCTTCAACAGTTTCGGTGATTGCTTCATCACAAAATCCAGAAATACATGATCAGGGCATCAATTATTTGCACAATAACATTGTGGGGAAATTGAACAAATCTGACAATCGAGGAAATGCTTTTTTCAAACGAAACACTTTTCTGAGCAATCCATTTGTTCATTCTGGAAAATGTCGGAGAAGGTATTCAGTCACTGACTCAGGCATGAAAAAGATGATGATCTGTGAAGTTGTCTTGGTGCAGGAGAAGAAAGCTGAACAAACATCAAATCTTGAGAATCTGTTATTCAAAAATAAAATTGTCCCCATTTAAAAATTATGAGGTCTCCCCGTCGGGGAATCGAACCCCGGTCACCTGCGTGACAGGCAGGAATACTCACCACTATACTAACGAGGATGACACACAAACCTAGGTTCTTTGCTTTCCTCCGAGGAGCACTTTGTCTAAACAAAGTGAAAAAACCTTGAAATAAAATGGCGAATAATTACCCACATCAAGGAAGGTGAATAATGGAGGTTTTGGTTTCACCCCTGTCTGTTAGTTTGTTTGTTTGCTTGTTTGTTTTTTGTCTGTGAAAAAGATATCTCAAAAAGTTGTGGACGGATTCGGACGAAATTTGGTGCAGATGCAGCACGTGTGACGCCGACGAAATATTTAGATTTTGGAGAAGGTCCGGATCCGGATCCAGCTGGAAGATTATTTAAAGAAAGTCTTCACCATTGGGAAATTGGGCCAAAAACAATATATAGCGGGATAACTCAAAGCTTTGTGGACGGATTTGGACGAAATTTGGCAGAGATGTCGCGGATGTCACAATGAAAAATTGATTAGATTTTGGTGAAGATCCGGATTCGGATGTGCCTACTAAAATGTTTTCAGTGATTCTTCACCATTGGGAGCTCGGACCAAAAACGATACATAGAAGGACATCTCAAAAAGTTGTGGACGGTTTTGGACAAAAGTTGGTGGACCGGTTGGATGTCTCACAAGGACACAATGATTCGATTTTGGTGAAGATCTGAATGTGGATTCGGATCTGAGCATTATTTCTTTTTTATACGTGAATCTTCACCATTGGGAAATTGAGCCAAAAACAACATATATGGCAGGATATCTCAAAAAGTTCGGGACGGCTTTGAACAAAACTTGGTGGAGAGGTTGCGTGTCTGACAAGGAAAAGTGATTCAGATTGGGTGATGATTCAAATCCGGATCCGGATCAGAGAACCCTAAAAGTGATTCTTCACCGTTGGTAAATTCGGCCAAAAACAATATACAGCAGGATATCTCAAAAAGTTGTGGACGGATTCGGACGAACCTTGACAGAGAAGTACCAGATGTCACAAGGACGAAATGATTACATTTTGGTGAAGATCTGGATTCGGATCCGGACCAGATAATTTTTAAAGTGATTCTTCACCATTCGGAAATTGGGATAAAAACAATATATAGTGGGATATCTCAAAGCTTTGTGGACGGATTTGGACAAAATTTGGCAGAGATGTAGCGTTTGTCAAAAGGAAAAATTGGTTAGATTGTGGTGAAGATCCGGATTCGGATGTGGCTACTAAAATGTTTTGAGTGATTCTTCACCATTGGGAGCTCGGACCAAAAACGATACATAGAAGGATATCTCAAAAAGTTGTGGACGGATTTGGACGAAAGTTGGTGGACCGATTGGATGTCCCACAAGGACACAAAGATTCGATTTTGGTGAAGATCTGAATGTGGATTCGGATCTGAGAATTATTTCTTTTTTATGAGTGATTCTTCACCATTGGGAGATGGGGCCAAAAAACAATACATTGCGGGATATCTCAAAAAATTATTGACGGATTTGGACGACACTTGGTGGAAAGGTTGTGTCTGTGACAAGGACGATTGCATTCGATTTTGCTGAATATCTGAACATGGATTCGGACATGAGATTTTTTTTTTAAGTGGTTCTTCACCATTGAGTGATGTGGCCGACGAGGCGGAGGTATGCTCTCTTCTGAGTGTCGGTCCAGTTTTTCCAAGATTATACCTTCAACAGTTTTGGTGATTGCTTCATCACAAAATCCAGAAATACATGATCAGGGCATCAATTATTTGCACAATAACATTTTGGGGAAATTGAACAACGCTGACAATCGAGGAAAATGCTTTTTTCAAACGAAACACTTTTTCTGAGCAATCCATTTGTTCATTCTGGAAAATGTCGGAGAAGGTATTCAGTCACTGACTCAGGCATGAAAAAGATGATGATCTGTGAAGTTGTCTTGGTGCAGGTGAAGAAAACTGAACAAACATCAAATCTTGAGAATCTGTTATTCAAAAATAAAATTGTCCCCATTAAAAAATTATGAACTCTCCCCGTCGGGGAATCGAACCCCGGTCACCTGCGTGAACAGGCAGGAATACTCAGCACTATACTAACGAGGATGACACACAAACCGAGGTTCTTTGCTTTCCTCCGAGGAGTACTTTGTCTAAACAAAGTGAAAAAACCTTGATATAAAACGGCGAATAATTACCCACATCAAGGAAGGTGAATAATGGAGGTTTTGGTTTCACCCCTGTCTGTTAGTTTGTTTCCTTGTTTGTTTTTTGTCTGTCAAAAAGATATCTCAAAAAGTTGTGGACGGATTCGGACGAAATTTGGTGCAGATGCAGCACGTGTGACACCGACGAAATATTTAGATTTTGGAGAAGGTCCGGATCCGGATCCAGCTGGTAGAGTATTTAAAGAAATTCTTCACCATTGGGAAATTGGGCCAAAAACAATATATAGCGGGATAACTCAAAGCTTTGTGGACGGATTTGGACGAAATTTGGCAGAGGTGTAGCGTATGTCACATGGACGAAATGATTACATTTTCGTGAAGATCCGTATTCGGATGCGGCGAGTAAAATGTTTTAAGTGATTCTTCACCATTGGGTGATGGGACAAAAAACGATACACAGCAGTATATCTCAAAAAGTTATTGACGGATTCGGGCGAAACTTGGTGGGCAGGTTGGATGTCTCACAAGGACACAAAGATTCTATTTTAGTGAAGATCTGAATGTGCATTCGGATCTGATAATTATTTCTTTTTTATACGTGATTCTTCAGGAGATGGGGCCAAAAACAATACATTGCGGGATATCTCAAAAAAAAAATTGACGGATTTGGACGACACTTGGTGGAAAGGTTGTGTGTGTGACAAGGAAGATTGGATTCGATTTTGGGGAATATCTGAACATGGATTCGGACATGAGATTTTTTTTTAAAAGTGGTTCTTCACCATTGAGTGATGTGGCCCACCAGCCGGAGGTGTGCTCTCCTCTGAGTGTCGTTCCAGTTTTTCCAAGATTATACCTTCAACTGTTTTGGTGATTGGTTCATCACAAAATCCAGAAATACATGATCAGGACATCAATTATTTGCACAATAACATTTTGGGGAAATTGAACAACTCTGACAATCGAGGAAAATGCTTTTTTCAAACGAAACACTTTTTCTGAGCAATCCATTTGTTCATTCTGGAAAATGTCGGAGAAGGTATTCAGTCACTGACTCAGGCATGAAAAAGATGATGATCTGTGAAGTTGTCTTGGTGCAGGTGAAGAAAACTGAACAAACATCAAATCTTGAGAATCTGTTATTCAAAAATAAAATTGTCCCCATTAAAAAATTATGAGGTCTCCCCGTCGGGGAATCGACCCCTGGTCACCTGCGTGACAGGCAGGAATACTCACCACTATACTAACGAGGATGACACACAAACCTAGGTTCTTTGCTTTCCTCCGAGGAGCACTTTGTCTAAACAAAGTGAAAAAACCTTGAAATAAAATGGCGAATAATTACCCACATCAAGGAAGGTGAATAATGGAGGTTTTGGTTTCACCCCTGTCTGTTAGTTTGTTTGTTTGCTTGTTTGTTTTTTGTCTGTGAAAAAGATATCTCAAAAAGTTGTGGACGGATTCGGACGAAATTTGGTGCAGATGCAGCACGTGTGACGCCGACGAAATATTTAGATTTTGGAGAAGGTCCGGATCCGGATCCAGCTGGAAGATTATTTAAAGAAAGTCTTCACCATTGGGAAATTGGGCCAAAAACAATATATAGCGGGATAACTCAAAGCTTTGTGGACGGATTTGGACGAAATTTGGCAGAGATGTCGCGGATGTCACAATGAAAAATTGATTAGATTTTGGTGAAGATCCGGATTCGGATGTGCCTACTAAAATGTTTTCAGTGATTCTTCACCATTGGGAGCTCGGACCAAAAACGATACATAGAAGGACATCTCAAAAAGTTGTGGACGGTTTTGGACAAAAGTTGGTGGACCGGTTGGATGTCTCACAAGGACACAATGATTCGATTTTGGTGAAGATCTGAATGTGGATTCGGATCTGAGCATTATTTCTTTTTTATACGTGAATCTTCACCATTGGGAAATTGAGCCAAAAACAACATATATGGCAGGATATCTCAAAAAGTTCGGGACGGCTTTGAACAAAACTTGGTGGAGAGGTTGCGTGTCTGACAAGGAAAAGTGATTCAGATTGGGTGATGATTCAAATCCGGATCCGGATCAGAGAACCCTAAAAGTGATTCTTCACCGTTGGTAAATTCGGCCAAAAACAATATACAGCAGGATATCTCAAAAAGTTGTGGACGGATTCGGACGAACCTTGACAGAGAAGTACCAGATGTCACAAGGACGAAATGATTACATTTTGGTGAAGATCTGGATTCGGATCCGGACCAGATAATTTTTAAAGTGATTCTTCACCATTCGGAAATTGGGATAAAAACAATATATAGTGGGATATCTCAAAGCTTTGTGGACGGATTTGGACAAAATTTGGCAGAGATGTAGCGTTTGTCAAAAGGAAAAATTGGTTAGATTGTGGTGAAGATCCGGATTCGGATGTGGCTACTAAAATGTTTTGAGTGATTCTTCACCATTGGGAGCTCGGACCAAAAACGATACATAGAAGGATATCTCAAAAAGTTGTGGACGGATTTGGACGAAAGTTGGTGGACCGATTGGATGTCCCACAAGGACACAAAGATTCGATTTTGGTGAAGATCTGAATGTGGATTCGGATCTGAGAATTATTTCTTTTTTATGAGTGATTCTTCACCATTGGGAGATGGGGCCAAAAAACAATACATTGCGGGATATCTCAAAAAATTATTGACGGATTTGGACGACACTTGGTGGAAAGGTTGTGTCTGTGACAAGGACGATTGCATTCGATTTTGCTGAATATCTGAACATGGATTCGGACATGAGATTTTTTTTTTAAGTGGTTCTTCACCATTGAGTGATGTGGCCGACGAGGCGGAGGTATGCTCTCTTCTGAGTGTCGGTCCAGTTTTTCTAAGATTATACCTTCAACAGTTTTGGTGATTGCTTCATCACAAAATCCAGAAATACATGATCAGGGCATCAATTATTTGCACAATAACATTTTGGGGAAATTGAACAACGCTGACAATCGAGGAAAATGCTTTTTTCAAACGAAACACTTTTTCTGAGCAATCCATTTGTTCATTCTGGAAAATGTCGGAGAAGGTATTCAGTCACTGACTCAGGCATGAAAAAGATGATGATCTGTGAAGTTGTCTTGGTGCAGGTGAAGAAAACTGAACAAACATCAAATCTTGAGAATCTGTTATTCAAAAATAAAATTGTCCCCATTAAAAAATTATGAACTCTCCCCGTCGGGGAATCGAACCCCGGTCACCTGCGTGAACAGGCAGGAATACTCAGCACTATACTAACGAGGATGACACACAAACCGAGGTTCTTTGCTTTCCTCCGAGGAGTACTTTGTCTAAACAAAGTGAAAAAACCTTGATATAAAACGGCGAATAATTACCCACATCAAGGAAGGTGAATAATGGAGGTTTTGGTTTCACCCCTGTCTGTTAGTTTGTTTCCTTGTTTGTTTTTTGTCTGTCAAAAAGATATCTCAAAAAGTTGTGGACGGATTCGGACGAAATTTGGTGCAGATGCAGCACGTGTGACACCGACGAAATATTTAGATTTTGGAGAAGGTCCGGATCCGGATCCAGCTGGTAGAGTATTTAAAGAAATTCTTCACCATTGGGAAATTGGGCCAAAAACAATATATAGCGGGATAACTCAAAGCTTTGTGGACGGATTTGGACGAAATTTGGCAGAGGTGTAGCGTATGTCACATGGACGAAATGATTACATTTTCGTGAAGATCCGTATTCGGATGCGGCGAGTAAAATGTTTTAAGTGATTCTTCACCATTGGGTGATGGGACAAAAAACGATACACAGCAGTATATCTCAAAAAGTTATTGACGGATTCGGGCGAAACTTGGTGGGCAGGTTGGATGTCTCACAAGGACACAAAGATTCTATTTTAGTGAAGATCTGAATGTGCATTCGGATCTGATAATTATTTCTTTTTTATACGTGATTCTTCAGGAGATGGGGCCAAAAACAATACATTGCGGGATATCTCAAAAAAAAAATTGACGGATTTGGACGACACTTGGTGGAAAGGTTGTGTGTGTGACAAGGACGATTGGATTCGATTTTGGGGAATATCTGAACATGGATTCGGACATGAGATTTTTTTTTTAAAGTGGTTCTTCACCATTGAGTGATGTGGCCCACCAGCCGGAGGTGTGCTCTCCTCTGAGTGTCGTTCCAGTTTTTCCAAGATTATACCTTCAACTGTTTTGGTGATTGGTTCATCACAAAATCCAGAAATACATGATCAGGACATCAATTATTTGCACAATAACATTTTGGGGAAATTGAACAACTCTGACAATCGAGGAAAATGCTTTTTTCAAACGAAACACTTTTTCTGAGCAATCCATTTGTTCATTCTGGAAAATGTCGGAGAAGGTATTCAGTCACTGACTCAGGCATGAAAAAGATGATGATCTGTGAAGTTGTCTTGGTGCAGGTGAAGAAAACTGAACAAACATCAAATCTTGAGAATCTGTTATTCAAAAATAAAATTGTCCCCATTTAAGGATTATGAACTCTCCCCGTCGGGGAATCGAACCCCAGTCACCTGCGTGACAGGCAGGAATACTCACCACTATACTAACGAGGATGACACACAAACCTTGGTTCTTTGCTTTCCTCCAAGGAGCACTTTGTCTAAACAAAGTGAAAAAACCTTGATATAAAATGGCGAATAATTACCCACATCAAGGAAGGTGAATAATGGAGGTTTTGGTTTCACCCCTGTCTGTTCGTTTGTTTGTTTGCTTGTTTATTTTTTGTCTGTTTGTTTGTTTGCTTGTTTGTTTGTTTTTTGTCTGTGAAAAAGACATCTCAAAAAGTTGTGGACGGATTCCGACGAAATTTGGTGCAGATGCAGCACGTGTGACACCGACGAAATATTTCGATTTTGGAGAAGGTCCGGATCCGGATCCAGCTGGAAGATTATTTCAAGATATTCTTCACCATTAGGAAATTGGGCCAAAAACAATATATAGCGGGATAACTCAAAGCTTTGTGGACGGATTTGGACGAAATTTGGCAGAGATGTAGCGTCTGTCACAATGAAAAAGTGATTAGATTTTGGTGAAGATCCGGATTCGGATGCGGCGACTAAAATGTTTTCAGTGATTCTTCACCATTGGGAGCTCGGACCAAAAACGATACATAGAAGGACATCTCAAACATTTGTGGACGGTTTTGGACGAAAGTTGGTGGACCGGTTGGATGTCTCACAAGGACACAATGATTCGATTTTGGTGAAGATCTGAATGTGGATTCGGATCTGAGAATTATTTCTTTTTTATACGTGATTCTTCACCATTGGGAGATGGCGCCAAAAACAATACATTGCGGGATATCTCAAAAAGTTATTGACGGATTTGGAAGACACTTGGTGGAAAGGTTGTGTATGTGACAAGGACGATTGCATTCGATTTTGCTGAATATCTGAACATGGATTCGGACATGAGATTTTTTTTTTTAAGTGGTTCTTCACCATTGAGTGATGTGGCCGACGAGGCGGAGGTGTGCTCTCTTCTGAGTGTCGTTCCAGTTTTTCCAAGATTATACCTTCAACAGTTTTGGTGATTGCTTCATCACAAAATCCAGAAATACATGATCAGGGCATCAATTATTTGCACAATAACATTGTGGGGAAATTGAACAACTCTGACAATGGAGGAAATGCTTTTTTCAAACGAAACACTTTTTCTGAGCAATCCATTTGTTCATTGTGGAAAATGTCGGAGAAGGTATTCAGTCACTGACTCAGGCATGAAAAAGATGATGATCTGTGAAGTTGTCTTGGTGCAGGTGAAGAAAACTGAACAAACATCAAATCTTGAGAATCTGTTATTCAAAAATAAAATTGTTCCCATTTAAGGATTATGAACTCTCCCCGTCGGGGAATCGAACCCCGGTCACCTGCGTGATCAGGCAGGAATACTCACCACTATACTAACGAGGATGATACACAAACCTTGGTTCTTTGCTTTCCTCCAAGGAGCACTTTGTCTAAACAAAGTGAAAAATCCTTGAAATAAAATGGCGAATAATTACCCACATCAAGGAAGGTGAATAATGGAGGTTATGTTTTCACCCCTGTCTGTTCGTTTGTTTGTATGTTTGTTTGTTTTTTGTCTGTGAAAAAGACATCTCAAAACGTTGTGGACGGATTCGGACGAAATTTGGTGCAGATGCAGCACGTGTGACACCGACGAAATATTTCGATTTTGGAGAAGGTCCGGATCCGGATCCAGCTGGAAGATTATTTAAAGAAATTCTTCACCATTGGGAAATTGGGCCAAAAACAATATATAGCGGGATAACTCAAAGCTTTGTGGACGGATTTGGACGAAATTTGGCAGAGATGAAGCGTCTGTCACAATGAAAAAGTGATTAGATTTTGGTGAAGATCCGGATTCGGATGTGGCCACTAAAATGTTTTCAGTGATTCTTCACCATTGGGAGCTCGGACCAAAAACGATACATAGAAGGACATCTCAAAAAGTTGTGGACGGTTTTGGACAACATTTGGTGGACCGGTTGGATGTCTCACAAGGACACAATGATTCGATTTTGGTGAAGATCTGAATGTGGATTCGGATCTGATAATTATTTCTTTTTTATACGTGATTCTTCACCGAAAAATAGGGGACCGAAAAACAACAACAACCACGGTTCCCGAAAAAGGCCAACCCCCGCTTTGCGGGGGAAAATGGCCTCTTTTGCTGGCACATATAAAATATAAAATATGGATATAAATGGATATAATACATATGGATATGGATATAAAATATATATATGGATATAAAATATAAATATATAAAATATATAATTATATATGGATATAAAATGGCGAATAATTACTGTTACGTGGTCCCCTCGGGGACTACCTGGTCTCGGTGACCCCCGGACCGTGAGAGGACCTTCGCCAGCAAGTAGTATTATATATATGAGCTTTCGTAACGCAATCAATAGGAATTCCA
Source organism: Myxine glutinosa (assembly GCF_964187855.1). Classification (NCBI taxonomy): domain Eukaryota; kingdom Metazoa; phylum Chordata; class Myxini; order Myxiniformes; family Myxinidae; genus Myxine; species Myxine glutinosa. Next base: position 53,592,865 of record NC_136267.1, read on the forward strand.
ATCAAAAGGAAACCCCACACCAAGGATCCGGAATAATCAATGATATATTCCCCGAGCAATCAACCATCAACAATCATCAATCAATATCACAACGATGTAAACTCATCTACACTAACTCTAAGATGGCCATCTTATACATTCCTCACGTGAGCCCCACTCCTGACTCCCTCCGTGGTCAATGTCTCTCCCAATGTCTCTCTTCCCCGCACACGGGCGGTTGAACGAACCCCGGGCGGACGTGCTCCAAACGTCCCGTCTCGTACCGGGGACAGCTGCTGCAGCGCACACCTCCTTGCCAAGCAACGGGGCAAAACCCAGCGCGGCTTCCAACGCGCGCGAGGCCCCAAAGTGCGACCCGTACGCGTCCTTGTAGACGGGGCAAAACCAAGCGCGGTTTGCAACGCGCGCGAGGCCCAACGTGCGACCCGTACGCGTCCTTGTAGACGGGGCAAAACCAAGCGCGGTTTGCAACGCGCGCGAGGCCCAACGTGCGACCCGTACGCGTCCTTGTAGACGGGCAAACTGTGCCGGACGCTTGGTTCCGTGCACGAACTCACGGTGACTTGACGTGTCAAAAGGTAGTTACACGTCCAGGTAACTCCTCTCGCCAGACGGGTTTCGGAACGCCGCTTTTTCACGCAGCGCAAGGTCGATCCCACCTTTTGTCGGAGCGGGCGAGGAAGAAGAAAAACCCCTCTTTTTCCTCGTGTCTTTTTCTCTTCCGTTTTCGGGCACTTCCGTTTCCGGCCACTTCCGTTTCCGGCCACTGGTTCAGAAGGGCTCCTGACCCTCCAATCACAACAACTACACAACACTTAATATACTACACACGGATAAGCAAAGACCTGAATGGTAATTCACATACATTCACATAAATATGTAACACTCCCCCCCTTCAAGAAAGAAAGTTTGAACCCAGCGAAAACTTTCTTTGCCGGCCAATTTGGAGAAACAAACCAGATAACTCAACCCCCCCCACCTTATCCGTTCCCCCCGGGCACAGTTATCACTTAAAAATAAAGCAACCAAAATTTCACCACAACCCCTCCAGATTACTCCCTCTGGACTAAGTACCCACAACGACATTGTCCCTGCCAAATCAAACTCCATCTCATGACCCTCTGACTTTGACCGTCAGTTTCTTGGGAATGAAGGTTAAGGGGTTGATCAAAGATCCAAAGTTAAGCAACTCGATAGCACTTTTTCCGGGAGGCCAAGCCGAGTATTCCCTACATGGATGCCTTTAGGAACGCGGAGTTCACGGTTAGTCCGTGCAGGAAAGTTCTCTACATGGGCGCCTTGAGGAACGTGGAGTTCACGGTTAGTCCGTGCATGAAAGTTCCCTACATGGACGCCTTTAGGAACGGCGTTCACGGTTAATTCGTGGAGGAATCTTGGCTCGGCGGCTCCGCCGCCTTCAGTGCTTCAACTTCTCAGAACTTCCCTAATAATTAGGGTGGGACCACTGGTCCCTGTAGTCCCATGAATAGCGGTCTCCTTCTCGGCCACTACTTTGCCAATCCTTCCTTCGGGAGCGGCCGTAACTCAGGGAGCCTCCATAATAATCTTGATTGCGGCCACCACCAAAACTACCGCCCAGTTGTCCTCTCCTGTAGACCTCTCGACGCCTACGAAATGCCTTCCCTACTGTTATGGTCCGACCCTCCAAATCCTTGCCATTCCAATTCTTCTCTGCCTCTCTGGCGTCTTTTGTGCTGGCAAACGTGACAAAGCCGAACCCTCTTGACTGTTGCGTTTCCCAGTCTCTTACCAACCGCACTTCCACCAGCGGCCCATATCTGTTGAAGACAGAGGTCAGAACTTCTTCCTCTGTTTTGAAGTTCAGTCCCCCTACAAATAACTTGGCACTTTTGTCGCCATCCCGAGCTGGTGTGGCGTTATTTTCCCTGCTGGGCTCTTTACCAACCCTCAGGTTACCATAAACTTGACCCCCGGCCAAATCATTCCCGATAACCACAGATACACCCTCTACAGGAAGCGTGGCTTGTAAACCGACGGTGACCGGTCCTGACACCAAATCGGACTCCAAATGGATGACATGAAGGGGAGCACTAACACCGCCCCCGATCCCCTGTAAACGAACACTATCCCCCGTTGCCGTCTCCTCGGACCATGGCAAAATGCCTTCAAGCATTAAAGATTGATGTGCCCCTGTGTCCCTCAATATCCTAACCGGTTTCCGGTTAGTCGAGGCTCCATCCTGTGACACAAACCCCTCTGAAATAAATGGTTGGTAACCCTTTTGATGGCGATTTCTCACAATGGCCATTGCGTTTGGAGTCGTAGTAGTCGGACTCCGCTCTGGGTCTTCGCTTTTCATGCGGTAACAACTGGACATCAAGTGTCCAGGTTTCTTGCAAAAAGCGCAAGTAGGCCCGGAGGAAAAACTCGTGGTCTACCTCGGGCCCCCCGAACTATAAGTTTGTCTTGGGCCCTCATCCCTCCGATTTCGAACAGGTGGGGTATCATAGTTGTCCCCATAATCATCTCGAGGCCGCCGCCATGTATGGTCGTTCTCCGCACCTGCTGTTCCCCACCTCCCCTGCGGAGATCTAGGCGAGGAGTTAGGTTCGTGGACCCCTATTCGGTGGGTTAAGGCATAATCATCTGCCATGGTGGCTGCGTCCCACAATTTTGGTACCTTCTTTTCCTGCAGGTACACTTTGATGTCCTCGTGGACACACTGCTGGAATTCCTCCACCAGGATCAAGTCCCGCAATGTCTCGAAGTCTTTCCCGACTCCTTTTGACTCACACCACCGATCAAACATGTTTTCTTTCACTCTGGCAAACTCCACATGGGTCTCACTCTCCCTCTTCCTGGCATTCCTGAATTTTTGCCTGTAAGCTTCCGGAACCAACTCATAGGCCTTGAGGATGTGCTTCTTCAGTACCTCATAATCTGCACATTGGTCCATTGGTAGCGCCGAATAAATTTCCTGAGCTTTCCCCACCAGCACACTTTGCACGAGTATGGTCCAGGCCTCCTCCGGCCAGTTTAATTGTCGAGCCACTTTCTCAAAGTGTGGGAAAAATTTCGCGACTTCCTTTTCACTGAACGGTGGAACCAGCCTCACATGTCTGCCCACATCCCAGGTTTTCTGGTTAGGTGTCGACCCCGTCAGCAAGGGTGGTGCCTCTCCCCGTTCTCTCATTAACTCCAGCTCCTTGAATTTGATTTCTTGCTGAAGCTCCATGTCACGTTCCTTTAATTCCCTTTCCGCTTTTCTCTCCTCTGCTTCGAGGTCCCTTGCAGCTCTCCTTTCCTCTGCTTGTTCCTTTTCTCTTCTTTCCTGGAGTTCTCGTTCCACTCTCCTTTCCTCTGCTTGTTTCTCTTCTCTCCTCGCTTCTGCTTTCCTTTCTTCTTCTTTTAACCTTTCCTGGAGTTCTCGTTCCACTCTCCTTTCCTCCGCTTGTTTCTCTTCTCTCCTCTCTTCTGCTTTCCTTTCTTCTTCTGCTCTTTCCTTTTCTGCTTTCCTTTCTTCTTCTTTAATCCGTTCCTGGCTCCGTAATTGCAACTCCAGTTTCCGGAGCTCAACGTCTTCTGGTTCTTCGGGTAGCCACTCCCAGGCTAACTCGTCCCATGTTCCTAATCCCACCATAGATTGTATCACCGTGGCCTGCAACTCTGCCTTCCTCAAATTAGTTCGGACCTCCAAGTTAAAATGTTTGGCCAATTTCAAGAGGTCCGACTTTAGCAACGCTCGGAACTGTGCCTCACTCGGGGTTACCCCAAAGTTCTGTGCCACAAACGCCATGGTGCCTATCGTTAACACCTGTTAACCTTCACCCAAGACTTTACCCCAATTTCTCAAAAAAATTTACCAATTAATAATTAATTAATAAATTTTAATTAATAAAAAAAATATTATTATTTTATTATTTTACACAATTTTAAATCCCGGACGAGCCCCCAATTCTGTTACGTGGTCCCCTCGGGGACTACCTGGTCTCGGTGACCCCCGGACCGTGAGAGGACCTTCGCCAGCAAGTAGTATTATATATACTAGGGCATGCCCGTACTATATCTATATCTAAAATTATATCCCCCCCCTCTATTTACATGAAATGGTTTGGTCCAAAGCGAACGGCTTGCGAGTACGGTGACAATCCCCCCCCCTCTATTTACATGAAATGGTTTGGTCCAAAGCGAACGGCTTCGGAGTTTGGTAAAGAAATCGCCATAGCGTGCCCAAACGCGCAGGAAAGCGAAAGAATCGCAAATTTAAGGAAATGCCCGTACTTCCGTAAGGAAGAGAAAAGAAATGAAAAGGAAAAACATTCCAAACCGCGAGGGAAAACAACACGGCACGTCGACACAACAACGTGTCCTGTGATTGGCCGTACGTCGCTGCCAGTAGCTGCCCCCAAAAAAAAGCTTTCACCGTCCGGCGACTGAATTTAAGGGGAAAAATAAAACGCTCTTCGCTTAAAACAACGCCCTTCGCTCTGACTGAATTGGGACAATGTTTTTATGTTTTTAATTGAATTACTATCCGTAATGGCGCACGCTCTCACGGGAGCTCCGGAAGGTCGTATATCGCAGTTACGATGAATCGCAAATTAGTTTTTATTAGTTTTAAAACACAGTTTAACGCCAACATAGCGCCAACATCGTTTGCAAACGTGAAATAAATGAATACGCTCTCAAATGTGCCGTCCGAGGCAGAGTCTGTTCGCCACGTTCGGCACACGTGATAGCTCGCTGCTCTCTGATTGGTTGAATCGTTTTTTGGACATAGCTCGGTAACTGCTTGTCCGATTAATTTCAAACCTTGAAAAGGCACATCCTCGGGTCCCCAGCAATATACCTGGCAAGTTTCAAGTATATCGGACCGGTAGTTGTCGAGAAACAGCGGTCACAGACAAACATACATACAAACATACAAACATACAAACATACAAACATACAAACATACAAACATACACACAGAGATTGCTGGAATTATAGATAGATGAGCTTTCGTAACGCAATCAATAGGAATTCCAATCAAAAGGACACCCCACACCAAGGATCCGGAATAATCAATGATATATTCCCCGAGCAATCAACCATCAACAATCATCAATCAATATCACAACGATGTAAACTCATCTACACTAACTCTAAGATGGCCATCTTATACATTCCTCACGTGAGCCCCACTCCTGACTCCCTCCGTGGTCAATGTCTCTCCCAATGTCTCTCTTCCCCGCACACGGGCGGTTGAACGAACCCTGGGCGGACGTGCTCCAAACGTCCCGTCTCGTACCGGGGACAGCTGCTGCAGCGCACACCTCCTTGCCAAGCAACGGGGCAAAACCCAGCGCGGCTTCCAACGCGCGCGAGGCCCCAAAGTGCGACCCGTACGCGTCCTTGTAGACGGGGCAAAACCAAGCGCGGTTTGCAACGCGCGCGAGGCCCAACGTGCGACCCGTACGCGTCCTTGTAGACGGGGCAAAACCAAGCGCGGTTTGCAACGCGCGCGAGGCCCAACGTGCGACCCGTACGCGTCCTTGTAGACGGGCAAACTGTGCCGGACGCTTGGTTCCGTGCACGAACTCACGGTGACTTGACGTGTCAAAAGGTAGTTACACGTCCAGGTAACTCCTCTCGCCAGACGGGTTTCGGAACGCCGCTTTTTCACGCAGCGCAAGGTCGATCCCACCTTTTGTCGGAGCGGGCGAGGAAGAAGAAAAACCCCTCTTTTTCCTCGTGTCTTTTTCTCTTCCGTTTTCGGGCACTTCCGTTTCCGGCCACTTCCGTTTCCGGCCACTGGTTCAGAAGGGCTCCTGACCCTCCAATCACAACAACTACACAACACTTAATATACTACACACGGATAAGCAAAGACCTGAATGGTAATTCACATACATTCACATGAATATGTAACATTACCCACGTCAAGGAAGGTGAATAATGGAGGTTTTGGTTTCACCCCTGTCTGTTCGTTTGTTTGTATGTTTGTTTGCTTGTTTGTTTTCTTGTTTGTTTGCTTGTTTGTTTGTTTTTTGTCTGAGAAAAAGACATCTCAAAAAGTTGTGGACGGATTCGGACGAAATTTGGTGCAGATGCAGCACGTGTGACACCGACGAAATATTTAGATTTTGGAGAAGGTCCGGATCCGGATCCAACTGGAAGATTATTTCAAGAAATTCTTCACCATTTGGAAATTGGGCCAAAAACAACATATATGGCAGGTTATTTAAAAAGGTTTGGCATGGCTTTGGACAAAACTTGGTGGAGAGGTTGCGTGTCTGACAAGGAAGAGTGATTCCATTTTGGTGATGATTCAAATCCGGATCCGGATCAGAGAATTTTTAAAGTGATTCTTCACCATTGGGAAATTGCGCCAAAAACAATGTATAGCGGGATATCTCAAAAAGTTGTTGACGGATTCGGACGAAATTTGGCAGTGATGTAGCGGATGCCACAAGGACGAAATGATTAGATTTTGGTGAAGATCCGGATTCGGATCCGGACCAGATAATTTTTGAAGTGATTTTTCACCATTGGGAAATTGGGCCAAAAACAATATGTAGCGGGATATCTCAAAACGTTGTGGACGGATTCGGACGAAATTTGGCAGAAATGTAGCGGAGGTCACAATAACGAAATGTTTAGATTTTGGTGAAGATCCTGATTCGGATCCTGATCAGAGAATTTTTAAAGTGATTCTTCACCATTCGGAAATTGGGATAAAAACAATATATAGTGGGATATCTCAAAGCTTTGTGGACGGATTTGGACAAAATTTGGCAGAGATGTAGCGTTTGTCAAAAGGAAAAATTGGTTAGATTTTGGTGAAGATCCGGATTCGGATGTGGCTACTAAAATGTTTTGAGTGATTCTTCACCATTGGGAGCTCGGACCAAAAACGATACAGAGAAGGACATCTCAAAAAGTTGTGGACGGATTTGGACGAAAGTTGGTGGACCGATTGGATGTCCCACAAGGACACAAAGATTCGATTTTGGTGAAGATCTGAATGTGTATTCGGATCTGAGAATTATTTCTTTTTTATGAGTGATTCTTCACCATTGGGAGATGGGGCCAAAAAACAATACATTGCGGGATATCTCAAAAAATTATTGACGGATTTGGACGACACTTGGTGGAAAGGTTGTGTCTGTGACAAGGACGATTGCATTCGATTTTGCTGAATATCTGAACATGGATTCGGACATGAGATTTTTTTTTTTTAAGTGGTTCTTCACCATTGAGTGATGTGGCCGACGAGGCGGAGGTGTGCTCTCTTCTGAGTGTCGGTCCAGTTTTTCCAAGATTATACCTTCAACAGTTTTGGTGATTGCTTCATCACAAAATCCAGAAATACGTGATCAGGGCATCAATTATTTGCACAATAACATTTTGGGGAAATTGAACAACGCTGACAATCGAGGAAAATGCTTTTTTCAAACGAAACACTTTTTCTGAGCAATCCATTTGTTCATTCTGGAAAATATCGGAGAAGGTATTCAGTCACTGACTCAGGCATGAAAAAGATGATGATCTGTGAAGTTGTCTTGGTGCAGGTGAAGAAATCTGAACAAACATCAAATCTTGAGAATCTGTTATTCAAAAATAAAATTGTCCCCATTTAAAAATTATGAACTCTCCCCGTCGGGGAATCGAACCCCGGTCACCTGCGTGACAGGCAGGAATACTCACCACTATACTAACGAGGATGACACACAAACCTTGGTTCTTTGCTTTCCTCCGAGGAGTGCTTTGTCTAAACAAAGTGAAAAAACCTTGATATAAAATGGCGAATAATTACCCACATCAAGAAAGGTGAATAATGGAGGTTTTGGTTTCACCTCTGTCTGTTAGTTTGTTTGTTTGCTTGTTTGTTTTTTGTGTGCTTGTTTGTTTGCTTGTTTGTTTGTTTTTTGTCTGTGAAAAAGACATCTCAAAAAGTTGTGGACGGATTCGGACGAAATTTGGTGCAGATGCAGCACGTGTGACACCGACGAAATATTTAGATTTTGGAGAAGGTCCGGATCCGGATCCAGCTGGAAGATTATTTCAAGAAATTCTTCACCACTGGGAAATTGGGCCAAAAACAATATATAGCGGGATAACTCAAAGCTTTGTGGACGGATTTGGACGAAATATGGCAGAGATGTAGCGTATGTCACAATGAAAAATTTATTAGATTTCGGTGAAGATCCGGATTCGGATGTGGCCACTAAAATGTTTTCAGTGATTCTTCACCATTGGGAGCTCGGACCAAAAACGATACAAAGAAGGACATCTCAAAAAGTTGTGGACGGTTTTGGACAAAATTTGGTGGACCGGTTGGATGTCTCACAAGGACACAATGATTCGATTTTGGTGAAGATCTGAATGTGGATTCGGATCTGAGAATTATTTCTTTTTTATACGTGATTCTTCACTATTGGGAGATGGGGCCAAAAACAATACATTGCGGGATATCTCAAAAAGTTATTGACGGATTTGGAAGACACTTGGCGGAAAGGTTGTGTATGTGACAGGGACGATTGCATTCGATTTTGCTGAATATCTGAACATGGATTCGGACATGAGATTTTTTTTTTTAAGTGGTTCTTCACCATTGAGTGATGTGGCCGACGAGGCGGAGGTGTGCTCTCTTCTGAGTGTCGTTCCAGTTTTTCCAAGATTATACCTTCAACAGTTTTGGTGATTGCTTCATCACAAAATCCAGAAATACATGATCAGGGCATCAATTATTTGCACAATAACATTGTGGGGAAATTGAACAACTCTGACAATGGAGGAAATGCTTTTTTCAAACGAAACACTTTTTCTGAGCAATCCATTTGTTCATTGTGGAAAATGTCGGAGAAGGTATTCAGTCACTGACTCAGGCATGAAAAAGATGATGATCTGTGAAGTTGTCTTGGTGCAGGTGAAGAAAACTGAACAAACATCAAATCTTGAGAATCTGTTATTCAAAAATAAAATTGTCCGCATTTAAGGATTATGAACTCTCCCCGTCGGGGAATCGAACCCCGGTCACCTGCGTGACAGGCAGGAATACTCACCACTATACTAACGAGGATGACACACAAACCTAGGTTCTTTGCTTTCCTCCGAGGAGCACTTTGTCTAAACAAAGTGAAAAATCCTTGAAATAAAATGGCGAATAATTACCCACATCAAGGAAGGTGAATAATGGAGGTTATGTTTTCACCCCTGTCTGTTCGTTTGTTTGTATGTTTGTTTGTTTTTTGTCTGTGAAAAAGACATCTCAAAACGTTGTGGACGGATTCGGACGAAATTTGGTGCAGATGTAGCACGTGTGACACCGACGAAATATTTAGATTTTGGAGAAGGTCCGGATCCGGATCCAGCAGGTAAATTATTTAAAGAAATTCTTCACCATTGGGAAATTGAGCCAAAAACAACATATATGGCAGGATATCTCAAAAAGTTAGGGACGGCTTTGCACAAAACTTGGTGGAGAGATTGCGTGTCTGACAAGGTAAAAGTGATTCAGATTGGGTGATGGCTCAAATCCGTATCCGGATCAGAGAACCCTAAAAGTGATTGTCCACCGTTGGCAAATTCGGCCAAAAACAACATACAGCAGGATATCTCAAAAAATTGTGGACGGATTCGGACGAACCTTGACAGAGAAGTACCAGATGCCACAAGGACGAAATGATTAGATTTTGATGAAGATCCGGATTCGGATCCGGACCAGATAATTTTTAAAGTGATTCTTCACCATTGGGAAATTGGGCCAAAAACAATATATTGTGGGATAACTCTAAGCTTTGTGGACGGATTTGGACGAAATTTTGCAGAGGTGTAGCGTATGTCACATGGACGAAATGATTACATTTTCGTGAAGATCCGTATTCGGATGCGGCGACTAAAATGTTTTCAGTGATTCTTCACCATTGGGAGCTCGGACCAAAAACGATACATAGAATGACATCTCAAAACGTTGTGGACGGTTTTGGACAAAATTTGGTGGACCGGTTGGATGTCTCACAAGGACACAATGATTCGATTTTGGTGAAGATCTGAATGTGCATTCGGATCTGAGAATTCTTTCTTTTTTATACGTGATTCTTCAGGAGATGGGGCCAAAAACAATACATTGCGGGATATCTCAAATAGTTATTGACGGATTTGGACGACACTTGGTGGAAAGGTTGTGTGTGTGACAAGGAAGATTGGGTTCGATTTTGGGGAATATCTGAACATGGATTCGGACATGAGATTTTTTGAAAAAAAGTGATTCTTCACCATTGAGTGATGTGGCCCACCAGGCGGAGGGATGCTCTATACTGAGTGTCGTTCCAGTTTTTACCTTCAACAGTTTTGGTGATTGTTTTGTCACAAAATCCAGAAATACATGATCAGGACATCAATTATTTGCACAATAACATTGTGGGGAAATTGAACAAATCTGACAATCGAGGAAAATGCTTTTTTCAAACGAAACACTTTTTCTGAGCAATCCATTTGTTCATTCTGGAAAATGTCAGAGAAGGTATTCAGTCACTGACTCAGGCATGAAAAAGATGATGATCTGTGAAGTTGTCTTGGTGCAGGTGAAGAAAACTGAACAAACATCAAATCTTGAGAATCTGTTATTCAAAAACAAAATTGTCCCCATTTAAAAATTATGAACTCTCCCCGTCGGGGAATCGAACCCCGGTCATTTGCGTGACAGGCAGGAATACTCACCACTATACTAACGAGGATGACACACAAACCTAGGTTCTTTGCTTTCCTCCGAGGAGTGCTTTGTCTAAACAAAGTGAAAAAACCTTGATATAAAATGGCGAATAATTACCCACATCAAGGAAGGTGAATAATGGAGGTTTTGGTTTCACCCCTGTCTGTTAGTTTGTTTGTTTGCGTGTTTGTTATCTTGCCAAAACGAAGTTTTTGCAAGATGTATTAGTCAGCTTGTATGTTTGTCTGTTTGTTTGTGGTTAATCATTTTTTTTTCACGTTTAGATCACTCTGTAGACCACAGTTATTATTGGAAACTCCTATTATTTCGCATATCAGAGTCCTATAGAGATACCCTTCAGCACACAAAATTTTGAAGGTCAAGGTCAAAGGTCAAGGTCACTTTGCGGTCAATCATGGAGGTCGACGAAACCCTTATTTTTTGAGTAACTTTGATCGGATCGTCTCCAAACTTCATGGGAATCTAGTATATGGTCCGGCGCTCAGCTGATTAGTTTTTGGTGGCGATCGGCCTTGACCTTCATGGTTAGCGCTGGAGGTCGAAAATTATTGACCCCAAGGTCAAATTTTGAAATCGTAGGTACCATATCGAGTAATACCTCATATGAATGCCCTTGATGAGTGCTTCCCAGATCTGTAAACAGTTTGACGCTATGACGTCATTTGATGACGTCATGACGAAAAAACGGAATTTTCACATTTTGGCAAGATACGGTTCACCCTGTGGGTGACATATGTTTTATTTGTTTGTTTGCTTGATTGTTTTTTGTCTGTGAAAAAGATATCTCAAAAAGTTGTGGACGGATTCGGACGAAATTTGGTGCAGATGCAGCACGTGTGACGCCGACGAAATATTTAGATTTTGGAGAAGGTCCGGATCCGGATCCAGCTGGAAGATTATTTCAAGAAATTCTTCACCATTGGGAAATTGGGCCAAAAACAATATATAGCGGGATAACTCAAAGCTTTGTGGACGGATTTGGACGAAATTTGGCAGAGATGTAGCGGATGTCACAATGAAAAATTTATTAGATTTTGGTGAAGATCCGGATTCGGATGTGGCTTCCAAAATGTTTTCAGTGATTCTTCACCATTGGGCGCTTCGACCAAAAACGATACATAGAAGGACATCTCAAAAAGTTGTGGACGGTTTTGGACAAAATTTGGTGGACCGGTTGGATGTCTCACAGGGACACAATGATTCGATTTTGGTGAAGATCTGAATGTGCATTCGGATCTGAGAATTATTTCTTTTTTATACGTGATTCTTCAGGAGATGGGGCCAAAAACAATACATTGCGGGATATCTCAAAAAGTTATTGACGGATTTGGACGACACTTGGTGGAAAGGTTGTGTGTGTGACAAGGAAGATTGGATTCTATTTTTGGGAATATCTGAACATGGATTCGGACATGAGATTTTTTTTTGTAAGTGGTTCTTCACCATTGAGTGATGTGGCCCACCAGGCGGAGGGATGCTCTATACTGAGTGTCGTTCCAGTTTTTCCAAGTTTTTACCTTCAACAGTTTTGGTGATTGTTTTGTCACAAAATCCAGAAATACATGATCAGGGCATCAATTATTTGCACAATAACATTTTGGGGAAATTGAACAACTCTGACAATCGAGGAAAATGCTTTTTCAAACGAAACACTTTTTCTGAGCAATCCATTTGTTCATTCTGAAAATGTCGGAGAAGGTATTCAATCACTGACTCAGGCATGAAAAAGATGATGATCTGTGAAGTTGTCTTGGTGCAGGTGAAGAAAACTGAACAAACATCAAATCTTGAGAATCTGTTATTCAAAAATAAAATTGTCCACATTTAAAAATTATGAATTCTCCCCGTCGGGGAATCGACCCCCGGTCACCTGCGTGACAGGCAGGAATACTCACCACTATACTAACGAGGATGACACACAAACCTAGGTTCTTTGCTTTCCTCCGAGGAGTACTTTGTCTAAACAAAGTGAAAAAACCTTGATATAAAATGGCGAATAATAGTGTAGCAGCATAGCAAACCTGTTGTGCATTTTGTGATACAAGCACCAAATTTGGCACAAATGTACATTAATATGTTGCGAACATTTTCAGATATTGGGCCACTTGAAATTCCGTAATTTTTTTTTTCAAATTTTTTCACATTTCGTAATTTCAAATTTTTCGGGTGACACCGTCACAATTTCGGTCTTCGAGGCCGGCCGATATAGTGGGGCGGCTTAGCCCAAATATTCAAAAGAATTGTGCATTTTGTGATACAAGCACCAAATTTGGCACAAATGTACATTAATATGTTGCGAACATTGTGTGGTCAGCAATGAAGACGAGAGTCTGAATTACATGTATGCAAAAGACCTTGTGAACCAGTGAAGCAAATACACGGGTAAGCATGAATTAAATCTAGGGCATGATATAATTTCCATGATGTTTACCTCTGCACTCAATGGTGGAAGGAGGTAATGTTTTGATCCCAGCTTGTCTGTATGTCTGTTAGTCCACAAAATTCCAGACAAAGCTTGTAGTAGTGGTAGTTGTAGTGGTAGTGGTGATAACAGAAATTGTTATATAGAACTGAACTTATATTATTATTATATGCAGAAAATAACTTCATTTCTATATGCCCTGCAGTGGACAGGTTAATTGGTTTATGCACTGAAGGGGTCACCCTGGTGTGCACTGCTGTGTTCTGCCTCACTGAGTTGTTCAGGTATGATGTACTCAGCACAAGCTTCCGGTCGGCACGGAGGTGGGGGTGCGGGGCCTGTCACGGAACGTCAAAACAAACGGCCTGCCGGGGCCGCCCAAAAGTCGGGCGTGAGGGGCGCGTCCACTAATGGAACGCCTCTCGCTTCCCAGATCGAGGGCCACGTGGTCAGGAGAACCTCGTCCCTTCCGGTCACACTTTGCCTATCGGCCGGCCTCGAAGACCGAAATTGTGACGGTGTCACCCGAAAAATTTGAAATTACGAAATTTGAAAAAATTTGAAAAAAAAAATTACGGAATTTCAAGTGGCCCAATATCTGAAAATGTTCGCAACATATTAATGTACATTTGTGCCAAATTTGGTGATTGTTTCACAAAATGCACAATTCTTTTGAATATTTGGGCTAAGCCGCCCCACTATAATTACCCACATCAAGGAAGGTGAATAATGGAGGTTTTGGTTTCACCCCTGTCTGTTAGTTTGTTTGTTTCCTTGTTTGTTTTTTGTCTGTCAAAAAGATATCTCAAAAAGTTGTGGACGGATTCGGACGAAATTTGGTGCAGATGCAGCACGTGTGACGCCGACGAAATATTTAGATTTTGGAGAAGGTCCGGATCCGGATCCAGCTGGAAGAGTATTTAAAGAAATTCTTCACCATTGGGAAATTGAGCTAAAAACAACATATATGGCAGGATATCTCAAAAAGTTGTGGACGGATTCGGACGAAATTTGGTGGAGAGGTGATGTGTCTGATCAAGGAAAAGTGATTCAGATTGTGTGACGATTCAAATCCGAATCCGGATCAGAGAACCCTAAAAGTGATTCTTCACCGTTGGTAAATTCGGCCAAAAACAATATACAGCAGGATATCTCAAAAAGTTGTGGACGGATTCGGACGAACCTTGACAGAGAAGTACCAGATGTCACAAGGACGAAATGATTAGATTTTGGTGAAGATCCGGATTCGGATCCAGACCAGAGAATTTTTCAAGTGATTCTTCACCATTGGGAAATTGGGCCAAAAACAATATATAGCGGGCTAACTCAAAGCTTTGTGGACGGATTTGGACGAAATTTGGCAGAGGTGTAGCGTATGTCACATGGACGAAATGATTACATTTTCGTGAAGATCCGTATTCGGATGCGGCGAGTAAAATGTTTTAAGTGATTCTTCACCATTGGGTGATGGGACAAAAAACGATACACAGCAGTATATCTCAAAAAGTTATTGACGGATTCGGGCGAAACTTGGTGGGCAGGTTGGATGTCTCACAAGGACACAAAGATTCTATTTTAGTGAAGATCTGAATGTGCATTCGGATCTGATAATTATTTCTTTTTTATACGTGATTCTTCAGGAGATGGGGCCAAAAACAATACATTGCAGGATATCTCAAAAAAAAAATTGACGGATTTGGACGACACTTGGTGGAAAGGTTGTGTGTGTGACAAGGAAGATTGGATTCGATTTTGGGGAATATCTGAACATGGATTCGGACATGAGATTTTTTTTAAAAAAGTGGTTCTTCACCATTGAGTGATGTGGCCCACCAGGCGGAGGTGTGCTCTCCTCTGAGTGTCGTTCCAGTTTTTCCAAGATTATACCTTCAACTGTTTTGGTGATTGGTTCATCACAAAATCCAGAAATACGTCATCAGGACATCAATTATTTGCACAATAACATTTTGGGGAAATTGAACAACTCTGACAATCGAGGAAAATGCTTTTTTCAAACGAAACACTTTTTCTGAGCAATCCATTTGTTCATTCTGGAAAATGTTGGAGAAGGTATTCAGTCACTGACTCAGGCATGAAAAAGATGATGATCTGTGAAGTTGTCTTGGTGCAGGTGAAGAAAACTGAACAAACATCAAATCTTGAGAATCTGTTATTCAAAAATAAAATTGTCCCCATTTAAGGATTATGAACTCTCCCCGTCGGGGAATCGAACCCCGGTCACCTGCGTGACAGGCAGGAATACTCACCACTATACTAACGAGGATGACACACAAATCTAGGTTCTTTGCTTTCCTCCAAGGTGTACTTTGTCTGAACAAAGTGAAAACTCCTTGAAATAAAATGGCGAATAATTACCCACATCAAGGAAGGTGAATAATGGAGGTTATGTTTTCACCCCTGTCTGTTCGTTTGTTTGTATGTTTGTTTGCTTGTTTGTTTGTTTGTTTGTTTGTTTGCTGGTTTGTTTGTTTTTTGTCTGTGAAAAAGACATCTCAAAAAGTTGTGGACGGATTCGGACGAAATTTGGTGCAGATGCAGCACGTGTGACACCGACGAAATATTTAGATTTTGGAGAAGGTCCGGATCCGGATCCAGCTGGAAGATTATTTGAAGAAATTCTTCACCATTGGGAAATTTGGCCAAAAACAATATATAGCGGGATAACTCAAAGCTTTGTGGACGGATTTGGACGAAATTTGGCAGAGATGTCGCGGATGTCACAATGAAAAATTTATTAGATTTTGGTGAAGATCCGGATTCGGATGTGGCTACTAAAATGTTTTCAGTGATTCTTCACCATTGGACTTCACCTTCATTGGAAATGCTCGGACCAAAAACGATACATAGAAGGACATCTCAAAAAGTTGTGGACGGTTTTGGACAAAAGTGGGTGGACCGGTTGGATGTCTCACAAGGACACAATGATTCGATTTTGGTGAAGATCTGAATGTGGATTCGGATCTGAGAATTATTTCTTTTTTATACGTGATTCTTCACCATTGGGAGATGGGGCCAAAAACAATACATTGCGGGATATCTCAAAAAGTTATTGACGGATTTGGAAGACACTTGGCGGAAAGGTTGTGTATGTGACAGGGACGATTGCATTCGATTTTGCTGAATATCTGAACATGGATTCGGACATGAGATTTTTTTTTTTAAGTGGTTCTTCACCATTGAGTGATGTGGCCGACGAGGCGGAGGTATGCTCTCTTCTGAGTGTCGTTCCAGTTTTTCCAAGATTATACCTTCAACAGTTTCGGTGATTGCTTCATCACAAAATCCAGAAATACATGATCAGGGCATCAATTATTTGCACAATAACAGTGTGGGGAAATTGAACAACTCTGACAATGGAGGAAATGCTTTTTTCAAACGAAACACTTTTTCTGAGCAATCCATTTGTTCATTCTGGAAAATGTCGGAGAAGGTATTCAGTCACTGACTCAGGCATTAAAAAGATGATGATCTGTGAAGTTGTCTTGGTGCAGGTGAAGAAAACTGAACAAACATCAAATCTTGAGAATCTGTTATTCAAAAATAAAATTGTCCGCATTTAAGGATTATGAACTCTCCCCGTCGGGGAATCGAATCCCGGTCACCTGCGTGACAGGCAGGAATACTCACCACTATACTAACGAGGATGACACACAAACCTAGGTTCTTTGCTTTCCTCCAAGGAGTACTTTGTCTAAACAAAGTGAAAAATCCTTGAAATAAAATGGCGAATAATTACCCACATCAAGGAAGGTGAATAATGGAGGTTATGTTTTCACCCCTGTCTGTTCGTTTGTTTGTATGTTTGTTTGTTTTTTGTCTGTGAAAAAGACATCTCAAAACGTTGTGGACGGATTCGGACGAAATTTGGTGCAGATGTAGCACGTGTGACACCGACGAAATATTTAGATTTTGGAGAAGGTCCGGATCCGGATCCAGCAGGTAGATTATTTAAAGAAATTCTTCACCATTGGGAAATTGAGCCAAAAACAACATATATGGCAGGATATCTCAAAAAGTTAGGGACGGCTTTGCACAAAACTTGGTGGAGAGATTGCGTGTCTGACAAGGTAAAAGTGATTCAGATTGGGTGATGGCTCAAATCCGGATCCGGATCAGAGAACCCTAAAAGTGATTGTCCACCGTTGGCAAATTCGGCCAAAAACAACATACAGCAGGATATCTCAAAAAATTGTGGACGGATTCGGACGAACCTTGACAGAGAAGTACCAGATGCCACAAGGACGAAATGATTAGATTTTGGTGAAGATCCGGATTCGGATCCGGACCAGATAATTTTTAAAGTGATTCTTCACCATTGGGAAATTGGGCCAAAAACAATATATTGTGGGATAACTCTAAGCTTTGTGGACGGATTTGGACGAAATTTTGCAGAGGTGTAGCGTATGTCACATGGACGAAATGATTACATTTTCGTGAAGATCCGTATTCGGATGCGGCGACTAAAATGTTTTCAGTGATTCTTCACCATTGGGAGCTCGGACCAAAAACAATACATAGAATGACATCTCAAAACGTTGTGGACTGTTTTGGACAAAATTTGGTGGACCGGTTGGATGTCTCACAAGGACACAATGATTCGATTTTGGTGAAGATCTGAATGTGCATTCGGATCTGATAATTCTTTCTTTTTTATACGTGATTCTTCAGGAGATGGGGCCAAAAACAATACATTGCGGGATATCTCAAATAGTTATTGATGGATTTGGACGACACTTGGTGGAAAGGTTGTGTGTGTGACAAGGAAGATTGGGTTCGATTTTGGGGAATATCTGAACATGGATTCGGACATGAGATTTTTTGAAAAAAAGTGATTCTTCACCATTGAGTGATGTGGCCCACCAGGCGGAGGTATGCTCTATACTGAGTGTCGTTCCAGTTTTTACCTTCAACAGTTTTGGTGATTGTTTTGTCACAAAATCCAGAAATACATGATCAGGACATCAATTATTTGCACAATAACATTGTGGGGAAATTGAACAAATCTGACAATCGAGGAAAATGCTTTTTTCAAACGAAACACTTTTTCTGAGCAATCCATTTGTTCATTCTGGAAAATGTCGGAGAAGGTATTCAGTCACTGACTCAGGCATGAAAAAGATGATGATCTGTGAAGTTGTCTTGGTGCAGGAGAAGAAAGCTGAACAAACATCAAATCTTGAGAATCTGTTATTCAAAAATAAAATTGTCCCCATTTAAAAATTATGAGGTCTCCCCGTCGGGGAATGGAGCCCTGGTCACCTGCGTGACAGGCAGGAATACTCACCACTATACTAACGAGGATGACACACAAACCTAGTTCCTTTGTTTTCCCCCAAGGAGCACTTTGTCTGAACAAAGTGAAAAATCCTTGAAATAAAATGGCGAATAATTACCCACATCAAGGAGGGTGAATAATGGAGGTTATGTTTTCACCTCTGTCTGTTCGTTTGTTTGAATGTTTGTTTGCTTGTTTGTTTGTTTTTTGTCTGTGAAAAAGACATCTCAAAAAGTTGTGGACGGATTCGGTGCAGATGCAGCACATGTGACACCGACGAAATATTTAGATTTTGGAGAAGGTCCGGATCCGGATCCAGCTGGAAGATTATTTAAAGAAATTCTTCACCATTGGGAAATTGGGCCAAAAACAATATATAGCGGGATAACTCAAAGCTTTGTGGACGGATTTGGACGAAATTTGGCAGAGATGTTGCGGATGTCACAATGAAAAATTGATTAGATTTTGGTGAAGATCCGGATTCGGATGTGCCTACTAAAATGTTTTCAGTGATTCTTCACCATTGGGAGCTCGGACCAAAAACGATACATAGAAGGACATCTCAAAAAGTTGTGGACGGTTTTGGACAAAATTTGGTGAACCGGTTCGATGTCTCACAGGGACACAATGCTTCTATTTTAGTGATGATCTGAATGTGCATTCGGATCTGAGAATTATTTCTTTTTTATACGTGATTCTTCAGGAGACGGGGCCAAAAACAATACATTGCGGGATATCTCAAAAAGTTATCGACGCATTTGGACGACACTTGGTGGAAAGGTTGTGTGTGTGACAAGGAAGATTGGATTCGATTTTGGGGAATATCTGAACATGGATTCGGACATGAGATTAAAAAAAAAAAGTGATTCTTCACCATTGAGAGATGTGGCCCTCCAGGAGGAGGTATGCTCTATACTGAGTGTCGTTCCAATTTTTCAAAGTTTTTACCTTCAACAGTTTTGGTGATTCTTTTGTCACAAAATCCAGAAATACATGATCAGGACATCAATTATCTGCACAATAACATTGTGGGGAAATTGAACAAATCTGACAATCGAGGAAAATGCTTTTTTCAAACGAAACACTTTTTCTGAGCAATCCATTTGTTCATTCTGGAAAATGTCAGAGAAGGTATTCAGTCACTGACTCAGGCATGAAAAAGATGATGATCTGTGAAGTTGTCTTGGTGCAGGTGAAGGAAACTGAACAAACATCAAATCTTGAGAATCTGTTATTCAAAAATAAAATTGTCCCCATTTAAAAATTATGAATTCTCCCCGTCGGGGAATCAAACCCCGGTCACCTGCGTGACAGGCAGGAATACTCACCACTATACTAACGAGGATGACACATAAACTAGGGTTCTTTGCTTTCCTCCGAGGAGCACTTTGTCTAAACAAAGTGAAAAAACCTTTGATATAAAATGGCGAATAATTACCCACATCAAGGAAGGTGAATAATGGAGGTTTTGGTTTCACCCCTGTCTGTTAGTTTGTTTGTTTGCTTGTTTGTTTTTTGTCTGTGAAAAAGATATCTCAAAAAGTTGTGGACGGATTCGGACGAAATTTGGTGCAGATGCAGCACGTGTGACGCCGACGAAATATTTAGATTTTGGAGAAGGTCCGGATCCGGATCCAGCTGGAAGATTATTTAAAGAAATTCTTCACCATTGGGAAATTGGGCCAAAAACAATATATAGCGGGATAACTCAAAGCTTTGTGGACGGATTTGGACGAAATTTGGCAGTGATGTCGCGGATGTCACAATGAAAAATTGATTAGATTTTGGTGAAGATCCGGATTCGGATGTGGCTACTAAAATGTTTTCAGTGATTCTTCACCATTGGGAGATCGGACCAAAAACGATACATAGAAGGACATCTCAAAAAGTTGTGGACGGTTTTGGACAAAATTTGGTGGACCGGTTCGATGTCTCACAGGGACACAATGCTTCTATTTTAGTGATGATCTGAATGTGCATTCGGATCTGATAATTATTTCTTTTTTATACGTGATTCTTCAGGAGATGGGGCCAAAAACAATACATTGCGGGATATCTCAAAAAGTTATTGACGGATTTGGACGACACTTGGTGGAAAGGTTGTGTGTGTGACAAGGAAGATTGGATTCGATTTTGGGGAATATCTGAACATGGATTCGGACATGAGATTTTTTTTTTAAAGTGATTCTTCACAATTGAGTGATGTGGCCCACCAGCCGGAGGTGTGCTCTCCTCTGAGTGTCGTTCCAGTTTTTCCAAGATTATACCTTCAACTGTTTTGGTGATTGGTTCATCACAAAATCCAGAAATACATGATCAGGACATCAATTATTTGCACAATAACATTTTGGGGAAATTGAACAACTCTGACAATCGAGGAAAATGCTTTTTTCAAACGAAACACTTTTTCTGAGCAATCCATTTGTTCATTCTGGAAAATGTCGGAGAAGGTATTCAGTCACTGACTCAGGCATTAAAAAGATGATGATCTGTGAAGTTGTCTTGGTGCAGGTGAAGAAAACTGAACAAACATCAAATCTTGAGAATCTGTTATTCAAAAATAAAATTGTCCGCATTTAAGGATTATGAACTCTCCCCGTCGGGGAATCGAATCCCGGTCACCTGCGTGACAGGCAGGAATACTCACCACTATACTAACGAGGATGACACACAAACCTAGGTTCTTTGCTTTCCTCCAAGGAGTACTTTGTCTAAACAAAGTGAAAAATCCTTGAAATAAAATGGCGAATAATTACCCACATCAAGGAAGGTGAATAATGGAGGTTATGTTTTCACCCCTGTCTGTTCGTTTGTTTGTATGTTTGTTTGTTTTTTGTCTGTGAAAAAGACATCTCAAAACGTTGTGGACGGATTCGGACGAAATTTGGTGCAGATGTAGCACGTGTGACACCGACGAAATATTTAGATTTTGGAGAAGGTCCGGATCCGGATCCAGCAGGTAGATTATTTAAAGAAATTCTTCACCATTGGGAAATTGAGCCAAAAACAACATATATGGCAGGATATCTCAAAAAGTTAGGGACGGCTTTGCACAAAACTTGGTGGAGAGATTGCGTGTCTGACAAGGTAAAAGTGATTCAGATTGGGTGATGGCTCAAATCCGGATCCGGATCAGAGAACCCTAAAAGTGATTGTCCACCGTTGGCAAATTCGGCCAAAAACAACATACAGCAGGATATCTCAAAAAATTGTGGACGGATTCGGACGAACCTTGACAGAGAAGTACCAGATGCCACAAGGACGAAATGATTAGATTTTGGTGAAGATCCGGATTCGGATCCGGACCAGATAATTTTTAAAGTGATTCTTCACCATTGGGAAATTGGGCCAAAAACAATATATTGTGGGATAACTCTAAGCTTTGTGGACGGATTTGGACGAAATTTTGCAGAGGTGTAGCGTATGTCACATGGACGAAATGATTACATTTTCGTGAAGATCCGTATTCGGATGCGGCGACTAAAATGTTTTCAGTGATTCTTCACCATTGGGAGCTCGGACCAAAAACAATACATAGAATGACATCTCAAAACGTTGTGGACTGTTTTGGACAAAATTTGGTGGACCGGTTGGATGTCTCACAAGGACACAATGATTCGATTTTGGTGAAGATCTGAATGTGCATTCGGATCTGATAATTCTTTCTTTTTTATACGTGATTCTTCAGGAGATGGGGCCAAAAACAATACATTGCGGGATATCTCAAATAGTTATTGATGGATTTGGACGACACTTGGTGGAAAGGTTGTGTGTGTGACAAGGAAGATTGGGTTCGATTTTGGGGAATATCTGAACATGGATTCGGACATGAGATTTTTTGAAAAAAAGTGATTCTTCACCATTGAGTGATGTGGCCCACCAGGCGGAGGTATGCTCTATACTGAGTGTCGTTCCAGTTTTTACCTTCAACAGTTTTGGTGATTGTTTTGTCACAAAATCCAGAAATACATGATCAGGACATCAATTATTTGCACAATAACATTGTGGGGAAATTGAACAAATCTGACAATCGAGGAAAATGCTTTTTTCAAACGAAACACTTTTTCTGAGCAATCCATTTGTTCATTCTGGAAAATGTCGGAGAAGGTATTCAGTCACTGACTCAGGCATGAAAAAGATGATGATCTGTGAAGTTGTCTTGGTGCAGGAGAAGAAAGCTGAACAAACATCAAATCTTGAGAATCTGTTATTCAAAAATAAAATTGTCCCCATTTAAAAATTATGAGGTCTCCCCGTCGGGGAATGGAGCCCTGGTCACCTGCGTGACAGGCAGGAATACTCACCACTATACTAACGAGGATGACACACAAACCTAGTTCCTTTGTTTTCCCCCAAGGAGCACTTTGTCTGAACAAAGTGAAAAATCCTTGAAATAAAATGGCGAATAATTACCCACATCAAGGAGGGTGAATAATGGAGGTTATGTTTTCACCTCTGTCTGTTCGTTTGTTTGAATGTTTGTTTGCTTGTTTGTTTGTTTTTTGTCTGTGAAAAAGACATCTCAAAAAGTTGTGGACGGATTCGGTGCAGATGCTGCACATGTGACACCGACGAAATATTTAGATTTTGGAGAAGGTCCGGATCCGGATCCAGCTGGAAGATTATTTAAAGAAATTCTTCACCATTGGGAAATTGGGCCAAAAACAATATATAGCGGGATAACTCAAAGCTTTGTGGACGGATTTGGACGAAATTTGGCAGAGATGTTGCGGATGTCACAATGAAAAATTGATTAGATTTTGGTGAAGATCCGGATTCGGATGTGCCTACTAAAATGTTTTCAGTGATTCTTCACCATTGGGAGCTCGGACCAAAAACGATACATAGAAGGACATCTCAAAAAGTTGTGGACGGTTTTGGACAAAATTTGGTGAACCGGTTCGATGTCTCACAGGGACACAATGCTTCTATTTTAGTGATGATCTGAATGTGCATTCGGATCTGAGAATTATTTCTTTTTTATACGTGATTCTTCAGGAGACGGGGCCAAAAACAATACATTGCGGGATATCTCAAAAAGTTATCGACGCATTTGGACGACACTTGGTGGAAAGGTTGTGTGTGTGACAAGGAAGATTGGATTCGATTTTGGGGAATATCTGAACATGGATTCGGACATGAGATTAAAAAAAAAAAGTGATTCTTCACCATTGAGAGATGTGGCCCTCCAGGAGGAGGTATGCTCTATACTGAGTGTCGTTCCAATTTTTCAAAGTTTTTACCTTCAACAGTTTTGGTGATTCTTTTGTCACAAAATCCAGAAATACATGATCAGGACATCAATTATCTGCACAATAACATTGTGGGGAAATTGAACAAATCTGACAATCGAGGAAAATGCTTTTTTCAAACGAAACACTTTTTCTGAGCAATCCATTTGTTCATTCTGGAAAATGTCAGAGAAGGTATTCAGTCACTGACTCAGGCATGAAAAAGATGATGATCTGTGAAGTTGTCTTGGTGCAGGTGAAGGAAACTGAACAAACATCAAATCTTGAGAATCTGTTATTCAAAAATAAAATTGTCCCCATTTAAAAATTATGAATTCTCCCCGTCGGGGAATCAAACCCCGGTCACCTGCGTGACAGGCAGGAATACTCACCACTATACTAACGAGGATGACACATAAACTAGGGTTCTTTGCTTTCCTCCGAGGAGCACTTTGTCTAAACAAAGTGAAAAAACCTTTGATATAAAATGGCGAATAATTACCCACATCAAGGAAGGTGAATAATGGAGGTTTTGGTTTCACCCCTGTCTGTTAGTTTGTTTGTTTGCTTGTTTGTTTTTTGTCTGTGAAAAAGATATCTCAAAAAGTTGTGGACGGATTCGGACGAAATTTGGTGCAGATGCAGCACGTGTGACGCCGACGAAATATTTAGATTTTGGAGAAGGTCCGGATCCGGATCCAGCTGGAAGATTATTTAAAGAAATTCTTCACCATTGGGAAATTGGGCCAAAAACAATATATAGCGGGATAACTCAAAGCTTTGTGGACGGATTTGGACGAAATTTGGCAGAGATGTCGCGGATGTCACAATGAAAAATTGATTAGATTTTGGTGAAGATCCGGATTCGGATGTGGCTACTAAAATGTTTTCAGTGATTCTTCACCATTGGGAGATCGGACCAAAAACGATACATAGAAGGACATCTCAAAAAGTTGTGGACGGTTTTGGACAAAATTTGGTGGACCGGTTCGATGTCTCACAGGGACACAATGCTTCTATTTTAGTGATGATCTGAATGTGCATTCGGATCTGATAATTATTTCTTTTTTATACGTGATTCTTCAGGAGATGGGGCCAAAAACAATACATTGCGGGATATCTCAAAAAGTTATTGACGGATTTGGACGACACTTGGTGGAAAGGTTGTGTGTGTGACAAGGAAGATTGGATTCGATTTTGGGGAATATCTGAACATGGATTCGGACATGAGATTTTTTTTTTAAAGTGATTCTTCACAATTGAGTGATGTGGCCGACGAGGCGGAGGTATGCTCTATACTGAGTGTCGTTCCAGTTTTTCCAAGTTTTTACCTTCAACAGTTTTGGTGATTGGTTCATCACAAAATCCAGAAATACGTCATCAGGACATCAATTATCTGCACAATAACATTGTGGGGAAATTGAACAAATCTGACAATCGAGGAAAATGCTTTTTTCAAACGAAACACTTTTTCTGAGCAATCCATTTGTTCATTCTGGAAAATGTCGGAGAAGGTATTCAGTCACTGACTCAGGCATGAAAAAGATGATGATCTGTGAAGTTGTCTTGGTGCAGGTGAAGAAAACTGAACAAACATCAAATGTTGAGAATCTGTTATTCAAAAATAAAATTGTCCCCATTTAAAAATTATGAATTCTCCCCGTCGAGGAATCGAACCCCGGTCACCTGCGTGACAGGCAGGAATACTCACCACTATACTAACGAGGATGACACACAGACCTAGGTTCTTTGCTTTCCTCCGAGGAGTCCTTTGTCTAAACAAAGTGAAAAAACCTTGATATAAAATGGCGAATAATTACCCACATCAAGGAAGGTGAATAATGGAGGTTTTGGTTTCACCCCTGTCTGTTCGTTTGTTTGTTTGCTTGTTTTTTGTCTGTGAAAAAGACATCTCAAAAAGTTGTGGACGGTTTTGGACAAAATCTGGTGGACCGGTTGGATGTCTCACAAGGACACAATGATTCGATTTTGGTGAAGATCTGAATGTGGATTCGGATCTGAGCATTATTTCTTTTTTATACGTGAATCTTCACCATTGGGAAATTGAGCCAAAAACAACATATATGGCAGGATATCTCAAAAAGTTCGGGACGGCTTTGAACAAAACGTGGTGGAGAGGTTGCGTGTCTGACAAGGAAAAGTGATTCAGATTGGGTGACTGATTCAAATCCGGATCCGGATCAGAGAACCCTAAAAGTGATTCTTCACCGTTTGGTAAATTCGGCCAAAAACAATATACAGCAGGATATCTCAAAAAGTTGTGTACGGATTCGGACGAACCTTGACAGAGAAGTACCAGATGTCACAAGGACGAAATGATTACATTTTGGTGAAGATCTGGATTCGGATCCAGACCAGATAATTTTTAAAGTGATTCTTCACCATTGGGAAATTGGGCCAAAAACAATATATAGCAGGATAACTCAAAGCTTTGTGGACGGATTTGGACGAAATTTGGCAGAGGTGTAGCGTATGTCACATGGACGAAATGATTACATTTTCGTGAAGATCCGTATTCGGATGCGGCGACGAAAATGTTTTAAGTGATTCTTCACCATTGGGTGATGGGACAAAAAACGATACACAGCAGTACATCTCAAAAAGTTATTGACGGATTTGGGCGAAACTTGGTGGGCAGGTTGGATGTCTCACAAGGACACAAAGATTCTATTTTAGTGAAGATCTGAACGTGCATTCGGATCTGATAATTATTTCTTTTTTATACGTGATTCTTCAGGAGATGGGGCCAAAAACAATACATTGCGGGATATCTCAAAAAGATATTGACGGATTTGGACGACACTTGGCGGAAAGGTTGTGTGTGTGACAAGGAAGATTGGATTCGATTTTGCTGAATATCTGAACATGGATTCGGACATGAGATTTTTTTTTTTTTTAAAGGGATTCTTCACCATTGAGTGATGTGGCCCACCAGGCGGACGCATGCTCGATACTGAGTGTCGTTCCAGTTTTTCCAAGTTTTTCCCCCTAACAGTTTTGGTGATTGTTTTGTCCCAAAATCCAGAAAGACATGATCAGGGCATCAATTATCTGCACAATAACATTGTGGGGAAATTGAACAAATCTGACAATCGAGGAAAATGCTTTTTTCAAACGAAACACTTTTTCTGAGCAATCCATTTGTTCATTCTGGAAAATGTCGGAGAAGGTATTCAGTCACTGACTCAGGCATGAAAAAGATGATGATCTGTGAAGTTGTCTTGGTGCAGGTGAAGAAAACTGAACAAACATCAAATTTTGAGAATCTGTTATTCAAAAATAAAATTGTCCCCATTTAAAAATTATGAACTCTCCCCGTCGGGGAATCGAACCCCGGTCACCTGCGTGACAGGCAGGAACACTCACCACTATACTAACGAGGATGACACATAAACTAGGGTTCTTTGCTTTCCTCCAAGGAGTATGTTTGGATGTTTGGACGAATTGTTTGGATTTTGGAGAAGGTCCGGATCCGGATCCAGCTGGTAGATTATTTAAAGGAATTCTTCTACATTGGGAAATTGGGCCAAAAACAACAAACATGGCAGGATATCTCAAAAAGTTAGGGACGGCTTTGTACGAAACTTGGTGGAGAGGTTGCCTTTCTGACAAGGAAGAGTGATTCAATTTTGGTGATGATTCAAATGCGGATCCGGATCAGATAATTTTTAAAGTGATTCTTCACCATTGGGCTATTGGGCTAAAAACAATATATAGCGTGATATCTCAAAGCTTTGTGGACGGATTTGGACGAAATTTGGCAGAGATGTAGCGTATGTCACAAGGACGAAATGATTAGATTTTGGTGAAGATCCGGATTCGGATGCGGCTACTAAAATGTTTTAAGTGATTCTTCACCATTGGGATATTGGATCAAAAACGATGCATAACATGATATCTCAAAAAGTTGTGTACGGATTTGGACGAAAGTTGGTGGGCCGGTTGGATATCTCACAAGGACACAAAGATTCGATTTTGGTGAAGATCTGAATATGGATTCGGATACGAGAATTATTTATTTTTTATAAGTCATTCTTCACCATTGGGAGAGGGCCGAAAACGATACTGATATGTCGTGGGGGTAGAGGAATATCTAGATCCAGGTAGATCTGCATAGGTAGGTACTCAACTGTCATGATGGGGAATCTCCCTGTAGTAATTTCTGTGTGTAGCCCGAATGTCGGAATAAGTTGTATCTGTGTCCCCGCCACGAGGGGGCGGGCATGCTAATTCGTACAGGGATTATGGGTAAAATTCCCTCGTGTGTCGTTCCCTCTGTGAGCAACCTAGTGTGCCTTTTGGCAACGCACTCCCATAGACACTTAGATAGGCCCTTAGTACACGACGTGAATTAATTCCCCTCCCTTACAATAAAACAAACCGGAAAGACAAGCAGGAAGCGGCCGCGTACAACGCCGGCATGGGCGTCAAACATCGTGCTAACAAGCAAGAGCCACACCCAGGGAGCATGTGATTGGTTGGAGTAAGAATCTGTCCGCTGATTGTTGAAAGGAAGGTGGAAGGAAGCGGCACACTAATTGGCCACCAACCATGGACACCTCGGCCAATCAGTGCGGAAGGCGCAAACACTCGGCCAATCAGTGCGGAAACACTACTTAAAAGCAGGTCGCTTGTTGGAGGACAAGCGCCGGTGACGTCGGAAGGCGCGAAAAGACCACCAAGAAGTGAGGGACTGATTAGGAGATAAAGGGCAGACGTTACACCATGGGTGACAAAACGACTCGCTCGCAGGCATCTCTCTCTCTCTTCGCTCTGGGTTCTGCGCGTGCTATTGGTGCTTGGTGCTCTTGGTGCTTGGAGCGAGGCTTGGTGCTACGAGCCAACGGGACCTCGCGTGCGACCGACGAGCGGGGCGCGCGGGAGGCTTGGGGCCTAGCAGAGTGTGGGCGGGGTGGACGGAGGCCTGCTTCGCACAAGCGCCGGAGCCTGTGCGATTCCTGACAGACACATCCAGCCAAACAGAGAGAGATAAGCTCACATCCACAAACGCACACACAACGGTTTCTTTGATTTAATTCATTCCCATTTGTTTGTATTTGAAATGAAGTGTGGGAGAGCTCCATTAGAGGGGTTTAGTGATTACAGGCGCGTTATTTTCCTGTCCCGCTATTTATTGTAAATAAATCCTTGTAATAATTTCTTTTCTATTCAAAATCCTGTGTTCGTGCGAGTTCATTCCCTGCAGGTTTGGAGCTGCCGGTGAGATCGCGTCAGGTAAGAGCTTTCGCCGCTTCTTCTTCTTCCTTCTCCCTCCCGTGCTGCCGAGTCAAAACCGCAATTGATCGTCGCCTCAATTTAAGTCCGTTTGGGCCATCCGCGAGCCCACGGTATTAACCGAGGGCAATCGCGCGACAATACATTGCGGGACATCTCAAAACGTTATTGACGGATTTGGATGAAACTTGGTGGACAGGTTGTGTGTGTGGCAAGGAAGAAACGATTCGATTTTGGTAAAGATCTGAACATGGATTCGGATATGAGATTTAAAAAAAAAGTGATTCTTCACCATTGAATGATATGGTCCACCAGGCGAAGGTATGCTCTGTACTGAGTGTCGTTCTAGTTTTTCCAAGTTTTTACCTTCAACAGTTTTGGTGATTGCTTCATCACAAATCCAGAAACACATTATCATGACATCAATTATCTGCACAATAACATTTTGGGGAAATTGAACAAATCTGACAATCGAGGAAAATGCTTTTTTCAAACGAAACTCTTTTTCTGAGCAATCCATTTGTTCATTCTGGAAAATGTCGGAGAAGGTATTCAGTCACTGACTCAGGCATTAAAAAGATGATGATCTGTGAAGTTGTCTTGCTGCAGGTGAAGAAAACTGAACAAACATCAAATCTTGAGAATCTGTTATTCAAAAATAAAATTGTCCCCATTTTAAAATTTTGAACTCTCCCCGTCGGGGAATAGAACCCCGGTCACCTGCGTGACAGGCAGGAATACTCACCACTATACTAACGAGGATGACACATAAACTAGGGTTCTTTGCTTTCCCTCCAAGGAGTACCTTCTCTGAACGAACTTTGAAGTCCTTCGTTTCCAAATGACTGATAATCTTTCCAAGTGTTCGTCTTCAATAGTTTTGGTGATTGCGACATCACAAAATACACAAAACATAAGCTTGACATCAAATAACTACACAGCAAGTTTCTGGAAAAATTGAGACAATTACAATCTCATAAAATTTCCTTTTTCAAGAAAACCTTTTTCAGAGTAAATCATGTTGGACAAGGTGGTCAGAGTCTGAGTCCTACGTGAAGTGGGGGGTCATCTGCGAGCTCACCTTGGCGTAGGTGAAGCATATTGAAACAGGTAAAATCTGTGAAAATGTGGAATTCAAGAGTGGAATCTTCAAGAGTGGAATCTTCTGCAATTAAAAGCGAGCCATCCTCTCCATCGGGGAATTGAACCCCAGTTTGTCATGTGACAGGTACGCATTCGAATGAGGATGACGCATAAACAATGGTTCGTCCTTTTCCTCATCAGATTACCTTCTGTAAACGATCTGAAAGATTCTTGATTTCAAAATGAATGAATGACTTTGTGGTGATTATGTCACAGAATCCAACAGAATCGTGAATCCGACCGATATCATCTGAAGAATATTTTTCAGAGGAAATGAGCCACACCCAAGACCTGCTAATATTTCCTTCTGAAAGAAATTATGTGACCAAATAATTCTTCCATTGTGCATTATGTTGAATTTCGTTGTCAGTGACTTCGTCAAACCTGAATACAAGGGTGTAGTTGACCTGTTGCAGGTGAAAGAGTTAAATTGAACAATAAATGTTTTACGCAATTCAAGTCTCGAGTTCAAGAGGCTTAACGGTTTAGGTGGCTTGAGATCTGAGGGTCCCGAGTTTGAGCCTGTCAAACCGTTGAATTAACACCAGGTGGGTTGACCATCACCACCGTCATGGAATTTTTTTCTTTTTCCTGATCTGTGTGCACTCGGAGACAACTTTAAAAATCCAGGATTTTTTTCCAAAGGAAGGATCAGTTTTGCATTCTTTTTCTCATTTCAAGCTATTTTGACTGACAGTCACAGCAATAGCTTCTTTTTTTTTCAATGCACCCCATACTTATTTGAGGGTTGGGGGGGGGGGGGCGGGGAGGGGGAAGGGATACTTTGGTCCCTTCAATATCTTCGTACCTCCTCCCCTGACTCCATACCCTCCCCTAATTTACACTTTATTTTGTTTTCCTGCATCTTTTCTCATATCCTGATTTTTTGGGGAAAGAAGGGGGGTGGGGGAGGGGGAGAGGTGGGGTTCTTCTGACCAAGTAAATTGGATTTGATTATTTCAGCAATTAATCAGAAAGTCGTAATAATGCACAATATTCATTAATATGACCGCAATACTTTGTCCTTTTCGTGCTTATTTTTAATTCTGTGGTCATCAAGAAAACTTCCTTCCGCATAAAAGGAAGGTGGGTTGTAATTTATTACCAAAAATTTGCACAAAAAATTCCAGGTGTTGAAGTTTGTTAAAGTTCAATTCACTCTATTTGCTTGCTTGACTTTCCAGGATCTCAAGTTTCCATTTCACATTCTTTCTCATCTTTGGTGCAGCACATAGTTCCAGCTCTGTGAAGGGATTGGAGTGGTGGTGGAGAGGGGGTCGGGGGTGGGGTGGAGGTTGGTGAATGGAGAAGAAGATGGAATACAGTGGAAAACAGCACCAACTCTCATCAGTTAGACTTTAACAAAAAAATTTACAGGCTCGAAGGCTGGAAGTGAAGTTGCCACGCAGATCTGACACACATGGACATACATAATACACAAGACACAACACAGCACTGTCATACGAGACAAACACAGCCACTGAGGTTGAGGAAAGTGCCAACACTTCCCGAAGCACTATGTGTATCAGCGACACGCAAACACCCAAACAACGGTGTGCCAACAACTGGCCTCATTGTCCAGTTATTCTGCCGGCAACCTCAGACCTACAGACGGATCGCAATACTCATACGCCTGGCCTCCGATCGCGGTACGTGTCATAACTGCTGTACCATCGAACTATTCCAGCTACAAAAATACTCCAAAAGACTTGATTAAAAAAAAAATGTATCCGGAAGAGGGAATTAGTCTAGCATGGAAGCAAAATAATCTAATGGTGAAGAAAACGCAGATATACAATGAGTCTTACCTTCTGGTGACCCAACAACATAATTGTCTCATGTATGTTCAATCTCAGGTGCATACATTTTGACCATTGTCTTACCATAAAGTTAAGTGAAAACATTAATCGACATGTTGCTTACCTCTTGTGCATGCCGTTTGGTAGTGCTCAAATGCTGCATGGTATTTAACACTTTAAAGGAATGACTTGAGATACAGCATACCGAACACCATCACATGAACAAGGCCCAATACAAAAAGTAAAACATAACGCATTTTGATCAGTGTAAGAGATTGCATAATGGGTTACCCAAAAGTCGATTTGATCTGCATGCTGTAATGGATTACATGTTTAAAATGACCCAGCAAACGGAATATGAATACGGATCTAGTTTTTAAAAAAGAAATTCCCAGCAGTAAACATATGAAAGCAAAAGGGTGACTTTACCCTCATGACTTCTTGTCCTGTCTCGGCCAGCATGGATCGCAGCTGCAATGCTGTTTGCTGTGGAGTCTGGACCAATAATCTGCGGGGACACCATTTAATAGCAATTCATCAAGTTTCTTTATTTACTCTGTCTGAACCTGATAATTCATTACTCTGTAACTCCAGAAGGATCATCAAACTAACCTCCCTATCTATTTCCATGGTTAGCCACTGGAAGAGGTTCATAGCGCTCACTATCAGCTATGACCTCTCTCTCTCCTCCTGGTTAAACTTCCAAAGTCGAGGCTGACTGCACACCTCAACTCTTTTGCTCCGCACTTCTACCATCTGTGGAACTGACTTTTGAGGCGGGTCTATCCCACCCTTCCGCCCAAGACTTTAAAGCAATTGGTGCACCGCCACCACATGTCATCCCTCATGCTTTTCCCCAATCCTTTTTTTTTAATCCCCAATGACACTGCCAAGCCAAGCCTAACCCTCTTACTTGCACATTCTGTGTTCCCTACTCCCCCCCTTCTCTTCCCTTGTTTTGTTCATTCATTCCCTTGCTTGTGTCCAACTGAAGCCCCACTGTCCCACTTTCAGTTCATACCCTCCATGATCACCTCACCCTTCCATGAGCCCCAATCTTTCAACAACCAAAAAAATTAAAAAACGACCCTCATTTTGTTTTGACGGGCTCATGTAGGATTAGGTTGATCACTTTTTTCCCCCCTCACAGCATTAAGCATAAACATACTGTCCCATTTTTCTCTTGGAAAAAAAAAACCTGCATTGAAAGCATCCTATGGACAAAAACAA
Organism: Myxine glutinosa; assembly: GCF_964187855.1. Taxonomy (NCBI): domain Eukaryota; kingdom Metazoa; phylum Chordata; class Myxini; order Myxiniformes; family Myxinidae; genus Myxine; species Myxine glutinosa. The sequence goes on from NC_136267.1 coordinate 53,625,941, forward strand.
TTGTCCGTTTTCGGATACAAGCTACAAAAATATAATGTCGGTAGGTAGGGAATTTATTAATTTAAATATTCCCCCCAGGGATCCTTCCCTCTCACAAAAGTATTATAGCCATAAAGCAACGACAACATCTTATTTAGACGTTGTTGTTTATGCGGCCAGTTGCATATCCATCAACACACTTTCATCGAGTTCTATTTTCTAATAACCTTTGCCACCAAATGTTGGGCTAGCGGCTAGGGTGCCGGCTTAGGATCCTAGGATCCTGGGTTCGAATCCCGGTCGATCGCTGAATTAACGCCAGGGGGGTTGACTCAGCCTGTCATCCTTCCGAGGTCGGCTAATTGAGTACCAGTTCACTGGTAATTCCCTGGTTGTCGTTAAAGACGGCAAAAAGGGTTGGCGTCAGGAAGGGCATCCAGCCGTAAAACATTGCTTCAAAAAGGGGACCAAAAAAACAACAACAACCACGGTTCCCGAAAAAGGCCAACCCCCGCTTTGCGGGGAAAAATGGCCTCTAAAGGTGGTTATATTTTTTATCTTTGCCACCAAATGTGGACGAAGGTTGTGTTTTCACCCCTGTCTGTTTGTCTGTCTGTGAAGAGGATATATCAAAAAGTTGTGGATGGATTCAGACTAAATTTGGTGGAGAGGTTGGGTGTGTAACAAGGAAGAATCGATTCAATTTTGGTGAAAATCGGAATCCAGAACCGGATCCAAGAATGAAAAATATATATTATGTGATTCTTCACCATTGAGAGATAGGGCCAAAAACGATATACAGCATGAAATTGCAAAACATTGTTGATGACTTATGACAAACCAAGGTGGATGAGTTGGTTAGGTGACAAGAACAAGCCGATTCAATTCTAGTTCAGGTCCGGATCCAGATCCAGCCTATCGCTGGGATACAAAACGGAAACTGTTCAGCCTGGTGGGGGTATGTGCTCTACCAATGGTTGTTCAAGTTTGAAACTAGAATCTGCAGTGTATTATAAAACTGCAGAGGCAAGATACATTAAACCCATATCACCTCACAAAATGCTACCAATGCCTTCTATTAAAAAAAAGGTTCTCATAGTACCTGGCCCAGCGAGATTCAGCTGTGAGGAACGGCTGAAGGAGACAGGGCTTTATACATTAGAAAGTTGGCGGTTATGAGGGGATATGATCGAGATGTTTAAGATAACAAGAAGAACAAGCGTTACGCCTAGGTCCCCCGTCGGTGAAGTGATGTGAGTTGACAAAGTGGAGGACGCAGGGCGGCCATCTTGGATTTTGACGTGGCGACCCAATTTTCAATAGCGTTCTTCCTTATGCCTCAATACACCCACACACCGGATTAGAAGTTAGTAGTTCATTTATTTTTCATGATATTCCGCTCACAAGGTTCAGACATACATGGCGGTGGCCATCTTGGATTTTGACGTGGCGACCTAATTTTCAAGAGGGTTCTTCCATATGCCCAGTTGCACCCACACACCATATTAGAATTCGGTCCTTCGCTTACGCACGCACGCATGTCCGCACATACGCACACACATTTATTTTTCATGATATTCCGCTCACAAGGTTCAGACATACATGGCGGTGGCCATCTTGGATTTTGACGTGGCGACCTAATTTTCAAGAGGGTTCTTCCATATGCCCAGTTGCACCCACACACCATATTAGAATTCGGTCCTTCGCTTACGCACGCACGCATGTCCGCACACACGCACGCACGGATGGACGGACGGACATATATATGGTGGCGGCCATCTTGGATTTTGACGTGGCGACCCAATTTTCAATAGCGTTCTTCCTTATGCCTAAATACACCCACACACGAGATTAGACGTTAGTAGTTCATTTATTTTTCAAGATATTCCGCTCACAAGGTTCAGACATACAATGCGGCGGCCATCTTGGATTTTGACGTGGCGACCTAATTTTCAATAGGGTTCTTCCATATGCCTAGTTGCACCAACACACCAAATTAGATTTCGGTCCTTCGCTTACGCACGCACGCACGCACGGACGGACAGACGGACGCACACACGGACGGAGGGGAAAACCACAGTCCCCCTTTCGCTCCGCAGTGCGACGGGGGACAAAAAGACATAAAAAGTCATCGCCCCCGTGGTTTTAGTAATTTTGCTGTACGGAGCTCGAGGCCATCAGTCAGCCATATTTGGCCGGATTACAAAACAAAATCTTCTGCATACATATATACTCTCAGGTATTGTGTTTCTGCAAAGTTTGAAGAAAATCGGTCCATGCATGTCTGAGAAATTGTTGGGGACACGACACGCTTAAGTAACAAAATATTCGCCAGTCGGCTGGATCTGATCTCGAAAAAAAATGAAGTGCATATGTAAGCCGTCATTCATTATCTGTGTGCCAAGTTTGAACAAGATCGGTAAATGCATGTCCGAGAAATGGTTGAGGACATGTTCAATACTGGGTTGTTGTTTTTTACAACTAAAATGGCTGCCAGTCTACCAGTCGGCCATCATTTATCAAATCACAAAATAAAGGGAGGTGTATGTGTATGCCATCATGCACTCTGCTTGTGCCAAGTTTGAACAAAATCAGACTATGAATCTTCAAAATATGGTTGGGGAAACGTTTAAATGACAAAATGGCCACCAAACGGCCATCTTGGATGTGATCTCAAAAGGAAATGACACGCATATGTAAGCTATCGTTCATTATCTGTGTGCTAAGTTTGAACAAGATCAGTAAATGAATGTCCGAGAAATGGTTGGGGACGTGTTCAATATTCGGGTTTTGTTTACAACTAAAATAGCCGACAGTCTACCAGTCTGCCATCTTTGAAGAGATCACAAAATAAAGTAACGTGCATGTGTATGCCATCATGTATCATTTTTGTGCCAAGTTTGAACAAAATCGGACCATGCATTTTCAATAAATGGTTGGGGCCATGCTTAAGTAACACAAGCGTTACGCCTAGGTCCCCCCGTCGGTGAAGTGATGCGAGTTGACAAAGTGGAAGACGCAAGGCGGCCATCTTGGATTTTGACGTGGCGACCCAATTTTCAATAGCGTTCTTCCATATGCCTAGATACACCCACACACCAGATTAGAAGTTGGTACTTCGCTTATTTTTCAAGATATTCCGCTCACAAGGTTCAGACATACATGGCGTCAGACATACATGGCGGCGGCCATCTTGGATTTTGACGAGGGTTGCACCCACACACCAAATTAGAATTCGGTCCTTCGCTTATGCACGGACGCACGCACGGACGCACGTTCGCACACATGCCTGCACACACGGACAGAGGGGAAAACCATAGTCCCCCTTTCGCTCCGAGGTGCGACGGGGGACAAAAATGGCCACCAGTCAACCATCTTGGGTCTGATCTCGAAAGAAAATGACGTGCATATGCAAGCTATAGTTCATTATCTGTGTGCCACGTTTGAACACCATCGGTAAATGCATGTCCGAGAAATGGTTGAGGACATGTTCAACGTAGGGTTTTCTGCAACTAAAATGGCTGCCAGTCGGCCATTTTTGATCGCATCAAGAAACAAAATGATGTACATATGTATACCATCATGTATTGTCTTTGTACCAAGTATGAACAAAATTGGTCCATGCATCTCCGAGATATGGTTACGGATGCATACACTTACGGATGGACCAATCCATTAGCCCATGTTTGTGACTAAGTCCAGCGGGGGCTAATAAAGGGTATAGAAAAAAATAAATGCGGAAGAGTTATTCAGCCCAATAGACAGTGATAGGACCAGGGGCCATAGCCTTAGAGTAAAGAAGAGGAGAGTTAAGATGGTAGTAAGGTGTGGGTCTTACACTCAGGGAGTATTTAAAGCATGGAATGGTCTGCCTGGAAAGGTAGTAACAGCAGAAACAGAAGAAAAGTTTAAATTGGAATTAGATAGGTGCCTGGAATTATTGGAGATGGAAGGATATGGGGATATTGGCAGAACATTTAAGTAGCTCGAATATGGATGGGTGATTGTGTGCATCTGTGTGAAGTGTTGTGTTGTTTCTCACCCAAGAACCACCTTCATCCACTCTCTCCCCACGGAAGAAACACAAATATATATATATATTGAAAAACACCCAAAAAATTGCTTTTTTTATTTTAAATAATGAAAATATATATAACCTCTCTTTTTGTTTTGCTCGTGGAAGAATGAATTGACTTTCTCGTGAAAATGGTGTCGCATCCCTCCTGCAGAATTCCAGACACTGGTGGACTCTATGCCACAGCACATACAAGCCATACTGGCTGCACGTCGTGGCCCAGCGCCCCATTAAGTGACTTTACATTGGTGTTTCCATTTGTTTTGTCCACTACCTGCATCTTGAGAAACTCGAGAACTATATCATTTGCAGTCGCAGTCGTGAAATGCTTGGCATTCAACTTTAGTTTTTATAAACGACACGTTTTTGCTTTCATAATTATCTACCCTGCCAAATTTTTATCATCAATGTCCAAACCTCAGTCACTCACAGGTCTATGGGAGGCAAGATTATTGGGAGACCAGATGTCAGCCACAGAGGTCTCCATGAAGCCAAGCATATCAGATAACGTTTCTTGAAGTTCACAGGCTTCTCCCTCGTGGGAAAAAAGCACCAGCATCCTTAAGAGAGAGCCAATCTCATCTAGAAAGGGATACATAATACTAATACTTTATATGGGAGATATATATGTATATATATATACATATATATATATATATATATATATATATATATATATATATATATATATGTATATATATATATATATATATATATATATATATATATATATATATATACATATATATACATATATATAGTTATACACACACACACACACACACACACACACACACACACACACACACACACACACACACACACACACACACACACACACACACACACACACACACAGTATAAATCTCCCTCACATAAACGACACCGATTACCAAAAGCCAAATATAATGCACAGCACAGGTAAACAACATAAGCAGCAAATCAATCCCATAGTCATCAGCAACAAATTAACACACATGTTAAGGTTGTATACCTGTGGCCTTGTCAGCATCACAAGCGAGTGTAGAAAGAGCATTAAGTAATGCCAGCTCCTCATTTGCTGAACCTTCTTTTAAGCTGAGTTTTTTCCGTTCTGCCTTACGCCGGTTTTTGGAGGATCGGCTGCAAATTAAGCAAAGGGCATTATGAGCACTCGAGAAGAGGGAAAGTGAAAAAAAATTCAGCAATCCAATGCTCCAGGAGAATCCTGTACTGTACATGTATACAGATAGGACAAAACCATTAGGAAACATCAGTATACCGTTACGTGAATTACAAGTACATTAGTGGAAAATGGGCAAATCAACACAAAATGGGTGAAGCAACAACGAGCACAATGGACTACAAGTTGGGTCTTCTGATCAATATCAGTTATTTAGGCATCAAGATGTTTGCTGTTGGTCAAGATTAAGTTAAAAATTAGCAAAGTCAGAAAGACATGAAAACAGTGGAAAGGAGGGAAACACACTAACAACAGGGTAGAGGGGCATTTGGAAGAAGAATAGGCAAGGAGAATAAACACGCAAAAAAAAAACAAATCAAACATCTGAATCCAGAAATGGAGATTTTACACCTGCAGCAAAAAAAACTCAGGAGTGCGACACGGAAATAACAAGCCATATGGCCTCATTTCTTTGTTTAAGGTCGTACAGGATCGTGCAACCAATCGTTAGACCTGGTGGAGGCCCACGGACACTGTGGGCCCTTTCATTATCAATTCCCATTTTGCATATGGAAAATAAATATTTAATCAAATGCAATAGGTACGATTCTCTACTGATCAAGTCGACCTTCAAATGCGCAAGCACAGTCTACGCTCCACCCCTCTCGGTCGAATATTTCATTAATAATTGAATTTTTTTATTGTGATGCGGGCCTTCCGCATGTGAAAATAATGCAGTACAGGTATCCCCCACTTAACGAAGGTATTAATGAGCAAAACGACTCCATATTTGGGGAGTGCAGGGGCATGCACGCTTCCTGTAAATTTTAGAAAAATTGATGTCAAAATATGCATTTTAGAGTCCAAATTGTAAGACAAATTGTAAGACAGACAGACATCCTGTCCAAATTGTAAGAAAAAAAACTGTACAAATAAAAAAAGTGATATTTGGGGAAAAAAATTTCACCTAAACTTCCATTGCTGGTAAGATTCTTTTCAATAAATACAGCATTTTGTTATCATAAAATAAATGAATACTGAATACCATACCTTAACAGGACTTTTAATACAAGTGTTTTTTTTTAAAGGGGGGGGGGGGGGAGAGGATATCATGCGTCATGTAATGGAGGGGTTTCCCGGAATCACCTTCACTCCAGTGTAAATCAGAGCATTCACTACCCCTTTAAATTCACACTTCATGTCATGTAATGCAGCAGTTTTCCCGGGAATCACCCTCACTTAAGAGTAAATCAGAGAATTCACTACCTCCTTATGTTTTCTGCTCACTTTTATACTTGGCGGATACTGGACTCATTAACACCATAATGTCTGCCAAAAAGACCTCGGCTGGCACCCAATGTTGTGCGCTCGTGGCGATTTGGATTATATTATATTTCCTGTTTTAAGTGGGTTTTCGTTATGTCGGATCACGACTGTACTTTATTTATTTACTTACCCGTTTCCATGTCTGACCGTATATGTTTTGTCATGGGACTCCCAGTTTTCGTCCCAGCACAAGTGTCTGTAAACCCCATTAGCATTGACCAGAATCGTATGCATTGTCAGATGCCCTGTTACCCTTTATCCTCGTGTCAGTCTCTTTCTCCCATCCATGTTTTATCTCACATCACCCGCTTTGTACTTTCATACAATCAATCACACTCTACTACTAATAGCTGTTCCGTATGTGTTGCCACGGAGCTTTGAACGTGGGGTGTTGCAACAACGGCAGTTCATGAATCACGTGTACCACCTTGCACAGCCGGAACATGGACAGCGCATGCGCAGGACTTGCGCAGGAGGGGGGCCATAAGGTCGGAGATCGTGCCTCAATCCATCTCAGATTCACAGCTGGGCCATCCTCAATCTCGATATCTCTCTCTTTTCAGCCGGTAGCACAGAACTTCCCTCTCTCTTCAAAATTGACAGTGGCGATATCCAGAGAGCGGAAGCGCATCCAGACACTCTCAGCCTGGGACTCTCACAGCCCAGAGTGCCCGGCCATCGGTTACACACCATAGATATTGAACCACATAACCGAGATCACGCCCTTTCCATTTCAGCATGCCATCCGGTTATCCACAAGGAGAGTTTACAGAGGGGTAGAGGAATGACATATGGGATGTTCGCCCTGAGGCGAGGAATTATATGGAAGATGGGGTGTACAGCAAGGTGGAAGAGAATGGTAGGAAGAAGATGATCTATAAATTAGCCCGTGACAGGGATGAGGACAGCAAGGACATGAAGGTGATTGGGGAGGGGAGCGGTGATTAATGAAGGGGGCAGGAGGCTAGTGCCAGAGAGGGGTGCAGTATTGAAGATGTGGAAAGAAATATCAAACAGCTGTTTAACCGGAAAGGAAGCAACGGCGAGCTGGAGTTACCGAATTATGTGTAAGGGAAAGTGGAGTTGGTGGAGATCATGGAAGAGGATGAAATGGAAACTGTGTCAGGCATTGATGAGGTGTGTACAGAGATTATAATTGCAGCGGGAGAAGTCAGAGTCAGGTGGATGAAGAGGTTGTTCAATGTATGTATGGGAGATGGGTCAATTCCGGAGGAGTAGAGGACAGGGTTAATTGTGCCGATATGGAAGGGGAAGGGGATGTTCAAGATCTGGGGAAGAACAGTGGCATTACACTCCTTAGTCATGTCATGTAGATGCTGGAGAAGGTTCTGGATGCGAGCATAAGGAAGAGTGTGGAGAAGGAGATTGGGGAAGAGCAGCAGGGGTTTAGAGGGGTAGGGGAATGAAATATGGGATGTTCACTCTGAGACAGCTGGTGGAGAAGAGGTTGGAGGAGCAAGGTGAAATGGCATTGGGACTTGTGAATCTGGAAAAGGCCTACGACACTATTCCGAGAGAGATGGTAATGGAGACACTGAGATGGCTGGGAGTGCCAGAAGCAGAAGTTAGGTTGGTAGAAGGGATATATCAGAGAATGAAGAGTTTTGAACAAATAAATAACAGAATGAAGGGAAGAGTTTTGGTTGGTCCTCAGATGTCGGAGGAGTTCAATGTGAACATTGGTTTGAGGCAAGGAAGCGCTCTCGGCCCAATCCTGTTTATCATGGTGATGAAGGTGGGAAGCAGGAAGGTAAACATTAAATATATTCTGGGGAGGATATTGTATGTGCAGGAGCTGGTTGTTGTGGTGGAGAGTGGGCAGGAGATGCAGGAAGTACTGGGGGAGTGGAAGGACGCTTTTGAGAAACATGGGCTGAAAATAAACTGAGTTGTTGGAGGTGATGTGGGTCGGGCAGCAGAGAAAATAAATGAATATCAGGTTAGACTAGAGGGGAGGGAGATCAGACAAGGAAATAGGTTTGAGTATCTGGATGTAACAGTGACCGGGGATGTTAAGTCAAAGGTTGAGGTGCGGAGGAGGATTCAGGTGGATGTGAATGTGTGGAGGAGGGTGGAGGGTGTAATGCCAGACACAAAGATTTCAAGGAGATTGAAAGGAAAGATTCTCATGTCGTGTGTAATGCTGGCATATCTTTACGGTCTGAAGACAGTGGCACTGACAGAGACAACAACAGAGGCAGCAGGTTTGCGAGAACAACTGGGTCAGGAGGATTGTGGGAGTGAAGAGGGTGGATAGAAGGAGAATGGATGAACTGAGGGAGGAGATTGATGTGCAGCTGAGCTGATGGGGAGATTGGTGAAATTCCGCCTGAGATGGGCTGGACAGACAGAATGGCAATGATGGGGGAAGAAGCGGGAAGAAAGAAAGGCAAAGGGAGCAGATAGGTTGAAGGACCAAGGTCGGAGGAAAGAGGTAGACCGCGGTTGAGATGGGAGGATTGTGTGAAGAGGGATATCATTAAGGTGGGGGTGGTGGGATGGTGGAGAGAGTTGGCTAAAGACAGAAGGGTTGGAGGAGTATTGTGGTCAAGGTAGGGCAGGAACTTGGTGCCATCGGACCTCTCCCCTTATAAAGGGAAAAGGAGGAGAACCACAACAAAAAAAGTCTGGTTATCTCTATTTGTGATTTCATTTTCACTTCCTGTGTCCCCATCCTCATTATTCATGAAACCCGTTTGCTTTTTAATGATTGCTGTGTATTTGAGTCTTGATCTTGTCCTCCTGCATATCGTATTCCCCCATTCAGCCAAGCACAAGTGATGAAACAGCCGCGCGGTGAAATTAGCAAAACAACCACAGTATGGTGGATTATCCATCCACGTATGCACAGTTTTGTTTTGTCTTTGTGGCGTCTTGGGAAATTGGGGTTGAAGAGGTATAAAACACATGGACACTGCCAGGACTTCAAGGAAAGAAGTTGGTATTTCAAAGAAGTAGATCTGGGGTGAAATCAACAGGGGTAGAAAAGATCACGGTTTTGGATGGGGGAAGATAAGAGATGGTGGTGAACAGCTGTTTTAAAGACCTGGACGGAGGAGTGGGATTGAAGAGAGTGAGGGAGTTTGTTCCAGAGGCAAAATAAAAGAGGAAAGAAGGAGTGAAGGTGAGCAGAGAGTTTTGATTTTGGCAGTTTCACCATAATAGGGTTGCTGGCAGATCTTGTGCGACCTGCAGGAGTATTTGGGGGACAGAGCACAGACAGAGCTGGGGGGGGGGGGGGGCAAGGCCGGAGAGGAGTCGGTGGAAGACATAAAGTCCACCAACCAACCTGTGGTGAGTGCGGTGGTGAGTGAAAGGCCCTCAGAGTTGGCTTCATCGTGGGAGATTCCAATGATTCTGAAAGCTTTGGTTTTAACAGCATGAAGCCGAGCTAGGTGTGAGGCAGGAGCACCAGCCCAGAGGAGAAAACAGTATTCCATTGAGATGCGGATGAAAGCTTTGTATGTGGTGAGGAGCTCAGGTGTGCCAAGAAAGGACTTCGCACGACGGAGGATGCCCAGTCGGCGACTGGCTTTGGAAGCCAGCTTGGAAATGTGGTTTCCCCAGGAAAGATCATGGCAGACAGTGAGAACCAAAAGCTTGAGTGACAGAACTTCTTGGAGAAGATTGCTCAGAAAGTAGATGGGAGGGTTGTCCAGTCGGTCTTTTCAGAGAGACATAGTGAGAGTGTGAGATTTGTCAGGATTGAAAGAAATGTTCCACTTGTTTGACCAGTCTGTGATTTTGTCCAGGTCTGCAGAGATAGAGGAGGCTGCAGACTGCCGATCTGAGGGATGAGGTATGGAGCGGCAGAGAGTGGAGTCATCAGCATAGAGATAGAGAGGATTTTCAAGAGAGTCAGAGAGATCATTGATGAAGACCAGAAAAAGCACAGGGCCCAGAACACTACCTTGGGGAACTCCAGCCTGAACAGGAAGAGGAGATGAGAGAAACCCATTCAGGGCCACACGTTGACTACGACCAGAGAGGAAGTCCGCCAGCCATGCGTGGAGATTTCCATGGATACCAAAGGAGGAGAGTTTGGTGAGCAGAGCAGGGTGCCAATGCCTGTTTGGCATTGAGGACCTCCATCCATTGTTGAGACAGCAGAAGCAGCATGTCCAGAGTAGAATGACCTGGTCTGAATCCAAATTTATGATCCGAAATCAAGCCATTGGAGAAGAGGAAGGATTTGATATCTGAAGCAATGATGGATTCCATGACTTTGCTGATAATTGGGAGCAGGCTGATTGGTCTGTAGTTGCAAGGATCTGTTTTTGCACCTTTTTGTGTAAAGCAGCAATGTTGGCTGATTTCCCAGCTGATGGCAGATGACTGTTAGCAAAAGAGAGGGTGAAAAGAACAGAGAGAGGGTGTGAAAGAGTGGCAGAGCAGGATTGTAGGACCGGTGGGCTGATGCCGTCTGGTCCAGTTGCAGAATCAGAGTCGAGGCTTGACAGAAACTTCTCCACCTTGTCAGGAGAGAAGGACACAGAGTCCAGGAGCAGCTGGGTTCGACTGGGTATGGTGGGTACAGAGAGAGATGGGTTTGGGACACAAGATTTTGAGATAAACACAGAGTTGAGGCATTCAGCTTTTTCACATGCGGAGTCAACTGTGTTGCCATTTGAGGTAAGGGAGGGGATGGAGGGGGAACAAACACCAGAAACAGATTTGACCAGACACCACCAGGATTTGGAAGAGGGAGACAGGTTTGAGAGTTCAGTCTTGAGAGTAGAGAGTTAGTGTTTCCTGGCTCTCCTGAGGGTAGACACACACTTGTTCCAGGCTTTGTGAAAGGAAATTAGATTGCCTTCCGTTGGATTTGCCTTCCAGGAGGCGAAGGCAAGTTGTTTCAGGGCAGCTGCCTCACCACAAGATTCCGTGTACCATGGACAGGAGGAAGGGTATGACAAATGAAGACGAGATGGGATAAATCTGTGCATGAGAGAGCAGTTTACTTTGGAAGATTTCCCAGGATGAGTTGATGTCAGAGGCGGTAGAGATGGGAAATCAGTCCAGATGATTGATGACTGCTTGAAGACCATGCCATTTGGCCTGAGTGAAATGCCAGACTCGTCGACGCTGAGGAGGCTCTCTGAGAATGGCCAGAGAGATGTCCACTTTAACAAGCATATGGTCAGATGAACCGATTGGAGCAGAAAAAGAGCAGCATTTGCAGGGAAGTTTGTCATAACCAAGTCTAGAAGGGAAGATGCTCCGTTGACTGAGATCCGGGTTGGGAAATTGACAGATTGTGTCAGTCCCAGTTGGTCGCAGAAGTCCTTTGCTGAGGTGCCATGGCTGGTGAAAGAGGTACCCACACCCAGCCAGCTGGCATGACGATAGTTGAAATCACCACATATGAGGAAGAGAGAGTTGGGATGAGTAGATAGAAGTTGGTCCATGTTATCAGACAGCGAGATATAGATTGAGTCATCACTGTTTGGTGGACGGTACAACACACATATGAACAAAAGTTTGGAGCGAAGGGGAAGCCGTAGCCAGAGGTACTCCTGGGGGTGAGGTGGAGAGAGGGCAGTGCAAGGAGAGTGAGGAAGAGAGTTTTTGATAAAGATAGCAAACCCTACCTCCAGGACGAGGCTCAGGTCTATCATATCGGAGGCAGGAGTAACCAGGGAGAAATATTAAGGAATCAGAGACATCTTGAAGGAGGAAACTTTCTGTTAAGCAGATTAAGTCTGGTTTGTCAGAAACAATCTGTATGGAGAGATCAGTTAGGTTTGAGCGAAGGCCCCGGATGTTTGAGGTCCACACCGTTAAGGAAGAGGAAGGGGGAGCATCAGATACAGGACAGGGCGGGGTTGGGTAAAATGAGGGAGAGGAGGAGGAGGTAGGGAGAGCTGTTGATAGTGTGTCTGAGATTTCAGAAGAGCAAGGAGAAAGGGAAGGGTGAGGAGGACAAAAGGTTTGATGGTGATTGGATGAGGTACTGATGAGGTGAGGTGTTGTTTGGGGGGGGGGGGGGGGCATGGGAAGAGGATTGGAGGAGATGGAGATAAGAGTTGGAAGGGAGAGGAAGTGGGGAGGAGGATGCTTTGAGGAGGGGTGAGGGGAGAATTGGAGAAAAATGGAGGGTGGGAAGATTTGAAGGGGAGGGGGGAGCAGGGAGTTTTGAAGGGGAGGGGTGAGGGGGGAATCTAGGAGGGGAGGGGCAAGGGGGGAGTTTGGGAGGAGAGGGGTGAGGGGGGGAGATTTGAAGAGGAAGGGTTCGGGGGGAGTTCAGGAGGGGAGGGGCGATTCATGGAAAACGAACATTTATTGCAAAATTAGTTTCTTGTGATTTTCGAGTCAGAGATCCGTTTGAAAATGTTGGAGGAGGGGTGGAATGCAGATGTGTTGCGGGAATGTAGGAAGGCAGAACTGTAAGAGATTGAATTTTTATTTGAAGTGAAGAGATTTTGTGAGCAAATCAAAGACAACCTTTTAAAGAAAAAGAAGAAAAGTGTGTTGTAATATACAACAGAATACAACACTGAAGGGGAAAGTTTAAACATTTTCAAACTAAACTGTGAAAACTATCTGGGGAAATTCCCCAAATGAGGGCATGAAGGATTCCTTAGGGGGATTAAGGATTCCAGGACAGGTTCAGATCAGGAACAGAGGAATAGGAGATTAACAGCCAGGAGAGCAGAGAACGAAGGAACAGGAAGGTGGATAAGCAATTGTGTTAGTATGGGAGGAGGGGCCTACTTTTTAAATTCTTCGTTAATATTTTTTTGAAGGTTAGGTGAAAGTGGATCAGAGGAAGGAGGAGAAAGTTGAAGGAGTATGGTGAAAACTAAAATTGGAAAGGTGTCGGCTGGAGAGGATCGAATTATGAAGGAAGGAGAGATTTTTTTAAAAATGGGTGGAGCAAAACACATGGTTATGATCGGTGGAGAGGAAGCCACTGGGAGAGAAGGAAATTAGGATTATTATTATTTCATTTTTTTAATGGGAAGCATGGAAATATGTCTGAAAAGACAGACAAATGAAAAAGCAATACAGTGAAAGAACAAAAGTAAATGGACAACAAAAGGCCGCCAAGGATACAGGAAAGTCTCGAGGGACAAGGCCTGTAAACGCGGCAGGAACAACCGACTATTATACACAGGTATGCACGATTTACACGGAGATATTACGAGAAACACACAGTAGACAGAAACACAGTAAAATAAAAATACAGTTTTGACAAAAATACAAATGGGAAAATAGTTTACTTTGATAGCGTGGAGAGCTTGGAAAAACACAGCCTCGCAAGCAGAACCGGAAGCAGAAAGATCAAAACTTTCACAATTAAAGTTTGAAGATGGGCAGAGCTAAGGTTGAAAATAACCAATTGGGCAGAGTTTCATCTGGAGCTCGGTCTGTGGCATGGTATCCCGATTTCTGTCATACCAGCGAGATTTTATGAGGAGGTTTATTTTACCAGCCACCTGGTTCCTGTCGCATCGTGATGTTATTTGCTGCTCGATATTCGTTATCCTTTCCTGTATTCACTCTGCATAGAATCATAGTTAAGTGAGTAATAACACATTATTGTCTCTGTTTGATCATATTCTGGTAGGTGGACGATCTCTTCACTTTGACGTTCAAAACGGTTCTCATGATGTAACGTTCGCCATTTTTTGCGACCTGAATTGTTGTTTTTATCTTTGTTCTGGATTGTGACTGTGATTTGGCAAACGTCCTGCGGTTTGTTTGTTTTGTTTATGCAGTCACCGTTGTATTAAAAGAAGCAGTTACAAGAACCCGTGTCTGTGCCTGCACGTGACATTTATTGGAATAACGATTGACACATGACACATGCTGGTGAAAGTATAGAAATCGTTCACTCCGAGACAAACTAGCAGAAGCCAGTACACAAAGCATGTATCTCTTAACGTGAACTGGTGTTTGCATAAGTTTTCTGACAAGTTGCAATGGGGCATTCAATGTGACACACTCACCCTGAAATACGGGAATTGCTTTGAGTGTAATGGGACTTCAGGGAGCTGAGATTGCTCTCAACATCCGAGTATTGGTCACAGCTTAGTCCAGTCTCAATATGTCCTGCAAAATAAATCACACTTGTGACTAAACTGCAGAAGTAGATTTAGGAGTAAACTGCAGAAGTAAAGAAATAAAATTGTGTGGCCTGCAAGGACCAAGAGAAGACCTGGGAACCCACACGTGGAAAACTGTCCAGCATCATGACCACCCACTCAGCTGTACATTAATTAAGGGGTCAGTGAAGATTGTGGAAGCATCGAAAAAAGTAGCTGAGAAGAGATTGAATTGATTTGGTCATCTGAAGAGGAGAGAGAGACAGAGACAGAGACAGAGACAGAGACAGACAGACAGAGAGAGAGAGAGAGAGAGAGAGAGAGAGAGAGAGAGAGACTTTTGTATCCTTTTATTATAAAAGTATAAAACCATTCCACAAAGCAGTGTTAAACCAAGCAACGAGTTCAAATAAACATTGTATAAGGATCATAAACACACCAAAAAAGAACAAAGGATATTCAAAAGAAACCAGCAAGTATAAAAATTTTACCAACCAAAGGTGAGGACACAAACAGAAACACAAACAATTTTAAAGGAAATGCTCACGCAAGAGCTATGAACACATCAAGAGCAAATTAAGCGTTTGATTAAATTAAATTAATTATTGCACTTCCTGGAGAGAGAGAGAGAGAGAGAGAGAGAGAGAGAGAGAGAGAGAGAGAGAGAGAGAGAGAGAAAGAGAGAGAGAGAGAGAGAGAGATGGGACTGCCAGGAAGAAGAGGAAACCTAAGACAAGATGGAAGGATTAGGAGGTGAGAGATTTCGAAGTTGTGGGATTGGAAGAAGAATGGGAGACTGACAGGGGTAGATGAAGAAGGGTGACCAACCAGCATCGTGACAACCCCCAATAAAAATTGAAGGCACCGAAAAAAAAGTACATGAGGAAAAACGCCACTTTCAGCAGATTTGATGACTTTTTGCAATGCTCTCGCAACGTGCATGCTGTACTTTCATATTATTCTAACAACACATCCCAAGTTGACCTTCATTTGCAAAATAATAAAACTTGTGAAATACAATGCATGAAGCTATGTTGACATGATGCACCTCACTCATATCATTGTCCTGGTCATCTTGTGTTATTGAGGCCATCAAGACCCCCTAAAGGCCCCTTAAGACCCCTAAGACTTCTTCAACATATTAAGACACCACATATGGCAAAGAGAAAAGTCCCATGTGGCAGAGAAAAAGTCCCACATGGCATAGAAAAGAGTCCCACATGGCATAGAAAAGAGTCCCACATGGCATAGAAAAGAGTCCCACGTGGGAAAGAAAAAGTCCCACATGGCATATAAAAAGTCCCACATGGCATATAAAAAGTCCCACATGGCATATAAAGAGTCCCACATGGCATAGAAAAAGTCTCACGTGACATAGAAAAGTCCCACGTGACATATAAAAATATCCCATGTTGCAAAGAGAAAAGTTCCACGTGATAAAGACAAAAGTCCCACATGGCAAAGAGAAAAGTCCCACGTGGCAAAGAGAAAATGGTGTCCATGACAACAATTTCACCCCATTATAACCCTGGTGTTGGGCTAGCAGCTAGGGTGCCAGCTTAGGATCCAAGGATCCTGGGTTCGAATCCCGGTCGATCGCTGAATTAACGCCAGGGGGGTTGACTCAGCCTGTCATCCTTCCGAGGTCGGCAAATTGAGTACCAGTTCACTGGTAATTCCCTGTTTATCGTAAAAAGGCGACAAACAGGGTTGGCGGCAGGAAGGGCATCCGGCCGTAAAACATTGCTTCAAAAAGGGGACCAAAAAACAACAACAACCACGGTCCCCGAAAAGGCCAACCCCCGCTTTGCGGGGGAAAATGGCCTCTGAACGGTGGTTATAATCAAATGGGATATTTTTGTGATTTTGTTTTTCCCAAACCTTAGGAATTTTTCAAAATATCAAATTGAGACTTACATAGGTTATTTATACATGTGTGTAGTATGTGTGCATAAAATGTGGTCAGAATTAATCAAAGGTCAAAGTCCATGCTATCCAAACCATATAAAACACCTATTAGGCCACAAATAGAAAATGTATCAACCACATTTCTTACACACAACATTCCATGAGGTAGGATAGGACAAATTTTTCGAAATTACTAAATTACTGTTTCCATGACAAGTATTGTTTACTTGGATTTCACAAGTATCGTGCTTTTTAAGTATTGTAACGATTTTGAGAAGTGTAACGGGTTTTGAGAAGTGTAACGGGTTTTGAGGAGTGTAACAATTTTGGAGGAAGGGTAACGGATGTGAAGAGTATGGTTTTGGTATGGTAACATCCTGGTAATGTAAATAATGGTCGCAGCCGTCCTCCTAATTAATTTCATAGAACATACACGCAGGTCACGATATATCTTTTAAATAGTGTATTTCCTTATCCCATGTAGGCTAACTATGTGTTTTCCACTTGATTGACTTTGCATTGTATCAAACAAAATAAGCGTAGGCCCTTCCATTTTCCCCAAAACCTCCCTTCCATTTGCCTTCCGCATTTTGGTCGGTTTTTCTCTTCAACCACCATTGGCCACGAGGTAAGGTTGGAGAAGAAAGGCGTGGCTCCACCTCGTCAGAAGAGGGCAGGAGTGAACCGGCCCTAACAGCCAATCAACACCGCGGTGAGTGACCCGGTAGGCGTGCCCTCGGAGCCGGCGGCTTAATTCCGCCGGAGGTGATAAAAGCGAATGTAAGGAACTGCTTGACGGAGAGGCCTTGAGAGATACGCTGGGGGATGACCTGGAAGAGGAGCGCAATCCACCGCAAGCCCTACCTACCTGCCTGCAATATCCCCTGTCGTTGGAGAGACGCGCTGAACGGAGGGAGACGGCTCCACCCCAGGAAGAGGAGCAGGTGTGCCGAGCCAGCGCGTGACGGCCGCGGATACGCGACGGAGGTTTTCCCGCCAAAACCGCGAGGGGTTGAAAGCTGCTGCCTCCGACCTTGCCTTCCTCTCAAGCAATCAACCTCGAGCCATTACCTGCCTGCAATATCCACCGTGTGAGTGTGAACGTCCTGTCCTACTCGTTTGTCTTGGGGATTAAGTAAATGAAATAGAATAAGTTAACAATGCACTGTGTGACTGCTCTTTTCCATCTATTGCTGTAAATAATATTGGTCGCTCTAAAATATTGCTTGTGTGTGTATAATAAATCTGTTCTTCCTCCAAACTCTGTCTTTCTTCTCTCTTCTTCTCTTTCGGTCGCTTTAGAGGTTTCCCAATTGAATATCTGTAGCGCGATTAGTCAACGTTCGGGTGGAATCGGGTTCTAATCGGGGAGTAACTGTTCGGACGCGGTTAAATACACCACCGCTCGGTAAAATAACATCCAAAAACCGTGTCCGTAACAATTGGTAGTCAGGAGGTGGGATTCGAACCTGGGACTAAATTTATTTAGCCCAAATTTTGGACACCAATTGTGTTAGTACCGTAACAATTGGTGTCGGGGAGTGAGATCGACCCGGAGCGCGCTGCACGCGCTCAAAATTATAAAGCGGACGAAATTGTGTTGTTTTATAAAACCCAAATTTTGAGATCGCGCCATGGACAATCAAGGCGATCGGATGTCGGTGGGGGAGATAGACGGGTTAGGGGTAACCCAGGAACCAGGGGAAATGTATGTGGAAGAAAGGGAGGAGGAGAGCAATGAGGAGGCGGTTGAGGGGGTGTCAGACGCGCAAAATGGCGTCCTCGCGCACGTGGGTGTAGCGGCACCAAATTTTGCCACGCCCGCGACCGTGGTAGCGCCCCTGGTGGATTCAAACCTTTTGTTGCTACAAATCGGGGCCCTTATGGACAAAATGAGGGACGAAGCGAGGGCTAATAGTGAGCGATTAGAGGGCCAAATGGGGGCAATGGGGGGCAAAATGGGGGAAATGGGGGGAAAAATGGGGGAAATGGGGGAACGGCTAGAAGCTAAATTTGAGGGGTTAGACAATAATTTTAAGGAGTTAGACAAGAAATTTGGGAAGTTAGACAATAATTTTGAGGGGTTAGACAACGGGATAAAAGAAGTGAAAAATGGGTTAATGGGGGTAGAAAATAGAATGGCTGCCCAGGAGAATCAGATAGAGGGAGTGAAAAATGGGTTAGAGGGGTTAGAAAACAGTATGGAAGGCAAATTGAGGGACATGAGGGACCAAGCGGAAAGGGAAGTTAAACAAATGGAGCAGCAGATAGAGGGGGTCAGAATGGGGGTAGAAACCAAACTGGATGCTCACAGGGAGGAAATGGAGCAGATGAGGGTGGCATCTGGGCAGGAGATGCAAGTGATGGGAGAGGAGATCAGAAAAGGGGTAAGTGAGGAGGTTTCGGGGCTGCGCGAGGAGGTAAAGCGAGGCGAAAAGCGTATAGAGAAAGAGGTGAGAAATAATACGGCTAAGTTACAAGGGGGAATAGAAGATCTGACGGAGGAGGTGGAGCAGCTGACAGAGGGACAAACTAAGTTAGTGGAGCAGGTTCAAAAGAACACTGCGGTACTAGGAGGGTTAAAGGCGACACAAAAAGAAATTAAAAACGAATTAATAGCGACGCAGAGGCAATGTCAGATGGTACGGGAGGAACTGACAATGAGGGTGGAAGAGGTGACAGAAGCAATGGAGACGAAGGACCGGGAGGTAAGGACGCACGTAGAAACGGTCACGGTAGCCTTAGAGGACGAACTTGAGGAGACGCACCGAGAAATAAAAGAGGTTAAACAAAAATTAGAGGAAGTGGGAGAAGAGGTGAGTGAAATTAAGAAGGGACGGACAGAAACTAAGAGGGAGATAAAGGAGGAAGTCATGGAATATGTACAAGGTCTGTGTTCAAATCATGATGCGGTGCTCACTAACCAAATAAAAAGTTTGCAGGTGGCAGAGGAGGTGCGACGAGGTACGGAGGTGAGTGGCAATGTATATGATGTGAGGAAAGCTTCAGTCGGCTTGGGGATTGGTTTGGATCCGGGTGTTCGTGAAAGGCCGTTGGTGAAGTGTGTGACAGGTCAGGTGTGCGAAAAAAGAGGTGTGCGAGAATGTCCGACCATGGGGTGTGTGAGGAAAAAGTGCACGCCGAGGAGTGAGTGTGCCGTCAGGAGTGAGCCGGTCGGAGCGCGTGTGCGAGGGGGTACATGGAAGCGCGGTGTGGTGAGTGTTACGGAGGAAGTAACGAAAGAGTGTACACCTGTGGTGAGTGTTACAGAGGATGTAACGAGGAAGTGTACGCCTGTGGTGAGTGTTACAGAGGATGTAACGGGAGGGTGTGCGCGAGAAAGGTGTGTAACGGACGGGTGCATGAGGAAAGAGTGTGCCGTCGAAAGTAAGGGTGAGTGCGCTGTCAAGAATGGAGGTGAGAGTATTGAGAGTGACAAGGAGAGTGAGTTGGTTGTGACAGGTGAGCGAGGATGTACACCTGGGATGGAAGGATGCACACCTGGAATGGTAGAGCGTGTGTGGGAAGGCACATTTGAGTTGGTGGTGAGGCACGTGGTTGGGTGTGCGAATGAGGGCACACCTGTGATTGTCACAGAGGAGGTGACCGAGGAGGGGGCGCGAAGCGGTGTATTGGTGAGGTGTGCGAGCAACGAATGTGTGCCAAAGTGTTCGGTGGTCAGGTGTGTGACCAAGTCGGTGAGCGGAGTGAGTGTACCGAGGTGTGAAAGAAAAGGTACGAGGAGAATGGGAACGGCTGCATGTATGAGCAAGAAAGAGGTAGCGTATGCATGTAAGCCTGCAGGTGAAGCGTCGACGGTAACCGGGTTAAAGGTTAGGTCGACTTTTAGCCGGATCGGGCCCTCGGTGCGTGCCGGGCTTCGCGTGCCGCGAGAACCAGCGGAGATCCGAGCCACGGCGGGTTCGAAAGGACCGCCGTGCGCGATCCACGCTGGGCCTCGCGTGGAGCGGCCGCGTCCGGGCTCCACTAGGCGGAGCGGGCAGCCCGATAGGAAGGGTCGTCATGGCGACCACTTTCTATTGAGACGTGCCGGCAGGTCGAGATCGGGACATTGGATGGCTCCACGCCGAGGTGGTGCATGGGATCTCGGCCCGGGTAAGCCTCCGTCCCTGCCCCGAATGCGGGACGTATCCAGCCGCAGGCACAAAAGAACCCGCGTTCATTGCTCGGCTGTACGAAGCCGGGCTGTAGATGTGAATTGGCGCACCGAGAGGACCTAATAAGTAGACGGGTGATGGTGATAGTGATAGTAGTGATTTGATACAAAATTTAGAAAAGTGAATAGAATTGGCAGTAAATGGAAAATTTTTGAATTGTTGGATTTGGACGAGCGAAATTGGTAGTGAGAGACCCCCGATGTGGTGGGATGGCAAATCCACCATCCCTCACAGGTGGGGGCAAATGCGCAATAGTTTATGGGGTGGCTATGACAACCGAGCCAGGGAGGGCTTGGATAATTGTAGGGATCTAGCGAAGATGACATTAGGTAACGTTAAGGTTAGTTAGTGACTGATACCTGTAGTGGGGACGCAGGTAGATTAGTGTGGATTATAATGACGTGGGAGCGCAATAGTTTAAAGGGACGACTGGGAAGCGCAAGTTTCAGAGGGGAGTAGTTAGCTGAGATGATGCCGTGTGTGTGAGGATTGAACGGGTGAGAATGGAACAG
Organism: Myxine glutinosa; assembly: GCF_964187855.1. Classification (NCBI taxonomy): domain Eukaryota; kingdom Metazoa; phylum Chordata; class Myxini; order Myxiniformes; family Myxinidae; genus Myxine; species Myxine glutinosa. The sequence goes on from NC_136267.1 coordinate 53,647,150, forward strand.
GTGTGATTGCACAGGTGTGCAACTGAACAGGTGTGTGGAGCAGTGTATGAGGGAGTAGTGGTGATTGCGTGTTGTGTTGACCAAATGGTCCAGGAAGAAAGGAGGGTGCAGGTGGCACCAGGTATGATTGCACAGGTGTGCAACGACAGGTGAATGAAAGACAGGTGTATGGAATAAATGGTATGGAGTATTGGAATGGATGGTCGTGGAGTGAGTATGGTGGAAATTGTGGAGTGGAGTGGATGGTGCGAAGGTGTGAATGGGGGAAGAGTGGACCCCCATCGCGGATACCCGGGGCGGGTAGTGTAAGTGTTAGGTAGAGGGTACAGGTAAATTGTGGTTGGATATTGGCATCTGTGGTGCGAGTGGAAGAATGGTCTTTGGATGGGTGCATTAGTGTTGTGGAAATGGCTGGGCGTGTAGCCTGTTAGTGTGTGTAGTTGGTTTGGGCACTCCACCACTGTGAGGATGTCGGCCAGGTGAGGCCGCAGGTGGGCTCTGGGAGCCGGTAGTAGTTGTTGTGGATGGGGCCCGAGGATCCGGAGGACGGACCCGGGTAGCCCAGTGCCAGAGGGCACCAGTGGGGTGACAGATCCAAGAGGGGTCTTCCCCAGTTAGTTAGGTTAGGGTGAGGAGCAGGTAAGCTCGGGTGGCAACTACAGTGGTGGAGGTGTGCAGGTGGGTAGACCTGCTGGGAGAGCTACACGTCGCAGCCCAGAAATTGTGCGAGGGCACAGGGAGATGAATCGGGGGAGTGAGACCCCAAATTGAGAAGCACCACAGTTTGGTCAATGGGAATTGGTTTTTAAAACCACATAGAGTAAGATTGCCAATGGATTGGCAGGGAAAGACCCCGGGTAGTGTAAAGTGTGTTAAAATCATTTAGAGGATAGTTAGGGTGAAGGATCTCCTCACACCATCTGCATCCACTCACCTGAGGTGACAGGTACTCCACACCATGCCATGTTTTGATTATTTTTTTTTATGATGCAAATGTTTGGATTGTGAGACGCATCATGACGTGGGTGTGACATTGTGCTTTGTGATTCCATCTCTTCCTCCTTATGAGGATTGATGATGAATTTGGTGATGGCAAATTTTGAAGTAGAGGGATTGTGGAGACGAATTTGGTATAGGGGAAATATGGGGAAGACGTGACAGTAGTGACGAATTTGTAAATGGGTAGATTTTGTAAATATGGGGTAAGAGCAAGGGTAGTGTAGGTGACAGGGGGGTGACGTACGGTAGGGACGAGCTTTCTCACTTCGCCCTCCGTACGCATTTCACCTTGCATTGCCTTGTTTGACGTGTACCCTTGTGACCTTACCCCTCGCTCAATTGTCTTTCTTTTGTCTCCCACATGACCTGTGCGCCATTGGGTGCCGAGGGGAGCGTGCGTGAGGTGGCCATTGTGCGCCCGAGATTCCCAGAACCAGCACGCATTGCGTTGATGTACCACTTTATGGACCGCTGTTCGGCGGCCAAGTACCACTTGATGGACCCCAGGTTCTGGGGCAGAGCACCTCTGTTGGAGACCGGCCATAGTGGCCAGGGAATCTTGCTTGCGGACCTCGGTAAGGTGGCACCTATGCCAAACAGGTGGACCACCCTTAGTTGGCCCCTGAGGCCCTAAATAATAATAAAAAACGAACACAAGTTGTGCTTTTTATTATGTCCAAATAGGCCGCATGAAGCCAGAAGACGTCAGGAAGAACATCGGCCCAGCAGACAAGGAGAAGACCACCACCAGTTGTTTTGTTGTGTTTATTATGAACCATGGTGACTGCGCACCGAGTGGTGCTTTGTGGTGCTTGTGGTGCTTTTGGGTGCTTTTGGGTGCTTTGGTGGTATTGGTACTGGTGCATCGATGCAATGCGTGCTGTCTCCTCCCTCCCAACAGGAATTTCTTTCTCTTGTTCCCTAAAAAGAAAAGAAAAAAACACACAGGTCCTGGGTTGCGTTGTAAATAAGAAATCACGTCATTGTAAATAATGCTCCCCACCGTAAATGTATAGTTTCAGAATAATTCCGTAATTCGGTTAGCTGTGGGCTTGAGTCTGTTAGACAGGATGCAATGCAATAGGGGGACATACTTATTTGTGTTTTAAAATTGTCACACTCAGGGTCAGGTTAATTGTAGAGGGAATTACACCTACATGTCACACTCAGTTAAGTCTAGTAGGCCCGAGGACGTGCCTGAAGAAAGGAGGGTGCAGTGTAACGATTTTGAGAAGTGTAACGGGTTTTGAGAAGTGTAACGGGTTTTGAGGAGTGTAACAATTTTGGAGGAAGGGTAACGGATGTGAAGAGTATGGTTTTGGTATGGTAACATCCTGGTAATGTAAATAATGGTCGCAGCCGTCCTCCTAATTAATTTCATAGAACATACACGCAGGTCACGATATATCTTTTAAATAGTGTATTTCCTTATTCCATGTAGGCTAACTATGTGTTTTCCACTTGATTGACTTTGCATTGTATCAAACAAAATAAGCGTAGGCCCTTCCATTTTCCCCAAAACCTCCCTTCCATTTGCCTTCCGCATTTTGGTCGGTTTTTCTCTTCAACCACCATTGGCCACGAGGTAAGGTTGGAGAAGAAAGGCGTGGCTCCACCTCGTCAGAAGAGGGCAGGAGTGAACCGGCCCTAACAGCCAATCAACACCGCGGTGAGTGACCCGGTAGGCGTGCCCTCGGAGCCGGCGGCTTAATTCCGCCGGAGGTGATAAAAGCGAATGTAAGGAACTGCTTGACGGAGAGGCCTTGAGAGATACGCTGGGGGATGACCTGGAAGAGGAGCGCAATCCACCGCAAGCCCTACCTACCTGCCTGCAATATCCCCTGTCGTTGGAGAGACGCGCTGAACGGAGGGAGACGGCTCCACCCCAGGAAGAGGAGCAGGTGTGCCGAGCCAGCGCGTGACGGCCGCGGATACGCGACGGAGGTTTTCCCGCCAAAACCGCGAGGGGTTGAAAGCTGCTGCCTCCGACCTTGCCTTCCTCTCAAGCAATCAACCTCGAGCCATTACCTGCCTGCAATATCCACCGTGTGAGTGTGAACGTCCTGTCCTACTCGTTTGTCTTGGGGATTAAGTAAATGAAATAGAATAAGTTAACAATGCACTGTGTGACTGCTCTTTTCCATCTATTGCTGTAAATAATATTGGTCGCTCTAAAATATTGCTTGTGTGTGTATAATAAATCTGTTCTTCCTCCAAACTCTGTCTTTCTTCTCTCTTCTTCTCTTTCGGTCGCTTTAGAGGTTTCCCAATTGAATATCTGTAGCGCGATTAGTCAACGTTCGGGTGGAATCGGGTTCTAATCGGGGAGTAACTGTTCGGACGCGGTTAAATACACCACCGCTCGGTAAAATAACATCCAAAAACCGTGTCCGTAACAGTATTAACAATAATTATTCTTCTGAGCAGAGCATCATCGTCTATAAGGTAAACATGTACCACATGTCACAGGTCACATTATCACTTTATGGTGAATCCCGTTTCTACCAATATACGTTCCAAAAATTGTTCATTTGAGGCAAGATATCAATGAACCTGTCGGACACAGGTACCCTGCTCGTGCGTCTAAAAACCGCCAACCTTTTGAGCCTTCATTTAATATTCCACCTTCTGGAATCTGGCCTTTTTAAGTGTTCAAATACGTCTTGAAGCACTAGTTTAGGTAGGAAAGCTCCTGCCGGTCATGCACAAGGATAGGGGGAGAGCCGCCCGGGTGACAAGTCAGGAGGGAGGGTCCCTCTCGTCCATCAAATGGGCCACTAGATCCAATGGGAGGGGAGCAGTACCACACGGGTGAGGTGGGAGCCGAGGCTATAAAGGCACTGAATGAGCCAGTCGAAAGCCCAGGAGATGCCTGGACTCTGCCTGGGGCAAATCTCCATTGTTTTTGCAGAGCTGCGTAGGAGAGACAAATCCCCACCCAGACGGCAATGCCTCTCCACCTCTTCAAACATCCGATGGCATCTGGACAGCAGCTGTTGAAAAGGCCCATTCACATTTGCAGCAGGCAACACACAGTTCCTGCTCCTGCCTCCCCCTGTACTGCATCGCCCTGTATTTCTGTCTTGTGGATCTCTTGCTGGTGTCTATCTTGCAAGGGATGACTGAAGGCCTTTAAGGAATAGGATAATGAAGGAATCTTCCATTTGTCGTTGATTTTGTGGGAGTGTGCGTATCGGTCGTGGGTAAGGGGTTTTTATTGCCATTTATTATTGATTGTTATTGCTTCCTTGTATTCCCTCCCCCGTGTACCATTAACCCAACCTGGTTTAGGGGTGAATTTGAACTGCCGTGATAATTCATGCAATTAAGCAGTCTATTTAAGGGCTAATTTAGAATGTCAATCAATGCCTATATTCAGACAGTTCGGTGCACCTCCCTGCCTACACTCAGCCAGTAATTAGCGATTTGGGGTGCGGCACAGAGAGTATAACACTTCAGCTGACCCAACACGGTATCGGAGTCTTTGGCACGGTATCGGAGTGGAAAGACCCGCGATCCAATGCAGGCCAGCTGAACCAGCTGGCTGTTGCAGCCGCAGTCGACGTGGCCTGCCAAGATTTGCACCGGGTCACTGTGACGACCCATGTGGCTACAACAACATATATATATATATATATATATATATATATGTATATATATTGTTGCGGATATGAGGATTGTGTTTTTTTTATTGTGTTGTATTGTATAGTAAATTGTTGTAAATATCACACTCTGTAAAATGTAATGATTCCTTGTAAATGCCTCCAGTGTTGTGTAAAGGTCAAAGGGCGTCCCATAATTAGTCCATAAAGCATACACGTCAGCCAATCATAGAATACCCCTGTTCGATAGTTATATCTTTATTATGTGTATTAGGGTAAGGCCTTGTCTTCCATTAAGATGACACTCCATTGCACCAAGTGAAATAGATAGATTCCCTTCATTCTTCATTCCCATTCCCAAAACCTCCCTTTCCCCCTTTTGTCATTGCCAAGCCTCGATTGCCAATTACATCCCCTCCAAAACCACCATTGAACATGTGCTCGGGTCGGGGAAGACGGGCGTACCCGCCCGTCGTCATCAAGGGCGGAGCCAGAGGGTCGCGCGACCAACCAGGGCCGAGGTGAGCACACCGATGGGCGTGTCCTGGAGGCCGGCGGCTTGATCGCCGGAGGCGCTATAAAAAGCGCGCGCGCAAGGTCCTGAGAAGGAGAGAAGGGAGATCATCCAGCAGCGATCTTGTCCAAAAAGAGATCATCCAGCAGCGATTCTTGTCCAAAGGAGGATATCCAGGGAAGCACAAAGCCTGCTATTCGTCGCCTTGCTCGCCAAAGTTGGACCAAGAAAGAGAGTTGGGCAAGAAGCAAGCACGTTGTTCAGTTGTGTGGTTGGACCAGACGAGTCCTGGCAAAGCACGCGACGTCAGCAGCAACAGCGGCAGCCACAGCAGCAACACAGCAACTTGGGGCCTTGACGGCAGTTTTGAGCGGGGCCGCGAAGGAACGGCGGCTGCCAAACGCGCCGATTATGCTGCAGTGTCCGTTGGACCTTCCTCTCCCTCCAGCCATCCACCTCCTGCCTTTCCATCCTTTTGTGTACGTGAGTTTGTTCTGTGTGTCTTGTCCATGGGTATTTAATTAAGTTTGTATAAGCTAGCGTTGCACTGTGTCTAATATCTTCTGTAAATTATTTTCTTATCTTTCCTTCTTCCTTGGTTACTTTGAGCGTGTACATAATAGGAATAAATTTAGTAGTATTTCCAACCTTTTTTCGTCTTCTTCTTCTTCACATCCGTGTCGCTTTTGTCTTTTCCATATTGAATATCTGTGGCGCGATCCGGCCAACGTTCGGGAATCGGGTTAGTCGGGGTAACTGTTAGGGCCGCGGGGCCTCCGCTCGGCAAAACCAACATCTTATCCGCGGTCCGTAACAATTGGTGTCTGGGAGTGAGATACGAGGCCCGAACCAAATTTTTAAGACATCAAAAAAACAATTTGGTCAAAATTTGGAGCGGCCGAAATTTGGTTTGTTTTAAAGAAAAAACCCGAATTTTGAAATCGCGCCATGGATAGTCAAGGCGATCGGATGCAGGTGGGTGAGCTAGAAGAGGTTATAGGGGTAACTCAGGACTGGAGGGAAGAAATGGTGGAGGAGAACAATGAGGAGGTGGTTGAGGAGGTATCAGGCGCACATGGTTATTGCGGCGCCAAATTTAGCCGCGCCCGTGGTCGCACCAGCCGAGCCCGAGATACCAGGGTACATGCGATTTTTTATGGACCAATTGATGGCAAAAATGGATGCCCAAAGTGATAAGTCCACCCGAGAGCGAAGAAAAATAGGTGAGCGATTGGAGGGCCAAATGGGGGTAATGACGGACGAAGCGAGGGGTACCAGTGCCCAAATTGGGAAGATAGACAGTAAATTTGAGGGGTTAGACAAGAGATTTGAGGGGTTAGACAATGGGATAGAAGGGGTGAAACATGGGTTAACAGGGGTGGAAAATAGAATGGCTACCCAGGAGAATCAGATAGAGGGGGTGAAAAATGGGTTAAGGGGGCTAGAAGATAGGATGGAAGGCAAATTGCGGGAAGTAGGGGAGCAATCCGCCCGGGAAATCAAACGGATGGGGAACCAGATAGAGGAGGTGAAAATCGGGTTAGAAAGTAAATTGGATGCTCAGAGGGATGAATTGGGACAGATGAGGGTGGCATCTACAAAAGAGATGGAGGAAATGAAGGAGGAGATACGACGAGGTGTAAGCATGAAGGTCTCGGGGGTACGCGAGGAGGTAAAGCGAGGCGAGAAGCGTATGGAAAAAGAGGTGAGAAATGGGACGGCAAGGTTACAAGGGGGCATAGAGGACCTGACGCAGGAGGTGGAACAGCTGACGGTGGGACAGACGGAATTAGTGGAGCAGGTACAAAGGAATACTGCGGTACTAGGAGGGTTAAAAGCGACACAAAGAGACATCAAGGACGACTTGATAGCGACGAAGAAGCAATGTCAGATGGTACGTGAGGGACTGACAACGAGGTTGGACGAGGTGACAGAAGTAATGGAGACGAAGGACCGGGAGGTGAGGACGCACATAGAAACGGTCAAGGTAGCCTTAGAGGACGAGATTGAGGAGACGCACCGGGAAATAAAAGAGGCGAAGCAAAAGTTAGAGAAGGTGGAAGAGGAGGTGAGTGAAATTAAGAAGAGACGGACAGAAACTAAGAGAGAAATACAGGAGGAGGTGATGGAATATGTACAAGGTCGGTGCTCAAATCGTGATGGTGTGCTCGCTAACCAAATAAAGAGTTTGCAGGTGGAGAAGGAGGTGCGGAGACGAGGTGCCAAGGTGAGTGGCGATATACGAGGAAATGTATATGATGTGAGGGGAGCTTCAGTCGGCTTGGGGGTTGATTTGGATCCGGGTGTTCGTGAGAGGCCGTTGGTGAAGTGTGCGACAGGTACGGTGTGCGAAGGAAGAGGTGTGCGAGAATGTCCGACCATGGGGTGTGTGAGGAAAAAGTGCGCGCCGAGGAGTGAGAGTGCTGTCGAGAGTGAGTCGGTCGTAGCGCGTGTGCGAGGGAGCACATGGAAGCGCGTAGTGGGGAGTGTTACAGAGGATGTAACGAGAGTGTACACCTGTGGTGAATGTTACGGAGGGAGTAACGAGAGAGTGTGCGCAAGAGGATGCGCGAGAAAGGTGTGTAACGGACAGGTGCATGAGGAAAGAGTGCGCTGTCAAAAGTAAGGAAGAATGCACGCCTGTGGTGAGTGTTACGGAGGGTGTAACGGGAGAGTGTGCGCAAGAAAGGTGTGTAACGGACAGGTGCATGAGTACAGAGTACGCTGTCGAGAGTAAGGGTGAGTGCGCGACCGAGTGTGGAGGTGAGAGTAGTAAGAGTGACACGGAGCGTGAGTTGGTTGTGGCAGGTGAGAGAGGATGTACACCTGGAATGGAGGGATGCACACCTGGAATGGTAGAACGCGTATGGGAATGCACGCTGGAGTTGGTCGTGAGGCACGTGGTTGGGTGTGCGAGTGAGAGCACACCTGTGGTTGTCACAGAGGAGGTGACCGAGGAGGGGGTGCGAAGAGGTGTGTTGGTGAGGTGTGCGAACGACGAGTGTGTGCAAAGGTGTGCGGTGGTCAGGTGTGTGACCAAGTCTATGAGCGAAAGAACGAGTGCAATAGCGAAGTACGCGGGGTGTACGGGCGGCGTTGGAACACCGAGCTCGGTGAGGGTGAAAGGGGTAGCGTATGCGTGTGAGCATGCAGGTGAAGCATCGACGGTAAACGGGTTAGCGGTTAGAGTGACGTTTAGCCGAATCGGGCCCTCGGGTGCGCGCTGGGCAGCTTCGCGTGCCGCGAGGACCAGCGGGGATCCGAACCACGGCGGTTTCGAAAGAATCGCCGTACGCGATCCACGCCGGGCCGCGCTTTGAACGGCCGCGTCCGTGCTCCACTAGGCGGAGCGGGCAGCCCGATAGGAAGGGTCGTCATGGCGACCCCTTTTTGTTGAGGCGTTCCGGCAGGTCGAGATCGGGCCATTGGACGGCTCTGTGCCGAGATGGTGCGTGGGATCTTGGCCCGGGTAAGCCCCCGTCCCTGCACCGAATGCGGGACGTATCCAGCCGCCGGCACCAAGCAACCCGCATTCATTGCTCGGCTTTACGAAGCCGAGCTTTGGAGATGAATTGGCGCACCGAGAGGCACTAGTGAGTAGACTGTGATGATGAGGATAGTGTTTTGGACCCGAAATTAGAAAAACAAAATTTGATGATTGGCAGTAATGATTGGCAGATGATGGGTAGTGATTGGCAAATTTTTGATTAGCTGGAATTTGGTGTGCAAAATTGGTAGTGGGAGATACCCGATGTGATGGGATGGCAACTCTGCCATCTCTCACAGCGGGGGCAAAGGAGCACTAGACTTATGGGGTTTATGGCAGTGAAAACTAGCCCGGGAGGGTTAGGATATAATGATAGGGATCTAGAGAGATGACCTTAGGTAACGTTAAGATTAGTTAGTGACAATAATACCTGTAGTGGGGACGCAGGTAGATTAGTGTGGATGATAATGACGTGGTATGTGCTTAGTTTAAAGGGAAGACGGGGAGCACGAAGTTAGCAAGGCAACAGGTAGATTAGATGATGCCGGGTGTATGGTGAACAGGTGTGTTTGCACAGGTGTGCAACTGGACAGGTGGATGGAGCAGTGTATGAGGGAGTGATAGTGATGTGAGTTGTGCTGACCAAATGGTCCAGGAAGGAAGGAGGGTGCAGGTGGCACCAGGTGTGATTGCACAGGTGTGCAACAACAGGTGTATGGAGAATGGTTGTGTGGAATACATGGAGTGTGGAATATATGGAGTGTTGGAATGGATGGTCATGGAGTGAGTATGGTGGAAACTATGGAGTGGAGTGGATGGTGCGAAGGTGTGAATGGGGGAAGGGTGGACCCCCATCACGAATACCCGGGGTGGGTAGTGTACGTGTTAGGTAGAGGGTATAGGTAAATTGTGGTTGGATATTGGCATCTGTGGTGCAGGTGAAAGAATGGTGTTTGGATGGGTGCATTAGTGTTGTGGAAATGGCTGGGCGTGTAGCCTGTTAGTGTGTGTAGTTGGTTTCGGCACTCTACCACTGTGAGGATGTCGGCCAGGTGAGGCCGCAGGTGGGCTCTGGGAGCCGGTAGAGTTGTTGTGGATGGGGCCCGAGGATCCGGAGGACGGACCCGGGTAGCCCAGTGCCAGAGGGCACCAAGGGGTGACAGAGCCAGGAGGGGCCTTCCCCAATTAGATGGGTTAGGGTGAGGAGCTAGGTAAGCTCGGGTGGCAACTGCAGTGGTGGAGGTGTGCAGGTGGGTAGACCTGCTGGGAGAGCTACACGACCCAGCCCGGAAATTGTGCAAGGGCACAGGGAGTTGAATCGGGGGAGTGAGACCCCAAATTGATAAGCACCACAGTTTGGTCAATGGGAATTGGTTTTTAGAACCCATAGTGTAAGTTGGCCAATGGATTGGCAGGGAAAGACCCCGGGTAGTGTAAAGTGTGTTAAAGTCATTTAGAAAGTAGTTAGGATGAAAATCTCCTCGCACCATCTACATCCACTCACCTGGGATGACGTACCTCCACACCATGCCATGTGTTATTATTTTTATGATGCAAATGTTTGGAATGTGAGACGCATCATGACGTGGGTGTGACATTGTGCTTGATGTTCCATCTCTTCCTCCTTATGAGGATTGATGATGAATTGGTGATGGCAAATTTTGTTTAGAGGGATTGTGGAGACGAATTTGGTATAGGGGAAATATGGGGAAGACATGACAGTAGTGACGAATTTGTAAATGTGTAGATTTTTGTAAATATGGGGTAGGGGCAAGGGTAGAGTAGGTGACAGGGGGGGTGACGTACGGAAGGGACGAGCTTTTCTCACTTCGCTCTCCGTACGCATTTCGCCTTGCATTGCCTTGTTTGATGTGTGCCCTTGTGACCTTACCCCTCGCTCATCTGTCTCTCCCCCCTTTGTCTCCCACATGAGGACCTGTGCGCCACTGGGTGCCGAGGGGAGCGTGCGTGAGTCCGCCATTGTGCACCCGGAACTCCCAGAACCAGCTGTCTGCATCGATGCACCACATTATGGACCACATGTCTGTGGCCGAGCACCACTTATGGACCCCATGGGTTGGGGCATGGCCCCTCTGCTGGAACCGGCCATGAAGGCCCGAAATCTTGCTGGCGGACCTTGATCACAGGGCACCGATGCCCCACAGGTGAACCACACTAATCGTCCCTGTGGGCCATAAATAAAATAAATAAAATTGGACACGTTGGGTGCATTTTAATAGTGCAAATAGGCCGCCAGCAAAGGAAGGTGACAACACCAGGAAAATAATAATAGCCAGCAGAGGGAGCCGAAGAGCAAGAGACCACCTGCAGGGTTAGGGATTTGTTTGTTGTTTTTATTTTATTG